>NC_139977.1:23717304-24042304 GCF_963993115.1 Abramis brama | reverse complement strand
AAAGGAGCACGGTGTTGAAGAGGGCGAGTTTTAGGGAAGGCGGGTGATAGACTATAGACATACATCATAGGCCCTGAATGGGGAGGTCAGGGACTTACACGTTGACACCAGGTCAGAAGTGCTAAAGGATTACAAGCTCACTAAGCCCTCAGGATCCCTTGTTTTCACTGCTTCTCTCTGTTTGTTGTTTTGTTGCGGCACAGACGTGGGGAAGAAAGGAGAGAGTGGACCGACGGACGGGAATTAGTGTAAAAGCCTGCGGAGGAGAATGGCATCTCATTCACACCTCTTGTTGGCTGTTTTCGAGGCCCCCCAAAACAGCCCTCCCATCCCTTGTTGCTGTGAAAGCACGTTAGGTTGGCTTTGTGCAGACAAAAGGAGACACCCCTCCCTGCTCTCCGGACCCCGCAGGAGCAACAAGAGGATTTGGCACGGCACGCTAAACCCTGAGCCGCTCTCACTTTGATTGGCTTCGGTAGGAGAGCTCCCTCTCTCTTTGTTGATTAATCAAGAGATTTTCCAACTCTCTTTTTCTCTCTCAAACTCTATTTCTCCCCCTCCCCTTCCCTCCCTCCTCCACTCGCTCCCTCTCTTTTTCTTTGCCTCCAATGCCTCATGTTTAAGGGAAGTTATATGCCCATCAGTGTTTCTTTATACATAATTAGAATTATTGAGCATTCTATATTCTACAACTGCTCAAATCATTTTGGAATGACACCATATGTTGCAATTATTAGAGTGTATACATTTCCATATTTGGGAGTGGGGTCAAAACATCTGAGACCACATTGAAGATCTGTGATTAATATTTGGAAGTTTAAGGATTTTGATAAATGAACTGCACAATGAACTACAGCAGTATTTCTGTATCACTAAATGAAGTTTTATGTAACAAAGTTCGGGAGGAGCACGGAGGTAATCAACCAATCAACTCAAGAGGAAGCCGGTATAAATAAAGCTTTTCCTCACCTTCTGTCTCACGACAAGTTTCTCAGCATCCCTCCACCACCCCATCACCTCACACTCGGCTGGGTCTACCCCAGTATAGGGGGAGTACTCTGGGTTCGGGCAAATTTCCGAGCTCGGAGCCCTCCCCTGGACAGCAAGCCAAATACGCATAATACTACATTAGATTTCATGTACGTGTGAACTCGTGAAACAAGTATATACACTAAAAGTTACACTGATCATGTTAAACTCCTTTGCAAATGTGGTCAGATTGTTCTTGCTTTCATTGAGATGATCCACAAGATACTCAGGTAGAGAACATCAGGTTTTTGCACAACAGTTCAAACTGTTAAAGGGAGGACATTCTGAAAATTCAACTTTGAACTTTTTTTATGTTGAAAATATAATTTGAAATGCAAGTATTTTCACAATTTGTTTAAGACTTTTGGGCCCTACTGTATATCAATCACATATCATACTGCATTAAAACCTAATTACTTACATTGTGACAGATACCAACATGTTTATTACTGAGTGCATCATATGTGTGCAAATAATTATAAACATTATTTGTTCACAAAAAATTATATTATTGTGCCAGAAGCAGTCTTAAATGATCCAAAAACCGAGCAAAAATTGTGAACCGGAGAAGAAACTACAATTAAAATAATATAAAACTATGTCAACTGTGTGCAAGTCTTGCTGAGTATATTAAACATCTCAGCATGATCTCCAGGGTTACTTTACAGACGGTTCAGTGACAAGGATAGTACTAAGAACAACATCAAAACAATTTGTTTTGGTAACATTTTATTTTAAGGTGACGTAGTTAAACGTTACTACCTGTATTTACTATAGTACACTGTGATAAATAATCACAGCAATCAGTTTTTACAATTTTACAGTTTTTAAAATTCAACATTAGAATAAGAAATAATGTGTTGTTTTAACTTAAAAAAGTGTGTGTTCTTGCTTGACTTAAAATATTAAGTTTAGTTAACTTTAGTTTAGTTGGACATTTAGGTTATTCTAACTAATTGCAGCAACATTTTTTACAGTGTAACAGTAAATTTTGCATAATTACAAGTAAGTAACCTTAAACCAAACCCTAACTCTAGTAAGTACATGCAGTTAATTAATATTACTCATTATTTATTTGAGTAAGTACAATGTAACTATGTCACCTTAAAATAAAGTGTTATTATTGTTTTTAGTGCCTTTTTTAAGTTTTTATACAGAGGACAGTTAAGAGAAGGGGAACAGGATCTGAAAATGTTGCAAGCTGGATTCAAACTCCCATTGCCAACATGAATGTGCTGACCACTATGCCACAGCTCTGACAAAGCCATTTCGTGTGGTTCTAAAATCATCAGTGTCCAAGTGGACAGACAAAGCTACGGGAGGAGATGATCTGAAGCACACTGTAAATGATCAAATATCAAATGCAATGGACATTCACGCGTGGAGCCTTTTTGCCAGTGTGGGTGTTCGAAACGAGGGAATCAGCGAGAGAAAGTGAGAGATTGAGCGAGAGAGATAAACAGAAAAAAGGGGGGTGGCTTTCAACAATAAATCAAGTTCCAGACTAATCTATTTAGCATGCTTTCACCATTATCCTGTCAGTGAAACAGCTAATTAATTAACTGATTCTACAATGAAGAGCTTTTGAATGAGCCCATTTAGGTAATTACTACCAAGAGCTGTTTGGGCGCGTCATTTACTGCAGTCACACAAACACGCTGGCAACTGCAATAAAGTCCCTATCCTGTACAATTAGAAAAATTAAAGATAATATAGGTTATGGGTGTGTAAGTTTAGGTGTGCCTGTGCCCATGTTTGTATTTGTGCAGAGTGAGTGAGACAGAGAAAGTGGCAATGGCAGCAACCAGGAGACCTGGTTCCAAGCACGGCACAAGAACAACAATTATACAGTATATATATATATATATATATATATGTTTGTTTGTTTTTTAAATGAATATACACGCACAAGGAATTCCATTACATCATTTTAAACTATTTTGTGCAAACCAGTCTAAATCCTTTAAATCTATAAACTTTTTGGACACAAAAGAGCGCTATTCACAGTGAACCCAAACAAAAGGTTTCAGTACCAGGCTATTGGTTCACTACAATATACAAGACAGGATCAAGACCAGAGATATAGAAGGGAGAAGATCAGTGCGAATGAGTTGAAAGTGTGGGAAAGCACATCATCCAACTCTGACAATGCTGACATCAGTATAAAGAGAACAACACGGTGGACAAAAGAAGATATTTGCACCTGGCCTGGTGTCTGTGGTCAGAGGTTCATCACCTTTGGGTTAAAAGAAAAGAGGATAACAAACTCTTCTCATCAGATCAGCCCCACTTCATCCATACATCTCAATAATGCCTCAATGAGAGGGCATCCCCCTTTCAATGCCCTTCTTTCAGGATGGCTGTCTTCTTGTTGTGCCCAGGGCTTCTGTGTTTGCTTGAGCTTTGGACGGCAGGCTGAAAGGGGACAAGCATTTTAAATAGAAGCAAAGAGACCAAGAGGTTAATAATAATAAAATAAAAAAAAACAAAAAAAAAAACTATCCAATCATTTTCCAATGGACAAAATAAAGTTTTAGCATTTTTAGTTTTAATTTTGAGCATTTTTTAGGTTTGTATTTATACTAAAGTGTCGATTTTGTAATTATTCAAGTTAGTAAGGTGGACAGCAGGGAAAAAACAAAATTATTCTGCATTGTAAATGTGTTCAGATCTAACCACTTCATTTATGTGTCTGCATTGCGACTGATTGATTTTTATTTGAAAAAACAAACGAAACAACATTACTCCCATTACATGACCCCCCATTTATTTTAATGGGAATTCCTAGGTGTGTGTGTGTATTTGTATGCATGTGAGTGTGTATTGTATTGGTGATGTTCTATAGTCTTATGCCTTCATTTGTGTGTGTTTGTTCTGGATTGTGCCAGATTTGTTATATTTTTTTGACAAATAAAATGTTCCCCCTATTTTCCCCCATTTCCCATTTATTCTTATGGGGGTCAAATTGATCCGTGACAGAACGATTTGTAACTATTTTTATTACAACCGCATAAACTTGTGTATTCCAAGTTCAAGTGCCACAAATCTCCCGAGGTCTTGGACCACTCCGATGAACACTATATATTTTTTTTCAAAATGACGAGGAGATTTGCAGACATTTTACATCCGCAAACAGCTATATTACACTTTGCATGAAAGGCAATATTCGAAAAAGCATAATAGGGGCACTTAATTATTATTTTTTTCAATCATACTAAAACAAATTAATATTTTTTAAATATAAAAATATCATACTTATTTTACTTTGATGCACTTATCAAGTACTAAGATGTTCAAACATGTTTTTTTTATTACTTCTTTGCTCATGTCCTATCTTGTCAAATGAGACAGTGTTACAAACAGGTGCATGATGGCCCTGGGTGCGTGTGTACGAAGGGATGATGTGCATGTGTGAAGGTGTCAGGGAATAAAGGTGGTCTGAATGAAAAAAACAACAGAAAGGCCATCCTGAGTCTATGAATGTCAGTTACCACTGACTGCATGTTCACCTCCGCTTTGTCTCCGTTTTACAATGCAGGCGGCGCTCAATACCTCTTCACCCGGAGCTTCATCAAGAACACAAGCCCTGCCTCTCGTGAATGAACCTCTGTCAGGGCCTTTTATTCCAGCCTTCATTGGGTAACACTGCAAGACATTACAGATTTGGACAGAGTATGCAAGACAGAGAGACAACTGGTCACATGTGAAACCATATTTCACAGTTTATGTTTCCAGATGCCACTTCAGCATATATAGGCCAACATCAGCACATGAACATATAAACACGTGCGCACACACTTTTCTTCACTATCACTCTACACACACACACTGTACTTATTGCACCTTGTGAAGGACACAGGGGGCCATTAATTACTGGAATGGGCAGTTTTAAATCTGGCAGAAGGACGCAGTGTTGTTCCTGCAGAATGGAACGTAATTAAGGGGAAAGGCCACACGTCAGCGGCGAGCAGCCCGCGGACAATGCTGATGGGGATTTATTACTTCAGCTCGAAGAGAGGGAGAGAGTGCAAGAAACTGTGCTGGGGCAGCAGCCAGGGTCTCGCACACACGCACACATCTGGGTGAAATTCCACACAGCCACACATGTGCATGTTGATACAAACACACTCACTTGCATTTAAAAACATACAACTCACTCACACTCTCTCACTAGATTTAGCACATGCAGAAGGTCACATATTCCCCTCAAGATTTCCTTCGGCTAATTGCGTCTTTTCTTTTTTGAGGAATTGCAAAAAAAAATTGACCCTCGATAAATAACATTAACCTATAGAGTTGTGTATGCTTTTTTCCTCATAGTTTCTTTTGTGCTGACACTTTAAATATCGATTATTAAACACCTGTTAAGTTAAAGCTTTGTTTGAATAGTAGCTATACAATGTATTTTGACTTAGTATTAGTAAAAAGAGCTTAAAAATAAGAGGGCACCAATGAAACAAGAAATTTTAATTGTTGCATACACTCACTGGCCACTTTATTAGATACACCTGTTCAGCTGCTCGTTAATGCAATATCTAATCAGCCAATCACATGGCAGCAACTCAATGCATTTAGGCATGTAGACATGGTAAAGACAATCTGCTGAAGTTCAAACTGCGAATCAGAATGAGGAAGAAAGGTGATTTAAGTTCAAAATTCTTCTTCCAAAAAATAGTTTGTTCAATGAAAAAGAGAAAATCATATGGGTTTGGATTTTTTTATTTAAAAAAAAAAAAAAAATGTTCAAATTAAATTTACATTAACAATTTTAATTATTTTATTCAAATGTATTTAATCAAAAATATATATGCATTTTATTTTTTATTTCATTCCAAGACATATTCCAACTTCCTGTACTGATAGCCAAGTTAATTTGCCAAGTTTCATTGTTTAATAAGTATTTGACTTAGTAGATGACATTTCATTATATTAATCAATATATTCTCACCAAATGTATGATAGAGCAAACTCAATAGATAAAATGTAACAATGTTATGTGAATATTTTAAAACTTAGTGCGGCTACAACAGCTTTATTAAAGCTTGGGAATTAGCATATTTAATTAGCATAAAGATTATTTATTGTTATGTAAAACGTAACTAACAATTATGATTAGTTAGTTTCTCTTTCATGGACACTTAGTTGTTTATTATCACTCGCCTGTCTCCTTTGTTCTCTGTTTCCCGCCACTACATAGTTACCATGGAAATTAATTTACAAGCATACCTGTCTGTATTTGGTTTTTATTTAAGTTCCTCTTTAGTTCACATTCATTGTCCGGTATTGTTCGTGTGTTGTTTTACAAGCTGTCTCACATCTAGTTACCTGAGTTTGTTTTGTTTAATGAATGTCAACTTTAATTTTGAAACCCGTCCATCTTCCTCTTCATTGGACTTGTAATATGCGACAATAACACTTAAATGTCTACAGCATAGCAAATGAAACCAAACACATTTCAGTAAATGTAAAACCTATGTTGCATGTGCTTGAACACTGGACATCAACTCATTTCTGTATATTGTTCCTTTATCTTGTCAACAGATGTTTATTTAGACAACCCCATGCATACTTGTAATAAAAAGTTTACCTTAAATTCTCAAGACGATGTGTTGCGCATAATGGTTTCTACAGCTCTAATCCAAAATCTGTTTGCCCAAAAGACAACAGGTCAGTTTTCATGTTCCTGCGGTTATTTAGGAAGGCCTGAGGAAAGCAGTGAAGGAACGTGCAAACGACAAGGCGTATTAACACCCTACTGTTCCTCCCCATGGTGTTTTTAAGACCATGTTCAGCTGTTCACTGAAAATAAACCCACAAAAGAAGTCATAAATCGGTAAAGGAGAGCAAAGAAACCCACTCATATGCTTTTTAATTTCCTTCCCCCTGCCATCTTCTCCAGTAAAGCGTGTTGAAAGCCTGATGACTCGAATTACACCTGAACTCCACCTGGGATGGGTGTTTTTGGCTATTGTACAAGCTAAGCAATCATCTATATCAGTGCAAAAGAGAACTTGGGGTAACAGAAGGCTTATGGATTGAGAAAGGTTTTTCACGGCTGTCATAATCTCACACTCACAAGCTGAATTGTTCGTCTTCACAGAAGCGGAACACCTGAGCACCCGCGCGAGACTTTCCAAAGAGTCTGTACAGTGTGGAGAGGGGCCAGGTGCTCTGAACAACACATTTAGCCAGAGTAATGATTGTGGCTGAGCTTTTGAAGGCGCAAAAACCGATGAATTCCACAATCGGAGGCATTTCTCTTTCCTCTGAATGCAGACTTTTATTGACGAGAGGCTGCGAGCGTCTCTGCCAATATGCTGCTGTAAAATGAAGTCCCCTCCATTCTCTCGTTCCCTCTCTCCTTCTGAATGGATTCACCCCTCTCCGGTCTGTGTTCCGCCTCCTTCATCTCTCTCCAGCCATTCCTCTCGTTCTTCTATCGGCGCATGAAACGCTCCCTCCTCCCCGCTCTCTCCCTCGCTCGCTCGTGAGATTTGCCTAACAATGGGTGGCTCTGCCCAAGGTCAGATAAGAAGCCACAGTCCAAGAAGCCACAGTCACTGTTTCTTTCATCCGTCTTTCCCCCCCACTCTCTCTCCCCGCACAGCTTTCAAATTATCTCTGCAGCACATAATAATAATTACTGAGGACGGCGGAGAGGAGATAAGGGAGAAGCGGCGGACGGGAGAGAAGAAGGGAGGGCGAGCGAGGAGAGAAGGAGTGTGAAAAAAAAATACGGCTGCCAGAGAAAGAGAGAGGTTGAAGAATTATTATTGCTAGATGGAATTGGGTGGGTGGGGGGTGCTCAGAGAGAACAACAGTGCTAATGTGCCTGTAATGAGCAGATCTCTATTTTTCTTCATATGAAAGAGTGTTTTTTTATGTATCAATGCCCGTAGAGCCTCGGAAATCTATTATAACATCTGTATAATGATATTCTCGTGATTTTTCTGGTTAAGTTACATGAAGCTTTTTATTTTCAAGGTTACATCAAGTTTTGATTGTTATTCATTTAAAAAAAAAAAATTCTGTATAAAGAAACTGTCTTTCTAAAGTGCAGCAAAAATATAAAAATTTCTTAATCTGTATTTCCACTCTTTTTTTCTGGAAAAAATTTAAACAAGATGACTTTAAATAGATTTATCTTGAATTAAGTACATTTTTTTCATTAATTATGAAATATAATTAAGTAAATTAATTGAATTAATTATATACTTAATTCAAACTACACTCTAAAAAATGCTGACTGTTTCAACCCATGTTTGGGTCAAATATGGACAAACCCAACCGTTGGTTTAAATTTTTTTATTACATTTTTAACCCAACGATTTTGTTTGTCTATACAGTGAGGAAAATAAGTATTTGAACACCCTGCTATTTTGCAGGTTCTCCCACTTAGAAATCATGGAGGGGTCTGAAATTGTCATCGTAGGTGCATGTGCACTGTGAGAGACATTATCTAAAATAAAAAAATCCAGAAATCACAATGTATGATTTTTTAACTATTTATTTGTATGATAGAGCTGCAAATAAGTATTTGAACACCTGAGAAAATCAATGTTAATATTTGGTACAGTAGCCTTTGTTTGCAATTACAGAGGTCAAACGTTTCCTGTAGTTTTTCACCAGGTTTGCACACACTGCAGGAGGGATTTTGGCCCACTCCTCCACACAGATCTTCTCTAGATCAGTCAGGTTTCTGGGCTGTCGCTGAGAAACACGGAGTTTGAGCTCCCTCCAAAGATTCTCTATTGGGTTTAGGTCTGGAGACTGGCTAGGCCACGCCAGAACCTTGATATGCTTCTTACAGAGCCACTCCTTGGTTATCCTGGCTGTGTGCTTCGGGTCATTGTCATGTTGGAAGACCCAGCCTCGACCCATCTTCAATGCTCTAACTGAGGGAAGGAGGTTGTTCCCCAAAATCTCGCAATACATGGCCCCGGTCATCCTCTCCTTAATACAGTGCAGTCGCCCTGTCCCATGTGCAGAAAAACACCCCCAAAGTATGATGCTACCACCCCCATGCTTCACAGTAGGGATGGTGTTCTTGGGATGGTACTCATCATTCTTCTTCCTCCAAACACGTTTAGTGGAATTATGACCAAAAAGTTCTATTTTGGTCTCATCTGACCACATGACTTTCTCCCATGACTCCTCTGGATCATCCAAATGGTCATTGGCAAACTTAAGACGGGCCTTGACATGTGCTGGTTTAAGCAGGGGAACCTTCCGTGCCATGCATGATTTCAAACCATGACGTCTTAGTGTATTACCAACAGTAACCTTGGAAACGGTGGTCCCAGCTCTTTTCAGGTCATTGACCAGCTCCTCCCGTGTAGTTCTGGGCTGATTTCTCACCTTTCTTAGGATCATTGAGACCCCACGAGGTGAGATCTTGCATGGAGCCCCAGTCCGAGGGAGACTGACAGTCATGTTTAGCTTCTTCCATTTTCTAATGATTGCTCCAACAGTGGACCTTTTTTCACCAAGCTGCTTGGCAATTTCCCCGTAGCCCTTTCCAGCCTTGTGGAGATGTACAATTTTGTCTCTAGTGTCTTTGGACAGCTCTTTGGTCTTGGCCATGTTAGTAGTTGGACTCTTACTGATTGTATGGGGTGGACAGGTGTCTTTATGCAGCTAACGACCTCAAACAGGTGCATCTAATTTAGGATAATAAATGGAGTGGAGGTGGACATTTTAAAGGCAGAATAACAGGTCTTTGAGGGTCAGAATTCTAGCTGATAGACAGGTGTTCAAATACTTATTTGCAGCTGTATCATACAAATAAATAGTTAAAAAATCATATATTGTGATTTCTGGATTTTTTTTCTTTAGATTATGTCTCTCACAGTGGACATGCACCTACGATGACAATTTCAGACCCCTCCATGATTTCCAAGTGGGAGAACTTGCAAAATAGCAGGGTGTTCAAATACTTATTTTCCTCACTGTATTTAACTCAAACATGAGCTGAAACAACCCAGCATTTTTTAGAGTGTATATTCTCTTAAATCAAGTTTTCATATCTTTGGCAATTTTGTTTCTTTCAACATTTATAAGTGTGTACTAAACGAGATAAAAATACTGATTGAGAAAATTATATCTTGCAGTGCAATACACTCTGTCAAAACACTAAAGTCATCCATAATATTGTAAACAAACCTAAATAACTCATCTCTCGCATTAGGAAATGATTTAAAACCCCAAAGGGCTCCACGTAAGGATTTATAGATCATCAACAGTCTAAATAAGCTGAAAGTCTCTAGAGGTTTTTACTGAACAATATTCTCCAGTCTAAGTTGCATTGCAAATACCCTCAAATCCCATCCTGTTCACCCAGCACCCTCCTTTCTAAACCCCCATTTCCATGCACTTCCGCACCCCTAACCCTTCTGACCCCCATAATGTTATCGGGAAGCAGCGTAAGCCACCTAATCCTGGGTCCTGTGGTTCCCCACACCACCCAGAGGAGCTTCTATCTGCCTAGCTGAGGTGCTCTGTGCCGGGCTGATACTCGCAGACTGAGAGGGGGGTCTGGAGATGCCTATCAGAGCCACTGTGCAACAGTCTAAAACACACACACACACACGCACACACAAACGTCACCCCTGCCATGTAGATCGCTGGCCATCGTAACAATATTCTGAGGAGGCCTTATCTCTGAACTCAAGCTTCGTTGTCTGGATGACCCATAGTGGACCGATGACAAGGGGGGAGTTGGAATCTGTCTATACCCAGCCCACCTGCTTCTCATTGGGCCAGTCATGCTGGACATTGTGAACCAAAGGCCAGAGTTTGTGATGAATCTGTAAAAAAACTTTAAAGACCTTAGTCCAGTTAGTGCCATATTAAATATTTGACAGAAATTAAAGGCTGTGGGGGATAAAATACAGTCCGTTCAATGGACAGTATGGGTCCTATCAAACACAGGCGCGACGCAACTGTTTTTTGCTAGTTTCAGCCCGACGCAGTTACCATTTTCACGTCCTGCGCCATGTTGTTTAAATAGCAAATGCATTTGCGCCCATGGGAGTGCTGGTCTGAAAACGAGGTGTGTTCAGAAGCATTGTTGCTGCGTTGCTATTTTGAGGCAACTGATAAATAGACTGCGCCACTGACCAACTGAAACCTGGTCTTAAGTCAATGGCGTTTAATTTGCGTTTGTGTCAATGGCATTTAAAAAAGTCAATTAAATTTTTTTGATATTTAAAGAGCGTTAGTAATATGAGCCTATAGGCGGGTCCACAATGTGCGTACACTTTGTCCCGTACATGGTCTGCTTGCATGCTTTAACCTCGCACACGAGCAGATCCGTTTCCTCGCTAGAGAAGTGTTCCATTTATCCGCTTGCAAATTCCGCCATGTAAATAGCGAATCCGCCATGGCGCGAGCGCAATGAGACTCTGATTGGTTTATTGCATGTTAAAACACCCATTACTCATTAAGAGAATAGAGACAACCCGACCTAAGTGCACTTGCGCCGTGCACTTTAGACCATGAGCTTAGATCGTTAAAATAGGGGCCTATGAGTGTAACAACATACAGATTATTCAGCTGATTAAATGTCATCCGAAAAAACTCTACATAAAAAATTACATGATCTAGGACCTTTATACAGTGTGTGCCATTGTAAAAACTGTATATCTATACTTTGTCCTGAGGGACGAGTTGATTATTTTCTGTGGTATATGGTAGTATATAGAAATAGAGCATATGTTATATTTAACCCTGCATATTTCTTGCATTAATTCAATCCTTATGTTTTATTTTGATTTCTTTTTTCCCACTTCACGAGCAGGTTTTTTGAAGCACATAACCTGTTTACAAAATCGAAAGATAGATAAAAATAAAAAAAACTCAAGAGTTGCCATTAATAACATCAGAAATATGTAACAAACAAAACAAAACCCAGAAAGAAGTTGACAGAGTAAAACAGAATGCCACATGACATCATCTACAACACAACAAGCCCATGGCACAGATTATCCTTATGGAAGGAAACAAATGTAAATTAGATGTGGATATGTTGAAAGGTAAAACAATCCGAATAAGAACTTGACTGGTTGAACTTTACTGACGACACTGGAAAACGTTAGGTGTTAATGTTCAGTTGGAAATAGAAACACACATTTGAAGTGTTAAAATGACATGTAACACCCATTATTTTACCTGCATAAAATTCAAAGTTAAAAAAGAATACTATACCAGACAAATTATGCAGTCCTGTTTCAAATTTTGACCTCAGCATGTGTGCATTTCTGCATATGTGCTTATCCTGTGATTGTTTAACAGAAATTCCTCATTTGCCTGTATTCATTTAAAAAAAAAAAAGAAGGAAAAAAAGTGTTTGTTTAATATGCATGAAGGCTTTCCCACTGGCCTCTGGAAAAGGGAGATAAAGTGGACATATCTCTGAGAGTTATGATAAGTGTGTGTATTTGTTTGCACACGTGTGTGAGTGTGTGTGTGTGTGCCTGAGACATATCTCTGAGCTGTATGATAAGACACATCAGCACGTAACAACACGGCAAAATGGAGGGAGGAGGGGGAGAACGGATGGAGGGAGAGATTGGAAAAAAATGAATGACACAAGGGGGCGTTTCTATTTCTCTCTCTCACTCAGTGTGGGTCCTCTGGGAAAGGTCGTGCGGCACAATGCAAACATGTCTGTGTGAATAGCTCGATGGGAAGAGGACAGCTGTTTGAGATGACAGCGATGGCTGCTAATGCTCAATCTGTCTGCCTCCCCACAGACCCATTCATACACACACACTCGCACAATGACCACAATGGGTTAGCCGCAAAGCACAAATGTGCTACTAACACATATACTGTACACACTTGCCACTTGTGCATGACAGAATGACAGCCTGGGTTCTTGTGTTGTGCCTTAATGGCCAAATGATCCTGTCTCTATCTCTAACATGCACAGTCATTTAATACATCAGAACAGGAGAGTGATATATAATAGAATGTTGTGATGTATGTATATTATGGGGTCTTGAAAGCATTCACAGGCATATATATTTTCGCAGCTAAGATTCACTCTCACACTCTTTCTTGTCTGTCTACAGTCAGAAACATACTTTAAACAAGTATGAAAATGGAAATGCTTGATCATGAGTTACTGTGGCTGTAATAAACTTCCGGCTGGTGCTAGAGATACCTTCAAACTACTGTATCACTGGATGTATTATTATTATTCAAGGGCCAGTTGCATAAACATAGCTGTTATGTTAAGACTGTGTCTTAAGAACTAGTTTGACCAACTAGCAGTTAGTTGGGGGTAATCAGTCTTCCTTTTAGTATCAAATTAGATCAATATTCTCTTTTATATAACTGACTTTAAAAAGTCTTAAAGAAAATAAATTGATGATTAACTTAAGACTTGTCTCATGATGCGTTCAAGTCATGTTGGAAAGATCATATGTAATCGAACGCACATGAACGCCACCACAATGTCGTAAATACGAGTGGGAAGCTCGGGATTTTCTTTAATCCCGGATCTTTACGAGTTGAGGGCGTGTCTGTGGGAAACATGTACCACATACATTTGCCACACCTGCCAATGGCCAGTGACTTAAGAAAATGTACTGTTAAATTAAATGAGTGTTCATTTTAGGCCCTGCTTAAAGGCATTTAGCACTGATATTGTTGGGCTTTTCTGTTTACAGCGAAGTAAGCTAATTGCCTGCACAAAATATGATAGCATTATAATATGTAATGATAAAGTTTACAGTGGTTTCATAAAATTAATTAAAAACATAAAAAAGCAAAACATACCTGATGCACAATTTTGTTCTTAATTTTCTAGAAGTAGAGTTTAAGACCCTTGCTGTATTAATTAAGAGAAAATACACCACCATCTAACTCTGACAAATGTGACTTGAATGCTCCTGCTGTCATAAACACGACTTCCCACCTCGTAAAGAACTTCCCAGGAGGACTTGAACGCAACATTAACAGTTTATCCAACTGGCCCCAGGTAACTAAACTTAAAAAAAGTAACTCGTCCAGCAAGATTCTCTTTGTCAAGCAAGAACTTTTGCTTGACTATGACAGTAGTACATATAATATAGAAAACCGTAGAAGAAGACAGTTTACTTTAATGTTCACAACAGCACCCCTTGAGGCAATGCAGAGAATGCAATGTGCACTTTGCAAGTTGTGTTATGAGTTTTTCTTCTGAAGAGTTTTAGAATGCAGCAATGCATGAAATCAATCTTGCGTAGAAGCAACTCACATTCTTGTAGAATATCCACAATGTATGTACACTTTAAAGTTACAACATTTTCAACAATGTTCTATAGAACTGTTCAATCATGACGATTTGTAGACCGGCCCGGTAAACAAATTCACCATGAGTATAATCCAGGATAAAGCAAAACAAGTCAAATAAGGTCTGTGGTTAACATTACTTTAAAAAATGTTGTTCTACAACATACACTACTGTTCAAAAGTTTGAGGTCAGTGATATTTGTAATGTATTTTGTAAAGAAGTCTCTTATCCTCACCCAGGCTGCATTTTTCCGATAAATAATATAGTAAAAACATTACACACTACCCCTTTAAAATGAACATATCTGAGGTAAAAGCAGAGAGAAGTATCACACATAAATAACAAGGAGAAAGAAGTAGAACTCAGAGATGGAGAGAATGAGAGAGAAAATTGAAGAGAAAGAGGAAAAAAGTGCCAAGCTAATTAAAGAAAGCCTACAGGCAAAGCTAGGGGGCTGGGAGGATCGTCGAGAAAGGTGTCATCACACACACACACTTTCCTCTTCCTTCTCTGGCCTTTGATAAGACAGAGGTGCTAGACTGGGCCTCACCAGCACCATGTAAAATCATGATAGAGCGAAAGAAAGTGTATAAAAGAGAGCAAGGGGTTTGTTTGGCTGTTAAAGAGACTGCTGCTCTGCTTTTGGCCTTGTTAGTGCTCATTAATGCCTGACTGCTTGTGTGTTTGAGCTGCCTGAATATCTGTTCTGTGACCTGTTTTTATGTTTTATTTAATGTGTGTATCTGTTTGGTAATTTGTGGCGCAGTGTGGTATATGTGTCAGGAGGTATGCCTTCATATCACGGTCTTACTTGAGTGTGTGTGTGTGTGCGTGAAGGAAGGAGAAATCCAAAGATATGTTTTTAGGAGTCATTTGCGTTCTACCTTGAGGTTCAGTGTTTTCTTACACCTGTTAACTCAGAACATGATCAATTGACTTTAATGCCTAGACCTGAAACACCTGCTAATAGATGTGCTAACAAGGTGCAGTCACACGAACACATGTGGAAAACTCAGTCAACCCTCATTAATAAAGAGAAAGAATTTATTACACATAAACAGTAAAGACAATAAGGCCTAGCCTATTGATGAGAGAAAAAAGGTTTCCTAAACATTCCCACTGGTTAATACCAAAGGATAAAAATAAAGTCTCACTCTACTTTGTCTCATTTAAAGGCACACTATGCAAGATTTGTACCTTAATATAACAGCTTTGAAATCATTTTGATGGTAAACTAACTCGTAGTAGGGCGAATCATCCCGATAGCAAAGCGTGGGGGGGATGGGGGGGGGGACGCCGCTGGCAAAACCAGCAATGCGAGTTTGAGAGGTGCCGCCCCGACAAATCTTTCGAGAATCACGACTTGCTTTATGGCACGACGTCACATACATCAACAACATATAAAGCAGCCTCTATGGAAGACACTAGCACGCATTTCAGACGCGAGTCATGACAGAGTCGACGAAGAAAACGAAGAAAGCACGGTCGGAAGAGTGCAGGGACGGCTCTTTCGACAGTGACGTTAAATACAAGTACTCCACAGTGACTCTAGGGGTCGCTGTTTGAGAAAAACGGAAACTGCAGAGTGTGCCTTTAATGTTGTCATTCAATGATCCAACGCAACATTTAAAATGTTACAAAAGATTTCTATTTCATATAAATGCTGTTCTTTTATTATTATGGTTAACACAAAAATATTAAGCAGAAGAACTGTTTTGAGCATTGATAATAATAAAAAATGTGTCTTGTGCACCAAATCAGCATATTAGAATGATTTCTGAAGGACATGAGACAGTATATATATATATATGTATGAGACAGTATATATATGTAAACTGGAGTAATGATGATGAAACTTTGCCATCACAGGAATACATTACATTTTCTTCACTGAAATTTCTTGAAAATATATTTTTGAGTGTTTCGTCAGCATAACAATTCAAGAACACATTAAATAACAGTACAACATACTGAATAGATGTTACTGAAATATGTCCAACCCTCACACCCTCGCTTTCATTCCCATTAAAAATCAAAGATGGCGCTGCCGTGAAGGAGGTCTATACCAGGGGTGGCCAACGTCAGTCCAGGAGAGCCACAGTGGTGGATGTTTGCACAAGCTCTGCAATTCATGTTTATTTAGCTATATACCACTTTATACAATAGATTGTTTTAAAGCAAGCAGCTTTACAGTATTTAACATGAAAAACAACAGTGTCAGTGTCTCTATCATTTACAACTTCATGTTCTACTATAAAGCGGTTCATGTTTTTACTCATGTCTGACATCGACAGACTGAACAGAAGAAATGAACCAGAGAAGATGTCCACGACAAAGGCGGCGGAGAACACCTACCTATTACGTAATCGCCATGGACCATGGATTTTCTGGAAAGTTCGCTTTGGCAAGCTGTTTCGAACTCCCGAAATGAACACAAAACGAACTTTTGGCCTGATTTAGTTTGAAATGATATCACATCAGTTCTTCAATTTCGCTTAATCATGGCGTTAACACAGGCAGGTTGAAGCCGGCATGTCCACACCTCAACACCCCATCATTTCATGCCCCTCTTTCTTCTCCCTTAGACCCTCTCTTCTGTAATGAGAAAAAAATACTGTTTTTTAATCCAGTCCTGAGTATGAAAAAGAGATGGGAATTTGGACAGAATTTCTGGAGAAAAGGGAAAACACAGTGAAAACTTGTGTAAAATCTGTATATATCCATGCAGAAAAATTGCACATTGTCACCTCAGAATAAACATCCGATATGTTTACTAAAGACACCATTTTCCTCTTACTTTCATGATAATGCCTGGATAATGGAACTGGGTAGAATGTTTTCAGAATATCTTCCATTATAGAAAGCAGCCACTGTACCTCTGTAGCTGTGTGTGTGTGTGTGTGTGTGTGTCTGTGTGTGAGAGAGAGTATTGATCACCCAGGGTTATTCTCCAGCCAGGGTTTATTAACCTCTGTGATAATGACAGAGCATTTATGTACACACAGTCCCAGAGGAATTGTGGGATTGAAGAAGACAGAGGCCCTTTGGCTATGTTCAGAATGACATACTGACATGTTACTTGTACTTGAAAAATGTATACTGTGCATTCTCTATGCATGGATGACCTACTACATTTGATACATGAATATCCCACAATGCAATGTGGACCAATCTTGATTTAGCAACTTTCCTTGTTCATTTTTGCACTGACTCACTTAATTCACTAAATTAAACATGCAACATGGTAAGGTCATGTGACAAATTGACATATTGCATACTACTATTTCAAATGCACTATTGCAGAATATCATTGCATACTTGTAATATTTTAGATAGCATGCATTATATAGTATATTATAGGCCTATATTTCCAAACAAGTTTAGGATTTGAAGCAATAACTCCATTTTTAGCCAACTGAAAATTCAACACATATACAACCAGAATTTAACTAACTGATTATGACTACTTAGAACATCATAAAATACAAGCACCAAAAATTGTTTAAAACAAGTAAACAAATAAATTATGAAGGATTTTCCTTCAGCCAGATTTGAGAAGTGTAATAAAATCCAGAGATCTGTAATACTGACAGTAGAACTTTGACCAGATTCACTGTCCTCCATTCCTTGTCTCCATCTTTTAGACCCTTCCCCCTCCCAAGCTACTCTGAACCAGCTTCCTCTATAATTACCAGTTATTAATTTTAAATGAGTCTGTTAAGGTGTTGCATGGTTTTAATACTGCCTGTTAATATCAGATCAGATGAGATTGGGGGAAGAGGAGATGAGAGGGGGATGATGGAATGGGTGTCTTCTCTCTGCCATCATTAGAGAGGGACGACGTCAGTCCATCAGTCTATCATTACTCCACTCACTCACACACTTGCTGTAGATGAGAACGATCACCCAGAGCCTTTTTTTTCCAGAATTAAACATTTCTATCTCTACTTAAATGTCATTTTTGGTCTTTTGCATCTTTTATTGAAAGAAGCATAGAAAGAAGACAAGATGAGGTCAGGAGAGTTAAAGACACGCATGTGCTATAAAGTGGCAGTTTAAATATGACTTGGGTCATCCCAACCCTGCTACCCCTCCCCATCACTTCCTGTCTCCTGTGCAACTGTCCTAAGAATGAAGATATTAAAATAAAATAAAATAAAATAAAAAACTTAAATAATAAAATACAATAAATTAAAATAAATTAAAATATAAAATAAAATATTGGCCCCTTAATATCAAGTTGATCCTTGACTTGTTTGGGACACGTCCTGCATCATGTTTCCTCTGACGTGTAAATAAAAAGCAGTTCTGCCCACTGAAATCGGACGACACATTTCTGCTGTTGCAATGTCCGCAATCATTCCCAGAGCTATAATGTACTGACAAATTGTCACAAAGACCTAAAAACTAACAACAGGTTGACGGACAGGAAATGACAAATGAACCATATGAAATGCATGTGCCGTGAGAGATAAAACTTAAAGCAGCTTTGGATAATGTGAAAGAGAGAAAGACTCCAAACCGGTCCACTCATTCGGACAAACTCTCTCACTCTTCTCACATCTCTCGTCTTTCTCTCTCTTTCTCCTCAACCCCCCCACCCCACCCCCCTCCCTCTCTTTGTGTTCTGTATTCCAAGGTCCTTTCAGTGCCTAAAGTGGCGCTTGCTGCAGCTGAAGTGTCTGTGCATGTGTGCCCGAGCCTGCAATTCACCAATTTCACTGCTAATTAGCCTACAAAGCCGGTGCCTCGCAGGGGGAGGAGAGGAGGGGGTGGCGCACGCGGGGGGTCCGGGGCCCGGGGGCCGAGAGGAGGAGGAAGAATGGGAGAGGAGGGGTGCTGGCACAGCTGACACATATGGCTGGGTACCAGAGACTGGGTGAAAAGGGTGGAGGTGGAGAAAGAGAGGCAGAGGGGAGAAATAAGAGAATGATGTGGGGTAGAGGAGTGAGCCGTTCTTGTGCTAGAGCGTGATACAGAGAGAAGGTACAGATGGAGAAGAAGAAAGCACGGAGCCAGAGGAGCACTTTCACATGACTCACGTCAGAGCTTCAACGCACCTCTTACAGCAAACGCCACGCTCCGCTTTGACCTCCACATGAAAAGCAGGCGCAGATAGTGTAAAAGCAAGGTGATTTTACGAGGTCGCTAGATAGCAAGAAAGCAGGCTGATTGCACAGCAAATAGGAAAACCATGCATTTGAGATTAGAGCAGAAGAAAGTCCTGCCGATGCTTTTAATCCGTTGCGGAATCAAAAACAAGCTGTCGAATGTGACTTCAATGTCTTGATGAATATAAATGAAGGGAGCAGTTACAGTTCTTGTTTCTTTGTATTCTAAATCAGTGGTTTCAACTGGTGGGTTTGTCAACTTGTGGGTCACAAACAGAAGCAAAAAAACAACACTATACAACCACGATTATCAACGTTTGAAAGGGAAGAGAAAATGCTTATCTAATGTATATAATGAATATCTTTTGTTGATCGTTCAAATTAATCTGGCGCTTCATAGAAGCTAGACAAATTAGGCAGATAAAAACAAGGATAGTCTCTCCCAGACTACATTAGATATGGGGACACTCGCAAGTTTCAACAAAGATACACTACCATTCAAAAGTTCGGGTCAATATATGATTTTTTAATGTTTTTGAAAGAAGTTTCTTATATGCTCACCAAGGCTGCATTTATTTGATCAAAAATATCAGTCAAAACTTTAATATTGTGTTTGATATATTTAAAAATGTGATGGCAAAGTTTTATCCATGTGATGGCAAAGCTGAATTTTTCCGCAGCATTTAGTGTTCCATGATCCTTCAGAAATCATTCTAATATGCTGATTTTGTGAATTGCAGAAGCATTTCTTATTATTATCAATGTTGAAAACAGTTCATTCTTTTGATATAAAGTCAATTTTTTTTTACATGAAATATGAATCGTTCATATTTTTTTGTGGAAACAGTCTTGCATTTTTTCAGGATTCTTTGATGAATAGAAAGTTCCAAAAAACAGCATTTATTTGCAATTTAATGCATCCTGGCTGAATAAAGGTATTCATTTTTTTTTATCTTACTGAACTCTGAACTTACTGAACTTTTGAACAGTATTGTAAATAAGGTTTGTGCTGACCACATTTAATGTTCAAATCTGGGCACTGAAAACAAAAACAAAACAAACAAAAAAACAGTTGAGAACCACTAATCTAAACATGAGGCAAAATCATGGGTGAACTGTGAAAATCACAAAGGTAGGTGCAAAGCTGTCAAAATTACCTGTGCAAATTGTCTGCTAATCTTTGTCTGCATTTCGAAAGGTCAGCAGCAAATAGGGTCAAAGGTAAAATGATTTGAACTTGTTTTACAATGCTGTAGCTGATGCTTCCCTCCATAGAGTTCAAAAGGCCGTAAGAGTGGAGAGAGAAAAAGAAAAGGGCAATAACCTCAAGATGGAAAGAAAGCGAGACAGAAGGAACAGCTGGAATGACTCTACAGCTGACGCAGAAAGACAGAGTTGTTAGACTCAGTTGTGGCCACAGGGGGCGCTGTAGCCCAGTATGGCTGGAGTGCTTGTGAGTGGAGCGGCAGGGGAAGGCTGAGTGGGGATGCCCATGTCTGGTAAGCCTACACTGGGCACAGCTGCACCACAGCCAGCCCTGGCACCATCCACGCGCCCTGGCAGACATAGCGAGTCTTCAAGCCTAACTAAAACACACACACACACACATGCACAATCCACCCAGTCTGGTAGCTGCCAACAGCCCTAACACCATCTCTGCCATACTGGCATCCATCCTGCCACCTATCGCTGACGGCGACGGTTTCCACAGCGTTTGGCACGCCGCCCAGGAGAGCACTGGAGTATGGCATTGGCAGCGTTTGAATAAGCTTAGGCTTGTCTCTCTCTCCTTTCTTGGTCTCCTTCTCTCACTCTCTCCCTCTGATTTGCTGTTTGTTTGTTGTTTTTTGTTTGTCTCCTGTCTCCCGACGCTTGTATATTTAAGGCTGTGGATGTGGAGGTGGAGAAAAGGATTATTCCGGAGGCACACAGGGGTCACACGCCTCTGGGGTAACGCGACCACCTTGAGAGAGAGCCGTAATGCTCTCACAACCACAATCACACGCACATGCACTTATAAAAACACTATCACGATGAGATTTACACCCTAACAGCACGGCGACAACATATGTTACAACATATGAACATACATATGCGTTTATATCATATAAGCACAGTCGAGGTATAGAGAGTCTCTGAGGTATTTCTCACCACCACAAGCGACAACTACACCCAATGTTTGGAGCTAAAGGGGTAAATGCCAACTCAACAGATGTAATTGTTTGAACTGAATGTGTTCACCTAAAGCCCTCATTTTAATCCCAGTGGACAGATGCCATATAAAATCCCTCTTTAAAATGAAAATGAAAACACAGTAAACATTCTGTCGATCCACAATGCCAGCAAACCCTATACGACAGACTTATATAGATCATACCCTGCAAGCCACTGAAACGTTACTGTGTAAAGCTGGCCATAATTTTAGTTTATTCACTCTTAAAAAACAAAACCTACATAAAGTGCAGATGGCAATTTTGTTCAACTTTACTGCAGCAATACTGACGGCCCACAAAAGTTGATATCAAACATCCATGCCAAGGAACATCAGATCGTTCACAATTACTACGACATATTTAAGTACAATTTCTGTGTACAATTGTAAACATTTTTTGCATGTAACTACAATTTGCGGTAAAAAAAGTTGCTGCCTATCATTAAGTACAATCAACTTAGATGTTTAAGTCATTTAAACTTAAATTATTTTAAAACGACTTAAAAATGAGTTGAATCTTGTATAACTTAAAAAGTAGAAAAAAAGTAGAAAAATGCTTAACTTATTTTGATGAGTTAAAGCAATGTAAAAACATGTTGCCATAACTTACAGATCATATACATTTTTTTACAGTGCATGTTTTTGTATGTAATTGTACATACAATTCCTGTGTGCAACTGTGTTTTTGCATATAAACGTACACAATTTTTGCATTTTCTCTACAATTGTAAATGTATTTATTTTTTTGCATGTAACTGTACATGCGATTTTTGTTTATGCCATGATTTATACGTTCTTGAACTTTTTCCCATCTCTGTTATTCATTTCAAATCTACAAGATATTCAGACTGATCATAAATAATTTGTTTAAAGCCACAGGCCAAAAAATCCACTTCACCCCTCATTCAATCAGGACCAGATTTGGCCAGCACTGTGCCCCCCTCTCTCTATAAGAACACTTGCAGAAGTCCAAACTCATGTCTCCCCCCTTTCTATTGCCTTCAGATGAGCTCCACAATGAATGAAAAGGCAGATCTATCTGTAACACTGTTCGTTTAAATATTCTCCCTTCTGCCTGTCCCCCCGACTCCCTCTCTCTCTCCCTGGTCTGCTTTATTTTATTCCTGGGTGCAAGCTGAATTTAATAAATATATGCAAATGTGTGCGGCGGAACATGACGAGTTTAAATCAGTCTGCGCTGCTCTTTGAGCGCTGGTGAGATTGAGGCTGAGAGCTGACCCCGGGTTAATCATTTTTCACTTCCCTATCGCATTCAATTCTGCTGCTGCCAGTGTACGTGTGTGTGTGTGTGCTTGGGTGTACGCATGTGTCTAGGTGTGGCTATAAGTGAGTGAGTGAGTGAGTGAGTGCATCCCTGTGTGTGTTTGTGTGTGTGTGTATTATTAATACAGAGGGAGGCAAGTCATGTTCATGTTTTTTGAACAGATCAGTGAAGATAAAGTATTTTCATTTATCTTATCACAGATGAATCTTAAACAGTAAAAAAGTCATTGTAGTGGGAGCAAATATTCTTCCTCACACATATTTACTAGCACTAAAATGACACCTCATGACCTGTTGTTCTCACTTCTCTTTCTCTCTTCTTCACTCTATTTTCTTCTTCCTTTAGAAAGCATTAAACTTAAAAATGCAAAGCTTCTGGTCTTAAGTTCATCTTCAGCTTTCTTTTTTTCATTTTTCTATTTTATACCTGTCTCTGTTTTCACATTTCCTTTGAGCATAAATTGGAAGCATTTTTCAGATTGTCTACTTTTTTACGCTCTTATGCTGTTATTCCACTACAATTTTGGCAAATATGCCACAATTATTTTCTATACAACTGTTAAAAGCGATCAACCTTGTTATTCCATAAATTCATATTTATGCGTCCTGTTCAGAAGTTTACTATTGATTCACACGATTGAAACATACAATGGGGTTCAAAAGTCTGAGACCAAAGGATTTTTAAAAATGCAATAGAAACATTATGGGATTTCATATTACATAAGAAATATGTAAGACTCTAGGTCTTTCTAGGTCACTAATCAAATTTGCACTAAGCAAATTTATATGAAAGCTTGTTTCCGCCACAGAATAAAACATTTTAAAAGATAATTGCGACTTTTTATTTCACAATTCAGAATTGCGAGATAAAATGTCGCAATTACCTTTTTTATTTTTTATTCTGTGGCGGAAACAAGCTTCCATAAATTTGTGAGACTGATGATCATGTAAAAACCTTTGCACAGATGGTCAGATGTTCTTTCTTCAATTGAATCTCAAGATGCTTTTTGAGTTATCTCAAATCATCCTGGAAAATATCATCATCAGGTTTTACAAAAGTACTGCTGTTAATAAAGAAAAATGAGGACAAATATTTCACTAGTGGTCTCTGAGTTTTGGGTAACATACTGATCTAACTCTCTCTCTTTTATATAATACTATATAATTCATTATACAAAAGTAAACATTTTTATCTAAAACAAGTAAGCTAAATAAATGATGACCATGCATGCTAATGAAGACCACTGGAGAGGTCAAAGGTCAAAACTGCTATGTGTTCCACTCCAGCTCCATCTACAGGCAAAGAAAGGTAGAAATTGAACTGAAACAGGTGCAATAAGCGAAAACCTTCTGAAACCTTGATTCTCACGGAAGATCATCTTTCATTCTAATGTTACAATGTACCATAAAATATACAAGAAGTGAACCTTGAAAATGTGCATTTGCATGTTCAGTCTATTACTGTACGTTTTACGCACTCACACACCCCTCTGGGATAGATACCCCTCTCATCCTGTCATCAGACATGTCTGTGCCCGCCTAACTGATCTAAGTTCTAATCAAACATCATTTAGACTGCATCTCACCCCGTCCCCGCGGGAACAACCACCCCAGCGACGGTCGCCAGGCAACCACCCTCTCATTTCTGAAGTGTCAGTTTGCATTATTGTCTTCACGCTCTCTAGTGATACCCAGAGTCTTGCATACTCACACACACTTCTACATGGACCCACACATGTACAGTCAAATGCTCAAATATGTTTCTTAACCTTTTCAAAAAATATACACACGAATGAATTGATTGATTTTATTGTCGAAATTAATATATCTTAAATGTAAAATAGCTTAAATGTATCTCATTGAAATAATATGCATTTTTCATAGACATGCATATAAGCATTCACTGTGCTGCAAGTGGTGTCAACATTTGTGGCACAAACAGATCCTGGAAAACCATTTGTGTTCATCTGCCAAAGTAAATATTTGGCACTGCTCTGCTCTAGATTCTACAGTGTAAAGACCAAACAGAAAAGGGAGATTTCACAAACATAGAGAAAAATGTACACGAAAACACACACACACACACACACACACACACACACACACACACACACACACACACACACACAAATATGCTGAGTATGTATCTCTGAAATAATCACACGCCACTCGACAATCCACACAGACTGTATTTGTAGATCTAAAAAGTGTCAAATGACAGATGAAGATAGTAATTTCACTGATATCAACATCACTCACATATATACAGAGAGAGAGAGAGAGAGAGAGAGAGAGAGAGAGAGAGAGAGAGAGAGAGAGAATGTCAGAAAGACAAATTTGTAAAATACCTTAGGCCGAAGAGTGTAATTTCTGCATCTTCAGTGTTATTTTAGGTTTTATTTATATACTATTACATTATTTATTAATATTTTTAATATATTTCAGCTAATTTTAGCTTAAGTTTTTGTTATTTTGTTATGTGTCATGTTATTTGTTATATATAAAGTTCTGGCATGAAACTCTAGATGGTGCAGGCTATTGGGTCCTTTAACTCACCTGTTCATAATCACATCGTTATCTATAGGGCGCAGCTGATTGGTTCCTGCCGTATCAGTAGCCAATGAGCTCGGGTGCTCAACCTTCAAATACTTGGGTAGCGTTTGCCTTAACAGTGCAGCGTAGCGTGTTTTCAGAAACCCTCCATCTTCCCCAGCTCCACCTGTATAGATCTGCTACGGGTAATTCATGTACACTATATTGTACAGCAGCAGCATGTTTTACATGCTCACAGGAGCGTGTCGTGTATATATTGGCAGTAGCAAGTCCCGTACTTGCTCTGCCGCAGCAATAAACAGCAGCAATTGAAGCAGCAGCAGCAACAGTATAGCAGCTTTTCCGCCAAGACCAAACATACAACATTGTCATACCCATTACCATGCCAATCACTCTGAGAGTTGTCATGACAGAAATATATTTATACTACGGGGCTGTTGAATGCTTGAATCTGATTGGTTGAGGAACGTTCTAAGATGTGCAATTTTTTTCAGGGAAACACATGACTAAAGTAGTTCTAGGCACGTCTTGACCGCAATACATATACATATCACTTTGCCAAATGATTTCAGTTATTTCAAAGGTCCTTACAGCCAGCCAATAGAACCAAAACCCACAACTACACTGACCAAGCAAATTAATATAGTAAAGAATAGTAAACAATACTCAGCAAAAAAAGAAGTCCTCCCACTGTCAACTGCTTTTCTCTAGCACATTTCTTATTATGTGTAAATTCAACAACTGAGACATAAACTGAACAAATTTAACAGACATTTGGCGACAAAAATAGAATAATGAGTCCTTGAGCAAATGATATTGGTGGGCCAATATCAAAAGATGACATATGGTCATATGGTCCTTCCTGTCTCCCTGTAGCACTGGCTTCTTAGCTCTTACATTCTTATGGTGTTTTTCAGAGTCAGTGGAAAGGTCTCTTTAGTGTCCTAAGTTACTGGAACTGTGACCTTAATGGCGCCAACTAGCTACGAAGAAATTAGGTAATCATATTTTTCAAAACTACTGCCTTGATCAACAAAATATTGATCATTTGAAAGCTTAGAGTCTGAACTTTACAATGAATGTAGCCAATGTGATTAACTCCTAAGTAGTGCTGAATTATTTGCTGATAAATAAAAAAATGTTGTCATCATTTATGAAATACTTTTTTGTATGTCCATCATACAGCTCAGATAGTCATGTGTCATTTGAAAGGTCTCACTGAGTAGAATACAACAAGCATAAATGTTTTGGGCTTTGACTAAACTTGAGCGAGTTTTTGTATGTGAAGCCCCGCAAGACACAAATGTAATATACGGATGCAGCATTTATGTCACGTAACTTCATGAAACATGCTCTGATTATGAAAAAATGCATATCATTATTTACAGCAGATTCTCACGATTAAAATGAAATCACTTTGATATTCCTCATATCTCGAGGAACACCTCGATGCGATATTCCACGAGATATTCCTCACGGAGTTACGACACAGGCGCTAAAATCAAATGTAGCTTTCACACTGCGTTTTCGCTTGTAACTTCATGAAACATGCACAGCTCGTAGAAAATGGCACATTATACTTACAGTGGATGCTCCCGTTAAAAATGGACAGTAGGGGGTGTAAAGGGCTAAACAAAAAGGCTGCCTTGGTTCCAAATTCTGTAACTTTTGATTACTATGTTATCACCACAAATTGATTCAGATGCAGCTCACATGTAGGAGAACTTCACCAAAGAAGAATTGTCTTCCTATCTTATTTCCCTCCTGAGGAAAAACAACTCTAAAAATACCTTCAGGGCTTAAAATTCTTCATATGATAATGAACGAACTATAACAGCGATTGACCAATCAGAACTCAATATTGTAACATAACATGCGCACAGTCAAGCAAGCTTTCGTCACTATTCGCGCTTGTTCAAAATGGCCATGAGAACGGTTCAAGCACATCTTTTGATGTTCTTTAAAAAAAGAAGAGAACAGAAGGTATGCTATTTATTTGATTATTAGTGTTTTTAACGACATTCCCCTGACACATTAGAAAGAATAATAAACATAGCTAAAGCGTGTTGATTCCATAACGGATTGTTGTCAAAGTTGCTGTGAATTAATGAAAGTGAATGTACTGAGGTGACAATGCACACACATGCATTTGCTAGCTAAATGTGTTTATTTACTTTTTTTTTTTTTTAAATGCCATTAGGAAGTTATTTATATACATAAAAAATATGTTGATAATAATGAAACACTTCAGTGCCCTTCGAAGGGCCGAAGATATAATTTTAGGTAGTTTGGCACATGCAGAGATTAAGTGTGTGTGTGTGTGTGTGTGTATGAGAGAGAGAGAGAGAGAGAGAGAGAGAGAGAGAGAGAGAGAGAGAGAGAGAGAGAGAGAGAGAGAGAGAGAGAGAGAGAGAGAGAGAGTGAGAGTGAGAGTGAGAGTGAGAGTGAGAGTGAGAGAGAGAGAGAGAGAGAGAGAGAGAGAGAAAGTGCTCAGTAAATACTACAGTATAAATTATTTCATGAATAATAACGCCTATATGCCTATATAATGGCTATATTTTTATTCTACTCTTTAATCCAATAAATAATAATGTTTAAAAATTTGAAAAATGTATTAAGGTTACAACCCAGAAGCCCTAGCAATCACGTAGCATCCACCCACAACACCAAAGCATTGTTTTTGCACGTTTTCCATGGGCAAACACCAGTCTAAATCTAGTTTATTTTTCATTTTTTGCACATTTCTTGGTTAAAGTGCATTTGAATATACTGCACACTGTAAACGCATTGCTCATGGGAGAGGGAGAAGCCATGAGATGTGTGTAATATGGGAGATCACACTTTTAGCACTTGTATTCACAGAAACAGTTCCCATCATCTCACTCTCTCTCTCTCTCCCTCTTTGGGTGCCTCCACCCATAAAATATCAGTCCAGCTTTTGCTAAAAGTTTATTTCAGAAGTGCATGTTGTTTCAGCTTTTAGCTGTCACTCTTTCTCTTTTACTCTCCACCTCTCTTCCTTTTCTAGCAGCACGTTACCTACTTGACTGGTGCGAGCTTGTCCTTGAAATACTTAAAATAAAAAAAATTTGATGTTTAAAAATAAGTAAATAAACCTATATATTACAATATAACTACAAAATAATAACAAAACAGCAAACACAACCCACATCTTCTTCTTATGTGTAATATGAGAAGGCTACACACAAACTAAATAAATCCATAATGACACGTCGTCTCTGCTAAATTTAAGTCTACGGATCTCATGGCATCAATATCACAATGTGAGGAGACTCAGCATCTGCAAGGGTGACAAAATTCACTGTGAATTGTTCACTAGGTTTCAAGAGAACATTCCCACTTTGTAACGTGTGGCCTCCACTCACCTCTAAAGTGTTGACAGATGATACAATCTGTTTTTCTGTGTATGCCGCTCGATATACGTTTGTGTATACTTTTATATTCATGAAAGTGTGTCCTTTGTGGTTTCTGAAAGTGTGTGTGTCTGTGTTTTTTGTGCGTGTGTGTGAATCCGGTGCCAGCTAGAGAGGAGTGAGCTGAATGCATTAGCACCAAGCAAGGAAGGCTGTGAATATTGTCATAGTAAATATGATTCATAAAGAATGTGGTGGCTTAACAGCACAGCGCTAGGTGGGAACACGTCAAAGAGGCTCACCCAATTATTGCACTCTTAGAGTGAGGCAGCTGTTCATTTTTTAGGCCTCTGGAAATGTGTTAGATGTACCACTTAATTTCCTGGCTGTCGAATTCAAACCCTGGGATATCATGTTCCTTTTCTCGCTTGTTTGTTGCATAATTTTCTTTTCTCTTGGCAAGTCAAATCAGATGCGCACAACCATAAATGACCCTGTTTGGGATGTAGAGATAATTTAAAGACCTGTCTGTGCAAAGGAGCTACCCGGTTAACAGGGGAAAGTAACAAATGAAGGGCTGAAAGGAAATGTGTGATTCATCAGGCAATGATTCTCAGACACAATGAGCTGTTTTGTGGTTAAAACAAATTTAAAACGGTAACCTCTCTGAGTTTATGGAATGGTAAGGCTAATTTAATCAACAAGCAATCATATTAATATAATTTAAATTAGATTTTTAATTTGTAATAAACTTTTGTCAAAGCTCAGCTATAAAATCTAAATATTCTTGTGTTTGAAAGTTTGGGGTCAATAAGATTTTTATTCAGGAAGGATGCATTGACAGTAGACACTTTTACATTGTCATAAACTTGTATTTCAAATAAATGCTTCTTTTTCAAATTTCAAAGAAAGTTTCTTGAGCACCAAATTATCATATTAGAATGATTTCTGAAGGATCATGTGATGCAGAAGACTGAAGCAATGATGCTAAAATGCTTTTTTGGACATGGTCATGTATTTTAAAATAGTAGTATCTACGCAAAAATATTAAACAAAATATCGAATAAAGTAATCCAAAAAGGGTTTTACATGATAAAACAATATGTATACTGTTCAAAATGAACAGCTTTCTGGTTGTCATTATACATTAGAAGCACATGTTAATGACAGGTGTCCTTTTTGGGGACCACTATATTTAGTAATTTTCTGTGTCGATAATAGTTCAAGGTAAAAACGCAACAAATTGAATAGCTAATTAGTTAACCACCAGTATGTTTGTTTGGACCTGTGCTTTTCTGAGGGTTTTGTTTTTTTATTACCATGAGGATGCTGCTGATTCCTATGCTGATGATCATTAAATACCACCTATTAGTGTAGCTGTCTACACACCTGTGTACATGTATATGAAAACAGTTTGTAAAGAGTTGTGCTAAGATATATTAAGTTGCAAACAACACACACACATAGGCTGAAACACAGGGGGACGTGTGCAGATGGCACGCAGGGTGTATTGAGAGGGTACAGAAGGTGCAAACATATGGTGCGTGACAGAGCAAAGTCACCGAAACCTCCAGCTTCAAAAGAGGTTTGATACCCGGCAGGCCGGCACTCCACTTTGATGCCAGACAGGTGAAGCTGCTCTTTTGTATTGGACCAAGTTCAGTCTGGCTGATTTTGCTGGTAATGTGTGTGTGTGTGCAGTTTGGCTTGTCTTGGGATCAGAGTGAATCAAAGTTCTGCTAGCAGCATCCGCTCAGAAAGCAACCAGAGCGGCTTACTAATTCTAGGCTAAAGACCTGGCTCTTTGAAGAAAAATAAAAAAAAGTTTCTAAGGTGAAGAAATTTTTAAATACAATTTTTTTCTTATTTCAAATCATTAAGTTACACTGAGGCCATCTAGTGAGCCCCGGCCCCCTGGTTGAGAACTGCTGCTACATTATCCTGCCTACACTGTAAAAAAATAAATAAAATAAAAATAATAATAAAAAAAGTTGCTGTCTTAAATTTTTAAGTCCAATCAACTTGAATGTTTAATTAATTTAAACTTAAATGACATTAAACTGAGTAAAAAAAAAAAAAAAACTTGAATCTCGTATAAATTATTTAAAAAAAAGTAAAAAATTGTTAAACTTATTTTGATGAATTAAAGCAATGTAAAAACATATGTTGGCATAACATATTAATCAACTTTTTACAGTGTACAAAGCTAGCGTTATATATTATTTTAAAATCTTCCACTAAGAAAAAACAACAACATGAATACTGCAACAAAATTACATTAAGTCAATTTCACTATATTTGATAACTGAGACGTAACAAAACAGAGTCCAGAGCAGAGTCCAGTCCACCTAGTGATGCAAGAGACACAAAAAAGGCGCCAGTTTCAATTACCCAGACGAACTGTTCGAAATACAGTGTTGCCATGGCTGACAAGAATATTACGAAACATCTGACTCCTAAATTATGTGTTTGACCAATCAAGTATTTCACAGAACCAAGTAAACACTTTGTATAATCATTGTTAAAATTTAGTGTTTTCCCAGGCAACTGAATTCCTGCTACGATACTTCCAATATACAGTATGACATAATCCAATTTAATATTAATATTAAAAGACACAAGCTTGCAAACTAATTTACACAATATTTACTAAAAATTCACACAAAAATATCTAAATGTGCATTATCTATTGACCAGTGTTCTTTTAAAATCATTGATATACCATATCGTTTTTGTGAATATTTTGAATTAGATTTTATTTTTATATTTCCTGTTTTCATTTTAGTTAAAGTTTTAGTAATTGTGTTGTGTTTTTTTATGTAGTTAAACTAATTAGTTTGTTATTTTAGTACTTCAACTTAAGTTTTAACTTCAGTTTTAGCATTCGTTAACGATAATAACCTTGCTAAGACTGTCTGTCTGTAGTCTTATTTTATATTTTTAAACAAAGATGGGCGAACATATAATTGGCCAATGTCAATCATTTTGGTTTTTACTTTCCTTTTCTACTCTGTTGGGTTTCTTTCAAAATATATCTTAGAAATATTACAAACACCCAATGAGAACTCAGATAATACATAAACAAAAACAAACTGAAGCATAATCGAGTCAAAATGTCCCCAGACAGCCATCTCAGCACCCAGTTACACATTAGTCTATAACAGAGCTGACAAAACATCCACATCTATTGTGAATAGGCAGTTAAAGGACCCCTCTTCAACCCCCCCTTTCACTCGTAAGGACCTGTCCCAGCCCAAAAGGTTAATATTTGAAGGTGGATGGCCATAAATATGGAGAGAAGGACTTTTAATTAAATAAGCACTTCTTAAATGCTCTCTGGGGCAGCATTGCTTTTGTTTAAAGATGATTGATTGACTGCTATCTCTCCAGGCTAAGTCATTTGTTTCCCCTCTCCTTCCCTCCTCCCTCCTTTCCTTTTCTCTCTCTATCACTCCACGTCCAATACCTCTCCATCCTACTTTCTCACTCTCATTCAGTCATTTACGAGGCCAATATTTCTCCTCACCCGTGACACAGTAATGAGCTCGCTCTGCGCCTGGCGGCCACGCCCCATCCCTTTTCCCAGGGGGCCATGGGGCAGGGTGCCCCGTTAAACATGAACTCAATCTAACACCCCTGGCAGTGCGAGTTATTTATTTTTCAGGAGGCCATAGAGCGGTCAAACGAAGCATTATGATGTTATTGCCCACCACAGACCTGATAAACAGGGTAAACAGACTCCAAGCCACTGTCGCATTCTCTCGCCTATCTCTCAAACACACATTGAACATTATGTAGGAAGTGCTTTATAACAATTTAATCAGAAATATTGGCCACCATAACAGGTCACCCAGACCACACTGCAATTCTTTATCCTTCTCTTTATCTATTTGTTTGTTTATTCCTCTTCTCCTTGCTTTTTCATTAGGGAATCTTTCTATAGACAATTACTATTCTTACTGCTCAAATTTATGGTTAGATTTTATTTAAATCATATTTAGGAGCGAGAATATCATAAGCCACCTTTACGCAGCACAATATGATTGTCGGTTCTGTTAAATACGGTTGCGTTCACACACAGTTTCGGTTATGACAAGCCCGAGAGTGACAACCTAATTGTATAGCTGAAAACCTGTGTTTTGTGAACGGAACTAGACAGGTTGTGTAGTGGAAGATCGGTCGCGTGTCTCCTGTGTCTCCTTGCGTGCTTTCATATGTTTTTAAAACTCACAGAAAAGCAAATATGAGCTGTCATTCGAAGGTTTTAGATCCAGTCGCTGTTTTTCCTGGAGCCATTCCTATTAGTTTGTGGTCCAAATGCTGCACATCAAATTCCATAAAAAGGAATGCAAATGGCGTTGTCTGTTAATGAAGATTTGACGGGTGTTATGGATGCTGATGCCACTACAGGTCACTATCGCGGATGAACAGAACATTCTGACTAGACACATTTCCTTCGGATATTTTTTTTTGTTTCACTGTTTTTTTCCTTCTTATATGTAACCCTGCATAACAATCTTTTTTCCAGATGCAAAAAGTTTATTGAAATACATCCATAGGGCCCTATATTAACGATCTAAGCACATGGTCTAAAGCGCATGGCGCAAGTGCATTTAGGGCGTGTCCGAATCCACTTTTGCTAGTTTAACGAGCAAAAATCGCGGCACATTGTCTAAAAGGGTTGTTCCTGTTCTCTTAATGAGTAAAGGGTGTGTTTTGGGCGTAACGTGAAATAAACCAATCAGAGTCTCATCTCCCATCCCTTTTAAAAGACAGTTGTGCTTGCGCCATGGCGGATTGCTATTTACATGGCGGAATTTGCAAGTGGAAAAACTGAACGCTTCTTCAGAGAGCAAATGGATCTGCTCGTGTGCGAGGTTAAAGCGTGCATTAAGCAGACCATCTATGGGACAAGCCGGATTCCACCATATCTTTATGTGCACAATAATAATCTTTTACATTGTAATCCTTTTATTTTTAATATTTGGCTAATTTGTGTGCTGTTGCGCGTCCCTGTGTGTGTAATAAGCAGAGTGTACGCGCGTTGTGGACCCTAACGCTAACGCGCTCTTTAAATAACAAAAAAAATATTGCGCCATTGACTTTAGACCAGGTTTCAGTTGGTCAATGGCGCAGTCTATTTCTGTTGCCTCAAAATAGCAACGCCCCAACAATGCAACAAAACACCTCGTTTTCAGACCAGCACGCCCATGGGTGCACAAATGCATTTGCTATTTAAACAACTAGCAGGACGTGGAAATGATAACTGCGTCGGGCTAAAACTAGCAAAAAACACTTGCGTCACCCCTGGAGCTGCATTGCGCCGGGTGTATGATAGGGCCCATAAACTGTTTTAAACAGACTCAGTGCCACACATTACAATACCAAACATTTGGTGTACACCAACTTGCTGACATCACTGTCACACTCCCTGTGTCTGAATATGCCTACTTACTAGCTAGTGGGTGAAAAACAGCAGGTGAACTCCGCATCTGATGGACACTTTTACTATCTCATGAGGCTACAGGAGAGGAATTGTGAGCGAAGAAACTGACTCTCTAACATTAATCACATAGAACATTAACAGTTGTGACATTCGTTCAATACCTACTCAGACAGTGTGTGATTTTCGATGCATGTCTGCATATGGTGTTGTCATACACAGCCACTGTTAAAATTAATCTGTTATTATTGTTTCCAATTTAGAAAATTTCCTCAATGCATTTTTATGTATATTCTGATGTGTTTTAGGACAGTGTATCTCTGATGTTCACCTCACTTACAGTACCATGGGACTTTGAATATGCATCACAATTTTGTTTCCTGCCTTTTCCCCTCCTTTCCCTTATGCTAACCCTTCCCCTTTTACTTCCTTCCAACCTCCACACATTAATCTTTCTTTCTGTACAGTCTCTCGATCACTTTTCATCTCCCTTCCCTCCTGCCCCCCCCCCTCCCTCTCTCCCTCTAGTATCAAGCCGATAAGGTCTGATGATTTCTAGCTACTCTATGCCAGCGACAGGGGACTTCCTGCCGGCTACAGCCCAGGCGCCCAGTGACACACTGCTAGGGATTGTGGGAGCTCTGATTTTTCCTTGATTTTTTTTGCCTTCCTGCTGGCTTCTCACACAGGGTCCTGGTTTCTGTGCTGTATGCTGAGTGTGGGTGTCTCTAGGGTGAAAAAAGGGATATTGGGAAGTCCTGGGCCGAATCAGAGCACCATGCTTCATCTTCTTGATCTCACATCTCTGCCACAGAGCTACAGCCACACTAGGGCTGTAGATCACAGAAGAGCTGTCTGCTGCTCCAGTAAGATACAGCATACTGTTGCAGATTGTGTTTATTAGGCCTGTCTGATACTGTAGCCTGTCTGATGTGATGCAATAGTATGCTTTTTGTGAGAGGACAAACTGTGGGATGGATGGATGGTTAGAGTCTAAGATGGATGGATGGATGGATGGATGGATGGATGGATGGATGGATGGATGGATGGATGGATGGATGGATGGATGGATGGATGGATGGATGGATGGATGGATGGATGGATGGATGGATGGATGGATAGACAGATGGTTAAATGGAAATAGATGGTTAGAGTCCAATTTGGATAGATAGATAGATAGATAGATAGATAGATAGATAGATAGATAGATAGATAGATAGATAGATAGATAGATAGATAGATAGATAGATAGATAGATAGATGGTTAAATGGAAATAGTTAGATGGTTAGAGTCCAATTTGGATGGATGGGTGGATGGATAGATGGATGGATGGATGGATTAGATAGATAGATGGATTTAGATAGACTGATCGATTGATGGATGGATGGATGGATGGATGGATGGATGGATGGATGGATGGATGGATGGATGGACGAATGGATGGATGGATAGATAGATAGACAGATGGTTAAATCGAAATAGATGGTTAGAGTCCAATTTTGATGGATAGATAGATAGATAGATAGATAGATAGATAGATAGATAGATAGATAGATAGATAGATAGATAGATGGTTAAATGGAAATAGTTAGATGGTTAGAGTCCAATTTGGATGGGTGGATAGATGGATGAAATAAGTCAGCACAGCTGAAAAGAAAGAGAGGAAACAGGAAGTTGGCAGATTTGTCAAGTGGACGGCTCAGTCAGCGCTGAGAGGTTGACCAGGGCTGAGAGGACACACCTTGGAGAAAGACTGATAGAGGAGACTGAATGAGGACACACAAGTTAAGAGACAGAGAGAGAGAGAGAGAGAGAGAGAGAGAGAGAGAGAGAGAGAGAGAGAGAGAGAGAGAATGAGAGAGAGAGAGAGAGAGAGAGGAGCACCAGGCTGTCAGGTGAGGAGAGAGAAGGATGAAGAGGGAGAAGAGGAGGGGGGGGTTAGGGGTGTTTGAGTTTGGGGAGTGGACAACCCGGCTGGCAGGCAGGCAGGCCCATTAAAAATTCAGCAGCAGGGAACAGGCCGGGGATTCACAGTAATTAGATGACAAAACGGCAGGCTCGCTGGAGATGAGAGAGAGAAGGGTCACACACAATGCCTCCACCGCGGGGTAATTTGTAAGTGTCAATCACTACCAAGCCATGAAACGAGAGAAAAAGAGGGAGGGAGGGAAGACAAGGGAGGGAAAAAGATGCAGCAGAGGGAAAAAGGTGAGAGGAGAGATGAATACAGAGTGCAGGAGAAAAACAGGAAGCGGAAGAGAAAAATGGAAATGGATACAGACAGACCAGGAAGTTCACTCAAAAATGAAAATGGAGGAATTTTGAATTAATATTCTGGTTGCACTTTCCATTGCAATTAAAATGAATGGTGACTATAGCTTTCAAGCTCAAACTGAATGCAAAGGCACCATATATGAGCACTGTTGGGGACTGGGGAAAGTTACTTTTAAAACTAATGCATTACAATATTGCGTTACTCCCTAAAAGATGAACTACTTGCGTCAGTTGCTTTTTATGTAAAGTAATGCGTTACATTACTTTTGATGTATTTTTTTCTCATGTAGGCTGGGCTTTCTTGTTTGTAAAATCAGGAAATGCAAATTCACGTCTGTGCAGTAGAGGGCGCAGCTCAAACAAAGCTTTCAGCTGTGCTGCCATTCTGGATTGAAGAAGAATAGGATGCAGGAGAAGAAAGTTCAACACTCTTACTTCAGCAATAAAAAAAGAAAGAAACATGTGAGGTTTATCTAAAGTCGTTTTTGCTTAGTACGATTGAATTGGATCATCGAAGGTCAGCATTAAGAAATTGGTTAATAAAGTGAGATTAAATGCATAAAGTACGGTATATTTGTGTAATTTGACATGTTTAATTATTGCAGGTTTGTGTAATATTCAGATTTTTTGACAGGTCATTGTTTTTATTTATTTTGAGGAATACTAAATCAGTTTTTTTGCAAGTGATATGAGTAAATACATGCTCACATTTAGTCGGGAACTACAATACCAGTCATGTTCACACAGCGCATTCAACGCCTGTGCTATCGGAATTATCATAAATACTAGTTTCCTAGTTAAAAAATTTGACATGAATTCCCTCTCAAGTCAAAATTTAAAAGCGATGAGCTCGTAATCACAACTAAACAAGTGGCATTACAGGCAGCATTACTCCCGATTTCTCTCAACATGGGAACAGGCGAGGTGTCAGTCAATAAATGGCAAAACAAAGTTACTTGAGTTACTTATATTTGAAAAAGTAACTCAGATATTTTGTTGTAAATAGTAATACGTTACTTGAAAAAAGTAATCTGATTACGTAATTACTTGTAATGCGTTACCCCCAGCACCTCAAATTATGACAGAATATTGTTTACTGTAAAATTAAATAAATAAGTGTTATAAACTATATCATTTATACATGAATATATAAATAAATATAAATTTGTTGCGTTGAAAAGAAAAAACAGAAGCAAGAGCAGGGTAAATAAAAAGAGCGAGAGATAAACTTTGATGCACAGAGCCTTCTGTAAACTATAAGCAAATTAGAAAACATGTCCTCTACAGTCTATGAAAAGAAATGGCCAGAGTCACCAATACAATAAACTTGGGGTGACTGTAATGAGGGCACCTTTAGAAATGCATTCACAAACCGCCAAGAGGAGGCGACCACCCTGTGATCTACAGGAGTCTCAAGGCCAACACAAGTGCACACTGTGATTCAGGAGAGGCCTTTAAAATTTAGTTTATGTGTTGATCTTAGGTCAGTACAGGGTCACGGATGGAGGCACCTCAAGCAAAACATTGAATGGTAAACCAACACAAAGCCTGTGCTTTGCTGAGGTGGTTAATATCAGACTGGAACATAGTCTGACTCCATTGCATATCCAGTTCGGAAGAAAGATTTGAGGGAAACGTGGCGACTGGTTAGAAGGAGAGTTCACAGGATCAGTGCTTCATTATTATTTGCTGGTTTTGCGTGCGAGAATGCGGAGAAGTGCGAGTCTGCGAGAGGTTTAGTGAGGGGTGGTATAGGTCAGGGAGACAGGGCTGACTGACATGTTTCTCGCTGCAAAGACACAAGCTCTATTCATTCAGACTCAAAGAACAGCATCACCAGCACAATGAAGCAGGCATGTAAGCATATCTCTACTGACACAGTGCCTCACACCATCACACTTACACACACATTCTCAAACATACACTGACTGTAGGGTTCTCTATTTCTGATTACACAAACATACATACAGAGCACACAAAAATAATGAGTGTGATGTGAAATGGGTTATTCTGTGACATTTGTGTTCCCACAACTAAAATTGATTGAATATTAATTTATATACTAATTAAATTAAATTTTAAAAATAAACCATAATTTTGTTTATTTTAATGTTTTTTTCTTTCATCAGAATATCAGCTAATTTGCATGTACCAATTCATCATCATGGCAATTCATTTTAATGGGTTATAGCCTATAGAATATATATGAAATCTAATTATTTTGATTTAGAACGTTTTCACTAAGTAGTTTTTTTTTCTGAGAAAATGCAGTTTGTTTTGTCCATGAACTTTCTTTGTTCAACATCATTATGCTGTGACATAATGGGTTGATTTTTTCTGACATGGTTTTTGCAGGAGTGACATAATGATCAAAACACCACATGGTTCAAGTGCTTATTTCAATATGTTTACATTTAACAGCCTCATTGAGCTCTATATTCCATATCTGTTATGAGGAAAAATACCATCTTGGCACAGAGCAAAAATATTATAGAGATCACATCTGCTGGTTTTGTTGTTGGTGTTTTTTGCATTGACCTTCAACCTCCATTAATACCCCTAAAAAAGCATCTAAACATGTTTTTGTTTTTTTTAAATAATGCCATGGGTCAATCAATAACAAGTCTTTTTCCATTTTAATATGTAATTTGGTACTATACGGTTATCCGGACCACATGTGATGACCTACCCCAGCCCCGCCCCTAAACCTACCCGTCACTGGGGTTACGACCAACCAAGAGCGGTTGTGGTCACGTGTGGTCAGGTGTGGTCCGGATAACTGTATAGTACCTGTAATTTAATAAGGAATGTGAAAACTGGAACAAACAAAATTTACTCCAAATTTTTTTTTATTATATGTGAGTGTGAACAAGTATATGTGTTCCAAATCTGATTGGTTGAAATGTAGCACTTTAGGTTTAGTAGCAATGAACTATTGTGGCTAATTTAAGGATCGGATATGTGTTGACCACTAATCTGAATCTGAAACTGAATATACTTTGGAATTGAGGTGCAAAAGTATTACTTTCAAATAAAACGTTGAGACAAATGAGACGAATTCATCAGGCACAAATGGCACAACAGATACTGTATAATCTGTTTTGATTTCTGTTCTTGTCGGTGTCTGGTTATCTGTTTATTAGTTCAGTTTAGTCTTCCTCTGCCCCTGCCTGTTTGTTTCTATGGTTACATATTGATTAGTTAGTTCTGTTCAGGTGTGTCTCGTCTTATCTTGTTTGGTTTGTTTGTGTATTTAAGCCCTGTGTCTAGTTCAGTCTTTGTTAGTTCTTAATGCTGTACTATGTTGTTCTGCTCCCGAGTCTTGTTCTTGAGTCTGAATTTGAGAAGTTTTGAGTGTCTGTAATAAAAGACTGCTGCACGGATCCTGCTTCCTCCTCTGCTTCAACCAATGTGACAATATCTCAAAAGTTATTTTTCAAATATCTCTATTTCCCTATTCATTTATCCCACGCAATGTTTTAGATTTACACCTCAGTTTGCATAGACCGCACTACATGCATCATCACTGTTCAATAAGCAGTGTAATAAGTACGCATTGGATAAATTAAAGTGCATACAGATTTAAAATCAGAAACATGCCCTGAAAATATAATTAGGACAAAAATAGACTTACACTCTCACCTAGTTAATGAATTAAAGTCTTTTAATGCAGGGTCTCTAAACACCTTTTCATTTTTTTAATTACAGGGTGATTAAATTCCTACTTTTCCACCTTGTTTATAAGCTCCTTATAATCAGTAGCTTGTGAACCCATTGTTCTATTTATTTTACTGTTTTATGTTCTTTTAATTGTATATTGAATGAGTTACAGAATTAGTTCATTTGAAAGATAAAACAGACAGACAGACACACAGACAGGTCTAGAAATGCCAAGGTCACAGGTTTGATTCCTAGAAAATCCTCATACACATTTTATAAAATATATTTGTGAGCATAGATTGTGTGAAATGAATAAAGACAATGAAATCTCTGCTACCTCAAACAAATTCATGCATTTTTTTTAAAGGAAAATTTTTCAGTATGGATAATCGCTGAGAATCGTAACACAAAGTTGCTTAGTCTTTTATGTCCTTGACGTATGGTATTTGAAAGAATCTGAATGCAACAAACTGGACTTGAATACAGACTGTCAGTTCTCTTTGTTCTGATTTAGCTGAGAAACCCAGGTCAAACCAAACCACCGCTTTCACAGGAGAAGCACTGATCAACATTAAGGGCTGCAGAGAACAAAATAGAATGTCAGAAGAGTTGTTTCATTGCTGTTCATTTATACGTAAGAACCTTGACAGGGTGATCAGGACCTCGGCACAAAATAAAGGGGTCTTTTATTACCCTGAAGGGGTTATTTGCAATAATGTCCAGCTGAATGCTCATTATCCCACTTATTGAACTGCTATTTGCCAAACAAAGAAAGAAATGGACATATTATTTAGTCATAAAGAGAATAAAAAGAGACCTGCAACTAGCACAAAAATCATTTACCTGGGCCGAGTTGTAATGGCAGTTGCTGCTATTGACTATTGATCAGAATCCTGTATTCCAGACAGCTGCATAGTAAAAATTCCATTTTAAATTTTAAAATGATACTCTGAAAGCAGATGCAACAAGTCAACAAACATAAGCACATTGTGTGAGACTGTGAACATTATATTAGACAACTGTCCATTAAGAAGTCTTTAAGAAGTGACAGTGTGTGAGTGTGAAGAAATCTTTAAATCACTGTTTATTTAAAACAGTGTAAATGCATTTTACTCAATCACAGCTTTGTGGTCTTAGTGAAACTGATGTGTTTGAAGACACACTTCAGGATGTTTCTCAAAAGTACCAAGATCTCCCTTTAATTATATGTTGATTGTCATTCTGAACAGTTCTTTTACAACTATTAAGCATGCAGCTTATGAACGTCTATTAGAGACTATACATATTCATAAAAATACATTTGTCACTTAGACTTCAGGACAAACTTGTAAAGATGATTCAAAATTATGAAAACCCCAAAAAATGGCGTGACGGGCACATCTTTTTTTCCTGTGTTAACGTATTTATAGTGAAACAGGAATTTTGGACAGGGCACATTTAGACTTATTTTTACATTGTAACAAAAAAAAAAATCTGTTTCAAATAAATACTGTTCTTTTTAACTTGAAGTGTCACAGTTTCTACAAAAAGCAGTATTTAAAGGAGTAGTTCACTTTAAAATGAAAATTATCCCATGATTTACTCACCCTCAAGCCATCCTAGATTGCAACCAACAGATTGAAGCTCAAAAAAGTGCATCCATCCATCATAAACAAACTCCAAATGGCTCTGGTGAGTTAATAATGTCCCTCTGAAGCAAAGCGATGAGTTTGTGTAAGAAAAATATTAATATTTAACACGTTACAAAGTAAAATTCTAGCTTCCGGCTAAACGGCCATACACAGTCTACTTACGCATAATGCGCAACTTAAAACGTTGGAAGTAGCATAGTGCATCATGGCATAGCGTAAATATCAGCAGTACGTCATATTACTCGCATAAGTTGCGCTTTAACTTTAGTCAGATCCGTATGTTCATTTTACTTTATAAAGTTTTAAATATGAATATTTTTTCTTACACAAACTCATCGCTTTGCTTCAGAAGGTCTTTATTAACCCCCCGGAGCCATTTGGAATAAGTTTATGATGGATGGATGCACTTTTTTGAACTTCAATCTGTTGGTTGCAATCCACCGCCATTAGCATAAAGCTTGGAAGAGCCCGGACATTTATTAATATAACTCTGATTGTATTTGTCTGAAAGAAGAAAGTCATATACTCCAAGGATGGCTTGAGGGTGAGTAAATCATGGGGTCATTTTTATTTTAAAGTGAACTACTCCTTAATAATAATATTATACTGTTTAAAGTGGACATTTGTTACACTTGAGGACCAAATCAGCATATTACAATGATTTCTGGAGGATCATGTGACACTAAAGACTGGAGTAACTATGCTGAAAATTCAGTTTTGCCATCACAGGAATAATATACCATTTTGAATAGAAAACAGCTATTTTAAATGGCAATATTACACATTACCTTTTTACTGTATTTTTGAGAAACAATTACCAGTTAAAGAGTCTAAGATAATAATTTCCTCTAATATATATTTTTACCAAAAATCCTGAAAATATATATGCATCAACTGGTGAAAAGTGATTTCACCAAGTACATGTGTCTGGATCAACATCTTTGTTGATCCTGGAACAACATTCCAATCAACCAATCAGATTTGAGGGACAAGTTTACAGTTTATGTCTAGTTTAGGCTTACAACAAGGGTTAGGTGCTTCTGCATCAGTGTTATTCATCTATCATTTCTCTCTGATTTTAGGGCTAAATTATGGGTAGGGTTTGGTTTAGGGGTAGGGATAGGGTTAGGACAGGAATGTTGTCTTAAAATCACGGGGACATGCATGAACAACCCACATACATATGCGAGCGTGTAAAAGAGAGAAAGAGAGTGTTAACTGGATGTAATTGTTTAATCTCGATGACTGTAAGATTGTGTCTGCCCACTCATTGACTCTGACATGCACTAACACTAGAATTGGAAGCATATTGGATTTCACTAAGTGTGAAGTGATCTGCTAACCTCTGGATCTACTTTACAAGAAGACAATGGAAATGCTTCTCATTTACCCACTTCTCACCTGCTCTTAGACGTGATTCAGCCATCATCACGTCTTAAAAATGAGACTGGATAAAAACAGGAACATGATATCCATGATATTAAACATAAGAAATGGGACTGGAGTCTTTTAAATAAAAAACTGCTGACACAGTGTCAAGCTACGAAAAAAGGAAGAAGGGAGGACGTTGATGGAGAAAGGAGGAAAAGGGAGGACCAAATAAGAAGAGGGAAAGCTAGATGGAGGGAGACCGGCTACACTAACTGTCGAGGCAGTTAATATAAGGTTTTGGAGATAAGGCCTCGCAGACAAACATTGACAAAATCAGGCGTTTCGCTGCAAAGCCGGAGCTGTCAGTCAAACTGAGAGACAGGCCAACAATCAGCACTCGCATTCCGATAAGCACGGCAGAGAGCGTGTGCAGAAACTGCATCTACAGGCGCACAGTAATAGAGAGGGGGAGTGGAAGGAGAGGAGAAACAGGAGGAGAGAAAGAGCTAGTATGTTCAGGGTAGTACAACAAAAAGAAAACGGGGAGAAAACCATGATTAAATTAAAGGAAATCGTGTGTCATACTAAAAAAGGTGAACAGTTTATGACAGATGTTTCGTGCAGTTGCTCCGAGACACCTGAATACCTTCATAGGTTTGAATCAAAAGCTGACGGAAGACTGAAAGCATGCGCGCGTGTGTGTGTGTGTGTATTAAATTCAGGCCTCTCGTCAGATCCATCCGTGCCTCCTCACACAGAGGGGGAGGGTGAAGGAAGGGAGCGAGAGAAAGGTGTGAGATCAGACTAGTAAAAATAGCACTTCCTCTCTCGGCCTCAACACCTGGGGAAATGCCAGAAGGTGGATGAGGGTGAGAAGGACGGAGCGGGAAAACACATTGAGAGACAAAACAGAGCAGCATTAAGATTTCAAGAGGCTGGTTTCTAATTGTTTGCACTCAGCAAGTTTGATTACGACTAGAAAAAACTGTCAATCTGTGCATGGGGATTTTTCAGTGCAGGACTTTTTCTGCAGGTTACATCAATAGGTGGTAAGTCATTTGAATCATTCACTGAAACGATTTGTTCAAAAACACTGATTCATTCAGGAATTGGACTTATGACTAGAATCTAAAATGAATCATTCACTCAATCGAATCAAATGGTTAAAAAACATGAACTAAAAAACATGATTCATTCAAGAACTAAACAATTGACTTGCAGAATTCAAAATAGAATACTAGCATACTACTCGTACTATTTCTGCCATGTGTTTGCATGGTGGAAATAGTAACTGTTGAATGCTAGTATGCTATTCAGAAACAAAATGCTCTTTCCAAAATCGCATACTCTCTGATTATGTACTTCTGAATAATTAATTTGCAACCAAAAAATACGCTGAATATGTGTAATATGAACGTAAATCGAACGTACCATAGGGACCTGCCGGCATCAGCTGCGTCGCTTCACTGCCATTCACAAATCCTCTCCAGTGGCCTCAAGGGATAGTAAAGTGTCCACTGGATATGCACTTCAGAATCCCGCTGGAAGTAGTATGACATTCAGGAAGGCTTCTTTTTGCCTACAATTTTATGAATAGCCTTCTGTAAATTATGACATACTACTCTTTTCACATAGCATACTGTTTTTCTTCTATAGGCATATTTGGATGCAGCCACACTATCATTGAATCATTCACTTGACCGAATTGATTTGCTACAAAGAAAACACTACTTAAAACAGGCAACGAAATTAGTAATATTGTTTTTAAAATAAAAAAGTTAGTCTATTAACTTCTTGTTTATTAAACTTAAAAAAAAAAACTGCTGTTGGCAGGAATATTAAATATAATCTAATTATATGCAATGTTGAATGAACCGCACAATAAAGTGATTTCGTCAATGAATGCATTAATGGGTTCAAGTCTATCATTTTTTGCACAGTTCTGATTTGTTAAAATGTCAAATCATTATCCAACACAACTATGATCTGTTGCAAATAGAGCTGGAAAGGAATGTTAGGGTACTGTGTAAATAACACACTGTGCTAGATGAGCAGATCTATTCACCAGAGTCATTTCTGGAGAACACATGGAGTATTTTTGATTAGTTTGTGTGCTCTGAGATACACCGAGCACAATATTGTTTTGTAGTATTCCGACTGTGGAAATGGAGTCTTGTACAGTAAATATGTTTGTTCGATGAGGATGTCAGCTGGATATTGAAATGGACGGCTAGTTTAATTTTCCTTATCCTGTGTGTGGCTATAGACATACGTTTCATTGTTGCTGGTTCACACCTGGACATTGTCAAGTGTCACGTGATTATTTTCCTCTCTTGCTAATTTTAAGAGGTTGAAGAAAGCACTATTGTTCTCCAGACATAATATTCTATGTGTACAGTTATGTGACAGGAAACTAATATATATATTCAAAGGATATTTGTTTTATAATTAGCTGCACTGTTAGTTGTTGGAATTCAAGTATTATCAATGTTAAGTTTTAAGGATGTATAATATATGATACATTTTAAGTGATATTGGCTCTCAGAATAAATGATCACTGTCACCACTATGGAAGCATACAGTGCCATGAATAAACATGCAAATAAATGAATGAAAATTATCATAAATCTGCCCTGCTAATGACTAAGGTTAAGTCAAATTCTCAGAAATAGAAACAAACAGTCACGAAAACAAATATGTTCACAAGCAGTGGGAGCGTGCTGGCTTACAAGCCCTTCCCGCTCCACGCTGCCAAAGATGTTCGCACATAGAAGCATGATGCCACAGGCAGGGCATATGTGGGGGGTGGGGGTGGGGGGTACCAACAATCTCAGCATCTGAAGCACTGAAGTGGCAGTAGAGACACACTGCCCCCTATTGGCGATTTGGAAATGCAAGTAACCACCCAAACAAGATGCAGTTCGAGGTGAACTCTTTTAGGCAGTTTTCTTTTGGGAGACTTTATTTGTCGTGCAATTTGATCTTTAAAACTTTGCAGACCTTTTACATTCACAATAAGCTATATTACACACGACATGAAAGGTATCTGAAAAAGCATAATAGCGGCCCTTTAACATGTGTTGTTTTGTTTTTCTCTTCAAGAAAATTTCCTTGTGTGCGCTGCGCAAGCATATTTGGCAATAAATCTCATTCTGGGTTAAATATGGTATACATTTATTTACCCCATAGACGTCCACTGTTACAAACTGAGGTAAATTATTTTCTACTTTCTTTTTTGATTTTAGCAGATGTAGAGATCTCAGTTCACGTTTAACCCAGAATATGTCTTTACAGGTGCACTCGGTCATTCTTTCCGCACTGAAAAAAGTTTTACCCCTCAATAACTATATCGTCAAAATGATACTTCAAATTCAATTCTGTCATATCAGTAGCCTAATAAAAGTTGGTTGCCTCTCCATGCCGCTATGTTACGATCACATGACCAACTGTTTCCTGCTGCTTGACCAAGTTAGGTTTGATTTAAATAGCGTTCCAGTACTCAGAGCACTTTAAAAAGTACATCTAAACAAAGCAGACAAGCAAACTAAACAATATAACGACAAACACAATACTTGTCGTCTGCATTTTGTTTTCAGGAATGGAAGCGGAACTCTACGGAAGGGACGAACGGCACTCTTCAAAATAAAGGTTCATTTTAGCATCTATGGTTCCATGAAGAACCTTTTCCATCAATGGAAATTTTCCATTACACAAAATGTTCTTTATAGTGGAAAAAAAGGTTTTCTTTACACTACACTCTACAAAAAATAAAGGTCCCAAACAGGGGTTTTCACAGCAATGCCATAGAATACATTTTTTTGGCTTGCCAAAGAACCTTTAAGTGAACAGGTCTTAAAAGAACCATTTGTATTCTTAATGTATAGAACATTAATCTGAAGAACCCTTTTTCCACTATAAAGAACCTTTTGTGTAATGGAAAGGTTGGGTGTAAAAGGTTCTTCATTGACCATAGATGCCAATAAAGAACCTTTATTTTCATAGTGTAAGAAAAAAAATATTTTAAGAAATGCTTACTGAAAGGTTCTTTGGGGAAGCAAAAATAGTGGTTCTACGGCACCACTGCAAAAACCCACTTTTAGAGCCTTTATTTTTATAAATATGCATCTTTTGTGTGCAACTTGAAAGCTTGCACAATGCAGGGAGCACAATGTGGGGTTACAAAATAAGAAGAGAAGTTAATCTACCTGTAGTAGAAATGTGGCACACGTCTCCTTCCATACAGAGACACAAACACACACATATTTGGGGAGAGTGAGTGTGTGTGAGCACATAAAGGGTTAAAGAGGGTTCCTGCTGTGCTCTCTGCTTCTGTGTCTCGGCCCATTACACTTGCCGGAGTACAGCAATATGCCGCCATCAATTACAGCCTGGCTGCACTGCCATCAATACAGAGAGCAGGAGAGCAGCGGCACAGCCACATAAACACGACAAACGGCCACATTAAAACCTCTAGCTCACCTCTTTCACCCTCTCTCTCTTCCTTCCCAGCTCACACACACACCTATTTTCTTTAGCTCAAGCCCCTCAAGCGCTTTTCTTTTTTTGTTTTCTCCACAAGTGTATGTCTTTGTCCTCATCCCTCTCAGTCTGGCAAACAAAAGCTTTTCTTTTCTACTCCCCTCGTGAGCAGTGTTCTGTTTTTTACTTATGGCCCATACCCTTCAAAAGTCCAGCGATACCATCATTGGATTGGCGTACCATAAACATCCACTCCAACCAACTCGTCACGGTCTGCTCACTGCATACACATACACACAGAGATCAATACATACTCAGATCAATACACAACAACATCTGACCGACCAGAGGAAGACTGGTGTTTAAGAAGCCTGTTGGGGGGAGGGAAGTTGGGGAAAGAACCCAACTAATCTTTCGGATACAGAAACTTTCACAAGTGACAAATAAAGAATAAGAAAACTGTTGAAAGACTTACCTACACATCCTTGTGCAATGAGATGTGTCTTTATGGCCATATTTGTGCCATCTGAAAGAATTCACTTTCATACACTGACCTTGAAAGAGAAAAGACTGTCTGTCTGGCATTCATAAATGAAAAGTAGAGCATATACAAGTGACTGTGTTCATCTGTCAGAGCTTTGTTGGGTCATATACATGCATGGATAGATAGCAGTTTGTCTCTCCAATGGAAACGTCTGGAAAAGTTTTGTTACTTTGAACTGTTAAATTTCTTTGCGTTGAGGTTGAGTCAAACTGGTTTGAACATGTATTATTTACTTTTATATTTAAAATCCTTAAACAGTGCTATTGGAATTATATCAATTATTGGAATTGGAATTATAACTGAAATTCCTGTATTTTTTTTTTACTATCCTTTAAAAGTTTGGGGTTGCAGATTTTTTTTATGTTTTTTTTTTTGGGGGGGGGGGGGACACATTTTCTCAGAATTTATTTAAAAATACAGAAATAAACCCAGTAATATCCTTGAATTAAAATGTAATATATTAATGTGATGTTAAAGCAGAATTTTCAGCATTATTAGGGTAGTCCAGTCTTTAGTGTCACATGATACTTCAGAAATCATTCTAATATGCTTATTTGTTACTCAAGAAACATTTCTTATTATTATCAATGTAGAAACCAGTTGTGGTTTCTTGTGGAAACCAGTGCTTAATCTTTTTGTGGAAACCGTGAAGATTTTATCCGTATTCTTTGATGAATAAAAAGTTAAAAAGAACAGCATTTATTTGAAATAGATTTGTCTTTGTAACAAAGTCCATTTTAAGTCCTTGCTAATTTCTTTTTCTTTCTTTCTTAAATCGGGCCCAAAAACTTTTGAATGGTAGTTGTATGTAACGTGGTTTTGCCAGTTAAAAAAGTCCTTAGGACTGATATCAAATGATGAAAAAAAACACTTGACATCCGAGGCCCAGTTTGGACAGACACAGGATATCAGCTCTTTAAGGTTTTACCTAAAGCCTGGCTCAGACTACAGGAGTTTTTAAATCTTAACCGAATGTGAAATCTGGTTGCATCACGCACATTAGGAGAATCTTCACACACTACAAGATTTGAAAATCGTGGCGCATCACACACTACATAGGATATTCTTAAGATTACTGCAGATATACTACGGTTACTAGTATTTCTTGTACTACGGGTACTAGTACTACTTGTTTTTCAAGACATTGTCAGGTTGTCCTCAAAACGGAGAGAGAGAGAGAGAGAGAGATTAAGTGTGTGTGAATTACCTGAGTCTCTATGCATCTCAACAGTGTTCGGTAGCAACGTTTCTGCTAAAAGCGAAACTACTTTTATCTGCTTCAATGATAGCAACGTTGTTACCTCGATAATGAGAAATGTCATGTAGTTTTTAAGCCGCTAAATTATTTTACTGATAAAATCGTCAGAGCAGTGCTGACAACACCAGTGTGTGTCCATACTGTATGAGTGCGCGCGTTTGAGTGGGACTGGGAGAGAGAGCGGGAGAAAGAGGGTATGCTTTCCGTACATACTAAAATATAATTCTGTGGCAAAAAAAAAACATGCAAATATTTTTTTTTTAAATCGTATTGTTTACTATATATTTTTTGCTTGATCAGTGTCGTGTTTTTTTTTTTTGCTGTTGTAGGCTGCAAGGACCTTTGAAGCTGGAAATGACTGAAATCATTTGGCGAAGTGATATGGACATGCAATGCGGTCAAGACCTGCCTGGAACTACTTGTTCACTTAGAAACTAAACATTTTCATATGCCTGCAGCTCATTACTGAAGAGACGTTCTTTAACTATTGTGCATGTCTCAGAGGTGAAGAGGTCTTTCCTTGGCTTACACATGCCATCAAGTGTGACCACACTTTAAGAAAGTTCAGTGTACGAACACACAAGTGCTTGCATTGACCCTGGCCCTTTCCAGCTTTTATAGAGAAAGGCAGGGAATCAAATAAACTCATTCAACATAGAATATGAAGTTCAGGTCAGAATGAATGAAGACAGCAGTCATAGTTCCTACAGTCAACGTAACTGCATAATTAGACTATATTATTGTCTATAGACAATAATCAGACTCTCTTATTTTGCTTTATAATAGATTGATGCATAGTATACTAACACTGCTACATCACATACAGAATTAAAGTGTAAAATACAATAATTGTTTTATATTTTTACTGAAAAATACAGAGATGTACTTGGAAAATATTGGATAAAAGAAAAATAAATAATGTAAAAAACCCAGCACATTTCACAAACGAAAATAACAGAAAATAATGACTAACTTCCATCTCATCACAGTCTATCAAGACATTTAAAGTGTCTTACACAAGAACAACTTAAAACAGATCTGGTTCACAGCAGCCTCAAAGCTACTGAATTTCAGAAGAGGAAGTTTTAAAGATGGAAAAAGATTTTCTTTGTTTTTCTCAAATTGTCTTGGTGTGAAAGTGTAAACTAAACTGGCATACAAAATTCCATACAAGTGCTTCAGCTACAGTATCTCTGGGCGAGATGCAAATTTGATGCAAAGCAAGTGTTTTTCAGACAACACAAAAGACATCCCCAAAGAGGAGATCGTTTACAGTTGAAAAGTTTCTGCCAATCGTACAGGAATCTTCTTCAACAGAACATAAGAGTGTAATTCAAGCAAATTTAGTATGTGTTGTTTAATCGGTGAAGAACTTCAGTTGGAGGTGAGCTGAGAAGACGAGCTGCTGCTGCCAGAGCTCTTGGCGCTCTTCTGCCCCCTGGTGGCACTGACCTGCCGTGGCACTCGCTGGCTAGAACCGTCTCTCGCTGATTTCTCCCCTTGCCCTGTACTTGTTTTACTGCGCACTGCACAAATACACACAGAAGAAAAGCATGTTAATATAATTAAAACACATTAATGCAACACGCTCTATCATTTTGAGTCAGAAGTCGCAACAAAACGTTTGTGGAGGAACACTATCATAAAACATGAATTTAGACTCTTGTTAATTTGAAAGACTTCTTTATCGCATGGAGCGCATGTGAACCCATCATCATTTCTACATTAACTACTAGTTTTAGAGTGCAACAGTGCCAACCCATTTTTTGGGTTCTGGAAGTATTTTTTCCATAGGGATTTCAACAAAAAAAAGTATTAATTAAAGAGACATAAGCCATGATCCAAACCAACCAGATACTAGGTGAATCACATTGCAAACTTTGATTTGACGCAAAAACGTATTTGAAAATCGGACAAAACTTACAAGTTTGTGCACTTAAAAGCTGTAATGAGGTAGAGAACTATAATCCAGTGAAGCATTGTGAACAACAATCAAATAAAAAAATATGGATCTATATAAAACTATTTATTTAAAGAGGTTGATTATGTATATAGAAACAACTTATTTTACAATTATTGCAAAACAAAAACACATTTTTAAGTAGTTTGATAGTGTAGAGAGACTTACATGGGCCTTGTCCCAAATGGCAAACTTCATATGCACAGATCATTAGGTATGGAAACAATTAGAGAATAGCATATCTCTAAAATATTTTATAAAATCAGTATATTTTAACCTGATATTGATGTCTTAATTATTTAACATATTTAAAGAGCCCAATTTAAACAAGAAAAAATAGAATTACATAATTAGAGAGTGTTGAGACTTTCTGTTTATTATTTAGTGCATAAATTGTGTATTTCTGGGTCAAAATGACTCAAAATGATAGAGCAGGTCACATGTTAGGGTATAAAAGACATTATAATGATTTGGAAAATCAGGCGACACCTATCCAAGATGGTTTACAGTTGCAATGAGGTTAGATATTAGTGATGAATTTATGCCATCCGTTTATGAAGTTAACAGTCACATGCATGCTTTTCAAAGTTGGTGGCAGACAATTTTGCAGGATGCTGGTTTACTAGTGCATTACAGTGTCACATTCGACACACGCCATTAACAGACATTCATTTACCATGAGAACCAGAGGACTTTATAGCCGGATGAGAGTCACAGAGTCCATGAGACACATGAAAGAAGCCGATCTGGGGCATTTCACCCCCATATTCGGAGCATCGAGCCCGCAAATCACAGGCACAATCGGCGAGGCATGAGAATGAGAACAGATATACGGCACTATGAAGCTGAGGCAGGAATTAGTTATGTCAGCATGAGAAATGTGCTGCAATAGTTCATGGGAGTGAAGAGAAGACCTTGAACTCGCAAACATCGGAATTAAAACAAGGATGAAGGTTCCAAGCTAAAAGACAGAGAGAAGAAAAACCTTGAGAGATAGGAGCGCTTGTGTCACCACTGCTGTAGACCACTATCTTAGCCCCTCCCCTAGGTGGGCGGGACACCGGTGCAGAGGGAGGGGCTGCAGCTTTAGAGCTTTTTCCTGAGACCACACATTCTTCTTCTAAAGGAAGTCACACAAATTCAATTAAACAATGCTAGCACAAAACACGGAGAAAGTGATCAAAGGACAAAGTCGGAGTTTAAAGCTACTACCAGAACAGCAGAGATGTTGTTTTGTGTTGGACATCTGCTATTTTCCAGCTCATGTAATACTGTGGCACATTATGCTTTGGTACCACTCACCTCTAGACTCTGAAGGTGCAGCGGTGGTGTGGGACGCTGTGGATGTGTCACCGGTGGACGCTTCAGAGACCTTCTGCCCCGCACACATGGTCTTTAGGGTCTGAAAGACTGCCAGAGGAGCAACGTTCATCTTCAGCAGGTCCACTATGATCCTGTGGTAGAGCGAGAAGAGTTCGTTTAGAATCTCAAGACACATTAACAGACAAAAAGTGCAAACTCAGTAAAAGAGGTTACGTGTCTCAGAGATTTTATTACAGATGCAAAGGCCCAGTTTCACAGACATTAAGCCAGGATTAGGCCTTAGTTTAATTAGGGCATTTAAGTAGCATTTATAAATGTGCCTTAGAAAAAAAGCATTACTGGTGTGCATCTTGAGACAAAACAATGGCACTGAGATATTTTAAGATATGTCAGTGCAAGTTGCTTTCAGTTAAAACAGCTCAAATATGCATTTTAGTCTGGGACTATTTAAGCCTTGTCTGTGAATCCGGGGGATAATGTTCATATTGTTTTTATGGAAGTGGCATCAGCAATGGAATTAAAGATGACAGTCTTCAATAAATTAATATTTCTATTAACTAACAATTCTACATGGTCTTAAAGTTCATTAGGTAGTTCATAATTGCCACTGCCAGTTACAATTCACACTAATGTTATTTTAGTATCATTAAAACACTATTGTAGTTTTTATTAATATCTTGAATTTGTTATTATTTTTATAGTTTTCATTTTAGTTACAGGTTTATCAATTTTGTTGTGTGTTTCGGGTTTTTGTAATATGTCTATATAGTTTTTATTCATTTTTATTTCAGTTTTAGTTATTTTAGTACATCAAGTTAAATAAATGAGAAATGTTGCCTTGGAAACTAGCTAAAAAAATTACATTTTATTTACATTTATTTTAAGTAATAAAAATGTTTTTAATGGTTTCAGTTTTAGTTAACTATAATAACCCTGCTTCGCACATGGCTCACCAAATCCAAGCTTAAAAATATGGAATTATTTTCATGAACCGGTTCTTTCAAACAGACATACATGAAAGAGAAAGTTTTTGTTTGAGTCGGTGAGCTGTTAACCCGGCTCAATTTGAGTCAGACACAATTTTTTTTTTTTTTTAAACCGGTTCTCAGTTTAACAGCTTGAACCGATTCAGTCAATTTTGAGATTTTGGACTATTTTGCTTTCATAACTTTTCCTCTTTCGGTTTAGTGTAAAGAAAACATCCAAAATACACATTTAAGTGTTAGTTTTATTACATTTTAACTATTTGCATCAGTAGATTTCAACTAGAAAATGTATCTTTTACAGTTGTTTTCTCTCCTGCACGGAGCCAGAAATCTCCACTTCAGTAGCACTTACGCCAACTTTACAGTTTTATTCCAAGCTATTTTCTGAAGGTTTTTACAGAAGTTTGTTCATGTATCATTTGCCTAATTTATCTTATTTTTTTCTGGCTGTTGACAGTATTTTCTGATTTATGGTGTGATAAAAAGAAATATTCAAAATCCCCTCAGTAAAAACATTTAACTTTAATATGTCACCAAAACAAAACAATAATTTTGAACCTGGCTTTATCCAATGTTTAGATTTCTGGTCAGGTAACTGGTTTCTTAAAAGTTAGTCATCTCATTTTTCTTCTTCAACACAAGTCAGTTACATTAAAAGGTAGATCTGTCTAATTTCAATGGGAAATGTAAGGCTGATTATCTCTTATTTAACTGCTAGTTGGTCAAACTATTTCTTAAGACACAGTCTTAACATGGCTAAGTTTATGCAACTGGCCGCTGGAAGTGTATGCAAATTAGAGCATATTTAATTATTATACAATGAATCATTTGCATATTTAAACAACATTTCCAAAAACAATAGTCTACATTTACTGTCATTCATCAACTGGGGAAGTATGGTGATATCTATTTTTATCTTATTCACCTGTAGTGTTTTGCTTTGAAGGGATCCCAGACAACAACATAGTGTTGGCCCACATCTGATACATGTGGATACCACACGGGCCGGATGTGGGCCGACACTATGTTCCTGTCTGGGATAGTTCACCCAAAAATGAAAATTTGAAGATATTTTGAAGAATGTTGGTAACCAAACAGTCGTGGTGGGGCACCATTGACTTCCACAGTATGGGGGTGAAATACTATGGAAATATCTTAAAAATATCCTCCTTTGTGTTTGGCAGAAGAAAGAAATTCATACAGGTTTGGCCAACTTGAGGGTGAGTAAATGATGACAGAATTTTCATTTTTGGGTGAACTATCCCTAAAAGAAAAACCCTACTACTGGCACTATCCGTTTGATTTTGTGTGACTCACTTAAACACCTCTTGATCAATGACTATCCCAGCAGCCTGAGTGAGCTCGAACAGCTCAGTCTCCTCCGCATTTAAGACCTTTTTCTTCTTGATGCTGTATTTCTGGACATTCCCGCTGACGGTGACGCTCAGAGAGGGGGAATCCGGGGCTGTGGGCATCGTCCCGGGCTGTGCTGACTGTGACATATGCACCACCTAAACACTATAAAAACACATGAAACCACAAAACAAGCGCGCATTCCTGTGTAAGTTCTGCTGAACACACTAATCTCCTCTCGTGAACGCCAAACGTGATGCGTGGGGTGTCTTGCCTTGGTAAATTAACTTTGAATAATAATACATTATTATAAATGTTGCACAAAAACAACCAAGCTTTATACATTTAAAGTGATTGTGCACGTATAACAGCCTAGTTGCCACATTAATTACTGAATTCGATAATTACATATTGCTGTTCCCTTCATGTTTATATTATACACAGAAATGTTGTTTAGGTTTTAAATAGGACGTTAAAGTATAATATAATACTCACAGTGTACTAGTGAAATGCCCGCGTCCTTCTTCCGGTATTATTTTTTTCTTGCTTGATAACGCCAACCAGCATGTGCTGCCACCGTCAGGTCTGGAGAAGGCGTTGGTGGTTGTCTTCCTCCAGGGGGCGCTTGGTGGGTCAGAAAACTAATTTCCCCCATTGAGCATTCATTCGAAATTTTAACCTGTGTAGTAGGACGAATAATTGTTTAAATAATTTAATTTAATTTTGAAAACCATAACATAAAAGATAGGATTAAAAAAGTACAAAATTAAGTGATAATAAAGGACTGTGATAGCCTACTGGTCAACAGCACGGAGGTGGCATTTGGTGATAATTTACGATACTGAGAATATTTCAAAGCCATTAAATTGAAAATCCACCGTAAAAAGAGGGAGAGAGACATTTTTTTTTATTTATTATTATTTAGAGATGTATAAATGCATCTGCTGCCCATGTGTTACCCAGTGTCACACTGATGTTGGTCATTCGCTGAATGTTAAAAAGTAAAAGTTGAGTAAATCCCTGAATCCTCCATGAGCCGCATTCAAATCCCAGAACTATGTTTATCTCAGTGGATAAATTCATATACTAAACATTATAACATAATGAAACCTGACATATACCACATCCATCTACGTACAAATTATAAAATGTGTTTTATATGTAATCACAAAGGGCTGATCTGGTCCATCTGGATCAGCGTTGTGAAAAGTAACAGTTCGGAACACATGGTAAAAGTAATGCACCGGTTAAACAATTTAACTCCATAAAATACACTTATTTTAGTGGCATTGGATTGGAAAATGCATATGAAAAACCAGAGTAAGATAATAATGTACTGTTATGCCGACAAGACCATCAAGATTTAGCAACCCAACATAAAACGTTTTTCCACAGCTCATCACAAAATGTTTATGAATTCAACATCAGTAACATGCTTCTATTTATGCTCAAAGAACAACAGAAGCTAACTGAAATTCAATGCAGACATTTTTTGAGTGACAAGAGCATATGAGTCCATCAAAAAGCATTGCCAATGCCAAAGCAGCATTTAAGGTCAAACATATTGCATCATGGAAATGTATATGTATATTACGTTAATTGACAGAATACAGACATGATTTCTGACCTGGAAATGTGTGGCTAAGGTAACAGCAAATTTTAAAAGTGTTGAGAAAAAGGAATGGAGACGAGTGTTTCTAATGTCAAGTCATTCTCAGCTGACTCTTTGTACTTTGCTTTCAACTGTGTCTGAGTCATCCGCTGAGCTGCGCTTCTTAGACGACACAAGGGACAATGACACTTCCTGTTTATCCTCTAAAACCTTAGATGTAGTCAAGCCAGTGTTTGGCAAATCTAAGTCCAAGCCGGGGCTCTCCAAACAGGGGATTGTATCGGTTGGCACTAGTTCGAGCTCTGTGGGTCTTAGTGCCTCATGCTGCTCAGTTTGTAATTGTACATCCATATCCTCCAGTCCTGTTAAAGTGCCACTGATAACTTCAGTTTGTGGCTCTTCTAGATCCACATTGAGCTGCAGTGCACCCTTGTGTCCATTGATTGGCATGTTATCTGCTCCTGACAGGATCTCTCTCCTGAGTGAGGCCAACTGGGCCTGCAGGAGCTCCTTGTGCTGCGCTTCAAGGTTTTCCATCTAACAATAAAAAAGTAAGACAGTTTTCCCCAGGAGAAATATCAATTTGAAGTAGCCCAAGCCAATACATTCTAAACACTTACAAGCTTGGCCACCTTCTGCTGGCTGTGATCTGGACATTGATATGCTTGCAGTTCCTCAAACATCCTAACATTAGATTGAACCAGACTTGCAACCTAAAAGTAAAATAGAAGAAATACAAAAGAAGACTACATAGAGAAAAAAATAAATATAGAATATAACTTTAATGACATTTTACAAAAAAAGGCTAAATATAAACTAATTGCAGGTATACCTGTTCTTTGAGCTGTTTAATCTCAGCTTGTAGTGTCTTCTCCATATTCTCTTTCTCCTGACGGAGTGTGTACATCTGCTGGTGGAGCTCCAGGAGTCGTTTCTGTAGCAGGGTCTGTTCCAAACCTTCTGCGTCCTGAAATTACAGTGACAAAGCTTTTAGATCACTCCGTAAAAAAAAAAAAAAAACATAATTATTAACCCCAAATTTTTAAAAAAGCTTCAAAAACGTCTAGCTGCATCAATAATGATAGATAAATGGACAAATCTAATTAGGGTCCAAGCCCTGAAAGGACGAAGGCCCTATTGTTTTCGGTAGGATTATTTTTTTCTATTATTTTTTTTTTTTTTTGCCTTTCAGGCACTTTTGGGGCCCTTAACGTTCTCAAAAACTCTTGAAACTTTGCACACAGGTCAGAACCATAGACTGTAAAAAATAGGTCAGAACCCGGGCTGAAGCTGGTACCCGGGCGTGGCAGGGGGGCTCGACAGCGCCCCTAGAACACAATCTGAAATCTTGGACACATACAAGAACGTATTAGTATGAAACTCGGTACACATATAGATCTCATCAGGCCGAACAACTTCCGCACTCTATGTTATTAGCTCCGCCCAACAGGAAATCAGCTATTATGGGTTGTTTGAAAAACGTACGCTCTGGAATTTGAAACACTCCTCCTCAAGGGGGGCTCAACAGCGCCCCCTTGAACGGGGTCTGAAAACTTGGTCCATATATCAAACACGCTTGCATGAATTAATATGAAACTCGTTACACATATAGATCTCATCAGGCCGAACAACTTTCCCTCGTCAAGTTTTACGTCAGCCCAACAGGAAGTCGGCTATTATGGGTTGTTTGGAAAACGCTTGCTGTGGAATTTGATGTCCTCCTCCTAGAGAATTCATCCGATCCCCACCAAACTCGGTGTGCATGAAGTCAAGACATTGAGGATGCTAAATTGCGGACGGATTTTTGATATCTCGAACGGTTTGGCCGTGGTGAGGAAATGAATTTATGGCGAGAAAAGAGAAACACGTAGTGGTATAACTTCTGCATACATTAACTGATCTTGATGAAACTTCAGCATCGTGTTCGTGGTAAGAGGCCGATCAGATGGATGCAACTATTGTGAGTCAAAGTTATAGCGCCACCAACTGGCAGCAGGAAGTGTGTCACTTTCAAAATGCTTTTGACAAAAGTGGGGGGGGTTAGTTTTACCTACAGTTTAAAAAATCAATACGTATATTCGTCTCATCGAGCCGGACAACTTTCTAATTTACAGTCATTAGCTCCGACCAACAGGAAGTCAGATATTTTGGTTTGAATGTGGATTTCTTTGCAAAATCAGCCTCTGAATTTTTACCCACTCCTCTTAAGTGGTTTATTTTATTCCCACCAAACTTTTTCAACATGATGAAAATACATTAAAGATGCTAAATTGTGAACAGATAATACATATCTCAAACGGTTTTGCTATGGCGAGGGATTAAAGTAATGTCAAAAATGGAAACACTTTTTTTTCAATTTAATAATTGTTTAAGTATAAAAACAGCCAGAATGTTTTTTTAGTCCAAAAAATAAATAAATCATGTCATTCATAGTGCTATACTGCCCTCTTGTGTTCAAAATCAAGTAGGACTATTGTATGTATATAAAAATATACTAGGTATGCCACATACCTAGTATATTTTTATATACATACAATAGTCCTACCTGATTTTGAACACAAGAGGGCAGTATAGCACTATGAATGACATGATTTATTTATTTTTTGGAGAATATTTATTTTGGAGAAGAATTTATTTTGGTGAGAATATTTTACCACCAGTTAATCAACGGGTTAATCAACGTTAATCAATGTTGTGGAATATTTTGCACACTTAATATATATATATATATATATATATATATATATATATATATATATATATATATATAAATATACAGTGAGGAAAATAAGTATTTGAACACCCTGCTATTTTGCAAGTTCTCCCACTTAGAAATCATGGAGGGGTCTGAAATTGTCATCGTAGGTGTATGTCCACTGTGAGAGACATAATCTAAAAAAAAAAATCCAGAAATCACAATGTATGATTTTTAAACTATTTATTTGTATGATACAGCTGCAAATAAGTATTTGAACACCTGAGAAAATCAATGTTAATATTTGGTACAGTAGCCTTTGTTTGCAATTACAGAGGTCAAACGTTTCCTGTAGTTTTTCACCAGGTTTGCACACACTGCAGGAGGGATTTTGGCCCACTCCTCCACACAGATCTTCTCTAGATCAGTCAGGTTTCTGGGCTGTCGCTGAGAAACACGGAGTTTGAGCTCCCTCCAAAGATTCTCTATTGGGTTTAGGTCTGGAGACTGGCTAGGCCACGCCAGAACCTTGATATGCTTCTTACAGAGCCACTCCTTGGTTATCCTGGCTGTGTGCTTCGGGTCATTGTCATGTTGGAAGACCCAGCCTCGACCCATCTTCAATGCTCTAACTGAGGGAAGGAGGTTGTTCCCCAAAATCTCGCAATACATGGCCCCGGTCATCCTCTCCTTAATACAGTGCAGTCGCCCTGTCCCATGTGCAGAAAAACACCCCCAAAGCATGATGCTACCACCTCCATGCTTCACAGTAGGGATGGTGTTCTTGGGATGGTACTCATCATTCTTCTTCCTCCAAACACGTTTAGTGGAATTATGACCAAAAAGTTCTATTTTGGTCTCATCTGACCACATGACTTTCTCCCATGACTCCTCTGGATCATCCAAATGGTCATTGGCAAACTTAAGACGGGCCTTGACATGTGCTGGTTTAAGCAGGGGAACCTTCCGTGCCATGCATGATTTCAAACCATGACGTCTTAGTGTATTACCAGCAGTAACCTTGGAAACGGTGGTCCCAGCTCTTTTCAGGTCATTGACCAGCTCCTCCCGTGTAGTTCTGGGCTGATTTCTCACCTTTCTTAGGATCACTGAGACCCCACGAGGTGAGATCTTGCATGGAGCCCCAGTCCGAGGGAGACTGACAGTCATGTTTAGCTTCTTCCATTTTCTAATGATTGCTCCAACAGTGGACCTTTTTTCACCAAGCTGCTTGGCAATTTCCCCGTAGCCCTTTCCAGCCTTGTGGAGGTGTACAATTTTGTCTCTAGTGTCTTTGGACAGCTCTTTGGTCTTGGCCATGTTAGTAGTTGGATTCTTACTGATTGTATGGGGTGGACAGGTGTCTTTATGCAGCTAACAACCTCAAACAGGTGCATCTAATTTAGGATAATAAATGGAGTGGAGGTGGACATTTTAAAGGCAGACTAACAGGTCTTTGAGGGTCAGAATTCTAGCTGATAGACAGGTGTTCAAATACTTATTTGCAGCTGTATCATACAAATAAATAGTTAAAAAATCATATATTGTGATTTCTGGATTTTTTTTTTAGATTATGTCTCTCACAGTGGACGTGCACCTACGATGACAATTTCAGACCCCTCCATGATTTCCAAGTGGGAGAACTTGGAAAATAGCAGGGTGTTCAAATACTTATTTTCCTCACTGTATATATATAAATATAGCTGCGAGCAGCGATGAAGGGCCAAAGCCGGCAGCACCGCCACCCCGGTGGCTTTAGGTAACTAAAGGCACCGGGGTTGCGGTGCCACTGGCTTGGGCCCGTAATCGCTGCTCGCAGCTATATTTATATATATATTTAGAAGTTTTTTTTCACAGAGCATTCATCATTAAATACCATAAAACAGTAATATGTTCTGTTATCAATGACCTGTTCAGTTATGATACCAGTAGCCATGTCATAGATCACACTGTTTCCCTGTCCATCAGGGTCCATAAGAACAAGAGTCTGTGTCCCATCAGATGAATTCTGGGAAGACCCCACTTCCTCCTCAGCACCCAGTGGGATCCCATTCCTCTCACCGTCTTCCTTCAAACACAAAGGAAAGGTTGACAACAATATTTCAAATCAAACACTAAGCTAAGCTAACACACTATTGTAATCTTGAGTTTTCTTCTGAGAATGTACACGTCAATTTAAATGTATTTAAATAATTCCCGCCCAAGTCTGCTGAAATTCACGGTTATGCTAAAGGTCGTGACACTTCCCAAACACGCTTGAAGGGGTTGACCAATCACAACACACCAATCAGAGCATATTGTGCTTTTCGGAAGGAGGGGCTTCATAGAGACAGGACTTAATAAAACTTTAATAAAACAAGTCTACCTTTGGCTCCACAGTCAATAGGGTTTCAGTGCCAGTGGTCAGGATGGGCTGAGTTAATATGGATCCAATGCTTGTGCCATCTCCACCTGGTCCAAGACTCACTGCCAGCCCTTCATATGCTTTACCATGAGCCTCTGAGCTCTCCCCATAATACTGTCGGCAGTTCACATTCTGGGAGAGGAATCATGCAAACATTATTGGGTTCAAAAAGAGCGATCCAATGCGAAAAAAAAGGCTGTTCACACTAAGGACGATAACTATAACATTTAAAAAAAATATTCTAACTTGATGAAAAAATAGGCAAGTCAACACCACAACTATAACTGTCATTACGTTAATGACAGAGAGGAATGATATCGTTGTACATTTTTTTAATGATAAAAGCATCAGCCAATCAGAAATCCACATGACTTTAAAGAGCTAGAGCATTCAAAGTGGCAGACAATATAACTATAGTGTGCACTTATTATAAACAGAACATTACCATACATTGGTGTGGTCGCTAATACAGTTATCTTTGTAGTTATAGTTCTTGGTGTGAATGGACCTTTAGCCCAATGTTATCCACCTTTACCTGAGTGACTTGGATCTGGAATGTGGTGTGGGGATTTCGGAAGTGTGTTTTGTAGTGTTTGATGGCCTCGTCCCGCCTGTTGAAACCATTTCTACAGCGGTAACAGTGCCAATGAGCACCTTTAAACCTCTTTTCTCCTTTAATAGTTCCCACAATCTCGCAATGGATACAGCAGCGCAGCACCTTCAAGCCTGTCCATAAAAAATAAGTGTAAGAGAGAGACTGATTTCAAAGAGCATCAGTCATAAAAGCTACATTTTATGTTCCTCACCTGCAAAGTCAATGCCTTTGTCCACGTGTTTGATGCGGAAGTGAGCTCGCAGGATGATGGGATCTTGGTAAGCCTCGGCCACAGAACAGAGGGGGCAGTGCATGTGCACTCCTTTCTCCTGCCCTAAACACTTCTCATCCTGACACAGCACAGGTGTGTATGCGTGCTCTGTTCCTCTGACACGAACTGAGGGATGGGCCTAGAAAAACAATTGCAGACAGCCTTGTGAATGCAACTCTAAAAGAGACATTGTATTGAATAAGTAGCCCTATTACTGTGCTGACAGCTGTTTAGGGCTGGCATAGTAAAAAACATACTTTATTGTTCTGATCTGAATACATAAAGAAGTCATTTTTATTTAGTTCTAACTAGGAGAAATCTGTAAATGGAGGTCGCTGTACAATAAAGGGTTATTTCACCCCAAAATTAAATTCTGTCATCATTTGCTCACCCTCATGTCGATCCAAACCCCTAAGACTTTAGTTCATCCATGTTGCAGCAACACAAATTAAGATATTTGTAATGAAATCTGAAAGATTTCTGTCCCTTTATTGACAGTCCACGCAACTACCACTTTGACACTTCAAAAAGTTTCTAAAGACACAGTCGCTTTATACGCGGAACAGATTTAATTTAGGCTTTTATTCACATATAAACATTGATCAGCAAACATAAACAGAAGCTCAACCGAACATGGTTGAAGCGAGAGAACAAACCTCATTGGTTCTCTCACATGTCAAGCGAACATGCTTGAGCTTCCGTTTATCATAACATGTGAGTTGATGAATGTTTATATGTGAATAAAAGCCTGATTGTTATTTATGGATCAAATTAATAAAACTATGCTTCAGATTATTCAAATGATGCATCAGATTAATAAAATGACATGCATAAAATGGTCCAGTCCATCCGGGCGCTACAGTGTTTAAATTCTTACTTTACATTATATTATTATCATCATTACTATATTATCATATAGACTGTGTAATGCTTCTCAAGTTCACTTTGGCGATGTCTAAAATTATTTTATATCCGACCTAGAAGGCATTTTGCTCTGATGTAAACAGCTACAGATTTACAGTAGGAGCACCAAATCTGACAAGACATCATTAGAGCTTCCTGAAATCTGTTACCTCCTGTTCTGCACACACAAAAACTTCCACAAACAGATTATTTCGTTTAAACTGAATCAACATGCAAAATGTATCTACTCGTCGTTGTTTAAGTGAATTGCAGATATTTCACGTATTGTTTTACTATGCATTTCTTTAAGACCCCCTTGTGGTAATCGTAAGCATCGCCGCCGAAAACCAATGAAACTTGGCCCGGCGGCAAGTTTGTCAACAATATGAGAAATTATTACAACCACGATCTAAGATACTCCAAAAAACTCTTGTTTGCAAAATGCTATTATTCATGTAAATGTTGTAGATGTAATACACATGCTTAAATGGGCCTAATGCATCACTAACCGTTTAACGTTACATTAATATATTTTTCAGAAGGCCTGCAACTAACGTTATAATAAAATAATGGGTAACGTTAGTTATAAAACGATACCAGGTTGATAATGCAAATCTTGACTACTGTACTGAATCACAATTGTCCAGAAATTTAAAAGCTGCACGCAGATTTTGCACACTTAATCAAGCTAACAACTTTAGCAAGCTAACACAAAAACCACAGCATTTTACGTTTAAACTTTCACTCACCACAAAAGTGGACATGCCTTTGATATAGAATAAAAATCCGCTTCAAATTCAGCAGTCCGCCCGGCGTTTGTCGTAGTCTTTAGCCTATGAAACATCCCATTTCAGAGCGCTTGTGTGTGGTTCGTCATCTGCGTGTACACACATTCACCTGCGAGTTTCCAGCCACACAACACCGATGAACGAAATGACGAGATGTCATTATTAGAACTCAACGTAAATTATTTTCATTGGCCACCGTCAGCTTGGTTGAAATTTTAAACCAATCAGCACCGTAATCGATGAGTAAGGGATGTCGCCGGTGCCACCACAACGAAGGCTGCACGTACACTGGTATAAGAGGAAAAATCCATCATATTAAATATCTAGAAATATGTAATGCAGTCAGAAACGTTAATTATCTTATCTAATTTATTGCACTCCTGTACTTATAATAAAATTCTTAATTAATTTATTTTATTTCAACTAATTATTAGAATATAGCTACGGAGGTTTTTAACAATTTAGCTGATACAAAATGTTTTCCTAAATTGGCAATATCACATTTTATATATACTAAAAATAATATTTAATTTCATAAATGGTCTTCTACAAAGCTATGGTAGCAACCCACACCGATTAGCTCTACAAGGGGATGTAGCTCAGTGGTAGAGCGCATGCTTTGCATGTATGAGGCCCCGGGTTCAATCCCCGGCATCTCCACTTTTCCTCAGGAATACTGTACAGTTCAACAACTTTACAATAAAAAAAAAAAAAATTAAACAAATAAAATGAAAAATATAACGTAAAAGACATGATATATAGTAGTCTACTTGTACACTGGTAAATTTATTGAGATTTTTCTTGCAATATTTTTGATAACCACAAGAGGTCTGTCTCTAACATTGATAAGGTTACATGTCAATCAATTGGCATTCGGATGTTTTGGATGAGTAGATGAACAAGACATAAAAACAATCAGATGCCACAGAGTAATCAAAACATGATTTATATAATTGTGACCCAAAGTGTGTTTCTTCTTTTATCTTGTTTACTCCAATCGTCATCTGGCATCTGTCAGCAAAGGCTACAAATGAAATTAAAAAGAAAAGAATAAAATCAGCCATCACCTCTCTGTTCAGCACTTTTAATGCCACAAATGTAAAAAATAAAAATAAAATAAAAAACCTTATTAAATGCAGACAACACATACTACCGTGCAAATGTTTCGGTCTATATAGATAATTTTGATAATGTTTTCTATTTTAAACTATTTTAAAACATAATCTGCTGTGATGGCAAAGCTGAATTTTCAGCATCATTACTCCAGTCTTCAGTGTCACATGATCCTTCAGAAATCATTCCAATATGCTGATTTGCTGCTCAAGAAACATTTATTTTATTATCAATGCTGAAAACAGTTGTGTTGATTAATATTTTGTGGAAACCATGATACCTTTTTCATGATTCTTTGATAAAAGAAAAATGAAAAGCATTTATTTGAAATATAAATCTTTTGTAACATTATAAATGTCTTTGCTGTCACTTTTGAACAATTCAGTGGATTCTTGCTGAATAAAAGTGCAAATTTCTTAAAAAATAAAAAAATAAAAAAATAAATATATTCTTATAATTCATTTTTGGCATCTTAAAGTGAATGTCATCATACTCACCCTGTCAGTTTCATTCTCAAGCTCTGGATTCTTCCATTTCGGATTGGACAGTATTTTCAGCACTACCAATCCAAAAACAACAACTAAAACACCTAATGAGTTTGCAAACAGAGCTTCAGCAGGCAGCGCCGTATATGGTTCTGTATTGCTCCCATTTCTCCCGTTTCTGCAGAGACATAATTGGTCGGGAATATTGAAACAGATCCAAACAACTCAGCCGTCAACAAAACACACAATGAATGAAAATTAAAATCATTAGATGGGTGGTTTCACCATAATAAGCTACACTAGTTCAAAGGGAAATGTTATTATTTATCTGAATAATAAATTGCAGCCATTTCTTGTAGCTACATGGGTGTGATTATAGGATTGTCACTCACAGCGTCAGTAGTAGTTTCTCATTGATCCCAGACAGGCTGGTGATGAGACTCAGGATGAAGATGGCCATGCCCATCCAGATGTGGAGAGGTTTCAGGCGGGCTCTAATAGCCAAAGGGGTCCAGGGCAACAAGAAAGCGCAAAGACCCACAAACCACTATTCAATCAGAGGACAAAGGCAGAGGAGGAGATGTCAACCATCATTCCATTGAAATTTGATGGAGCAGAAACTTTACCATGCATGAAGCAGTGAAAATAATGTGTCAAGTCATTCATCAGGCTATCTCGTGTGGTATACCTGCAAAGTGAATAGAGCCACTGTGGAGATTCCAGTCCAGCTGTGTAATGAATACAGATGAGGGATGTTGTTGGCACTGTGGAAATCAAAGGCAGCACACAAGCCTAGCACAGCCAACACCACTGCCATGAACAACAGCCCTGCATGGGCCAACTTACACCACCACCTGCTCCAGGTGAGAGGAACACGGTACAGGACTATGGCTAAGAGAGAGACAGACAGACACAGAGAAAAGAGAAAACTATATGATAAAAATATCATTCACAGTAAGTGTTTTTTTGGACATGGTATGAACATGGTGGTACCATGTGTTTTTATGGTCCCATTGTAATATCCCTGGAAGTCATTTCTTTGGAAGATACCATGTACACTATCGCTCAAAAGTTTTGGGTTAGTAAAATGTTTTTTAAAGATATTAATTCTTTGCATAAAGGATACATAAAATTGATCAAATGCGACAGTATAAGATTTTTATAATGTTACAAAAAATATTTCATATTAACGCTGTTCAAGTTTCAATTCATCAAAGAATCTTGAAAAAAATATTCCACAAAAATATTAAGCAGCATAACATTGATAATAATAAGAAATGTTTATTGCGCACCAAATAATCATAGAATGGTTTTTGGAGGATCATGTGACACTGATGACTGGAGTTATGATGCTGAAAGTTCAGCTTTGCCATCCAGTCTTTTTTAATTATATTAAAATAGAAAACAGTTATTTTAAACTGTAATAATATTTCACAATATAGGCGCCTTTGATTTTATTCTCCTCTAAACCACTAAATAGCACAAAACTTTCCAAAACAACCGCTTTTCAAGATGCATGTGGAAATTCGGCTGATCCTTGACGTGATCGCAAACAGCAAAGCAAAGTTGATTCTGTGCTAATTTGATCTAGTATTGATGTTTTTTTTAAATGTTGTAGATTTAAATAGCAAATAAGAATCGCTAAAATTATTGAATATATTTCGAGACAAAGGTCTTCTTAATGATTTTCAGTTTAGTCCTAATCTAATTAAAGCAACAGTTTTTCAATAACGGAAGATTATGTAAAAGTATGGTATTTCTGCTGTTGGGGCAAAAGGCACAAAAACCATACTTTTACATATTCTTAATTAACATGATAATTAACAGCTGTCTGACTTAAAAAAAATAAAAAAAATTCATGACATGGTTAGATTCAGATGGTAAATATCATTAAGTTGGGTGTCCACCTCAGAGATAATTACCATATTTATAATGAAATCTACATATTTAAAAAATATGATATTAATCTTATCATATAATAAAATATAATTTATTGTTACTACTGTAAATCTATTACTAAATATTATTTAGCTAAAGTATTTGTATCAATACTTTGTGCCTTTTGCCCCATGCTGTGTGCCTCATACATTTATACGATTTTTAAAACAAAATAAACCACTTTTATGATTAATTTTCACACAAAATCTGTCGTTCCATCAATGTTAAATATAAACATAGTCTATATATTTTCTGCAATCATACACTATGGGTGTTGTGAAAAGTATTTTTTTCTTAAGGTGTGCCTTTAGCCCCAGTACCGTACTGTTTAATATATTATTAATCAACTTTTAAACTTTTTTTGAACGGTAGTCTAAATAATACTATGAATTATGAAAGTGGTAATCAGTATCATGGCAAATTAAAGTAACAGTATTACTATCTAAAACTGATCCCTCCATTTTTCTTTTATAATTGTTAACCTTTCTCCCATGTGAGTTTCAAAACAAAAGTTCACTGCTAAAACTAAGAATAAAATGGTTATTGAATATCCTCCCTCTTCTCCACATCTATGCTTCACAAACAAACAGCTTTTCTCACTCACTATAGCAAATACAGCTTGAAAGACTGTCCATTAGACGAGCACAGCTGTTTGTGTTTAATTAAATCCTTGTTATATCATTACACATTTACCTAACATTTTGTCGTTAAATGTGGTGGAAAATATTACTCACACACTTAGGGCACTTGTTCAGCACTGATTTTGTCATACACGTGTGACAGATCACATTTCGTGTTCCACAATAAAGAAAGTCATACAGGTTTGGAATGACATAGCTTAAGTTATAAATTAAAATATGACAGAATTATCCTTTTTCTGTGAACTATATCTTTAAGCCAAATCTCGATTTGCTCTCCATTTAATCTCACTGCCATCTCGGAGAAACAATTGCGTTATTAAACAGAAATCATTAGTGATTTTTTTTCTTATAGGACTGTCTGTGGAGCAAGACCATTAACCAGAAAAGGAAAGAGAAGAGAAGAGGTCTGCCACTTAAAACAAGAGAGGAATAGAAAAAGTGTTTACATGTGAGAGAAAGAGACTTCTCACCATTTCCATATAACACCACAAGACTCGTCACCATGAGGACCGGGTGCCAGTTAAACTGCAGAAATGAACCATCCCAAGCAAACCCTCCTCTCCAGGTTCCACTCCACAGAAACACGATTATCACACACAAAAACCCGAGCCACACGCTCAGCACATAGAAAGACACAGGCAAACGCATCTGTGTGTAAAGAAACATTGGACTGATTGGATAAACCAATAATTTCAAAGCAAAACAAACATTTAATTCTTTATTTAAGGTTATCATCTTCAATAGAGACATCTTCAATATCTTTATTATTGCTCAGCAAATAACAGAAATGTCGGTAACACTATTTTACAGTGTTTTTGTTACATGTTACTTGTAGTTACTATATAAATTACTATAAATTGTGCTTATGGAACTAACCTTAAACCTAACCCTAAACCTAATTATAACCCTAACCATCAGAGGTGGACAAAGTACACAACTTCCTTACTTGAGTGAAAGTATAGATACTACTGGTCAAATATTACTCCGTACAAGTAAAAGTTGTAAAGACCGATTTTTACTAAAAGTATTTTTACTAAAAGTACTCGTTTTTAAAAGTATCAAAATTCAGTATCAAAAGTAAAAAGTAAGTGTCAATGCATTGTTTTATTATTGTTGCATTGTTGTATGTAATACTTACAGTACCTTATGCCTCTGAATCTATGCCTGCCTACTATACCCTCATATCAATATCAAATTTATTTCTAGAACACAGTTCCAGTAGTGGGATTGAATGTGAGATTGAATAAGTGCACTCAATAACGTCCACAATGGTTTCGGACACCCAAATGGCTGTTCCCTCAAATAGTGCCCTATTTAAAGTTTTTTTGCTTTAAGTATGAATATGTCAGCCTTACTGTTATCTATAAGCTAGTGTGCTCCAAAACAATGACAAAATTCGCATTTAGAAGACCAAACCCAACGTTGAAAATGAAAATCAGGTTGATGTCAGAATCCAACGTCAGATTGACGTTAATCTCCAACGTTGGACAGACGTTGTATTGTGGTTGAAAATGAAAACCAGGTTGACGTCAGGACCCGACTGATGTTGGTTTCTGATGTCAACCCGACTTTCCAACCAAAATCCATGTCAAACCGACGTCGGGTTATAATTTCAACTCGACTTTCATTTCCAACCAAAATCATCCCCTGACTGACATTACTACTTTCTACTCAAGGACCTTGACAGAAATGTAGTGGACTAAAAACTACAATATTTATCTTTCATAGTGAAGTTAAAGTAAAAAGTTTCCAGAAAAAATAATACTTAAGTAAAGTACAGATACTCAAAAAGTGTCCTTAAGTACAGTACTCAAGTAAATGTACTTTGTTTCTGTCCACCTCTGATAACCATATACTGTAGTAAGTATATGTAGTTAATTATTGTTACTCAGTATTTATATAATAAATAATTACACTGTAACACAGAAATAAAGTGTAACTGAAATGTCTGATAAAGCTGTTAAGTGACAAACGTTTATAAGCTTATACTTTAATTCTGTAACTACAAAAGATCCAGCATAGAATGTCTTGAAATGTTAGCTTATATAGTCACATAAATGAAATATCCTATAGTCTTACCTTGCTTTTATGTTCCAGACATTCAATGGACATATTTTCTCCTCTGTTTTTCTCTGCAACTTTCTTTTATGTGTCCAACCCCAGAATTTTGAGAGATGTTTTGCAAGTCATGGTCGTGCTGTTAACTCATTCTCCTTGAAAGCTAAAAAAAAGTTTGAACAGTTCTGCTTGTCTCATGTCTACATAACTATAGTGGAGACTCAATGGGTGCCAAGCCTTTGTGATGTATTATTTGAGGGATTTTATATATAGAAATGAATTAGACTCTTACAAAGGTGAAATATCTGTTGTCCAAAAACTTAAAATGTTCTTTTACAAATGAATTTCTGTGGCTTGAGTACTGAATAAATCACCTTCCTGTTCTTTAGGCCATTGCTTCAGGCACTAAACCATACAAGCATCCGTCACCAAATACCCACAACTATGCTAGTAAATGGCAAATGCCACTATACCACTGAAGTTCTAAACACAGAGCACACTGCAAATTTCCTTTTTTGCTGTGTCATTTAGCCGTGAAAGCACCACAAAGGCGTTAGTGTCACTGTGATGAAGCGTGTCTTCAGAATTTTTGTCTCGCTAGATGTTCTTTCACACAAGCCATCGTGAGAGCAGATAAAATGCAAATATGATATGATATGTCTTTTAGGAGTTAATTATCTCACTCAACCTTTATCTAAATGGCACGTATTATCTACGTTGGACAAGGGACATGAACTAAATGACTGGCATTGTCCAGGAACTGACCTAACGAATTCAGAAGGAGATGAATGTATTAATAATAAAAGTGCAATGTCTTAGGTGGCCTTCATCTGCCAGTCACTTATTGTACTCACATTATCAGGAAACCAACCCATGTAAGGGAATGACAGTGTGCTTGCTTCATTCAAATACCACTGGCCGTTTACTCACTTATCAAATTAAAGAAATTGCCATCTTCTCAGTCAGACCAAAAAACTGAGTCTGCCAAAAGTCACATGGTGTGCTTTCATGGTCATGAAATATGCTTTCAAAACACAAGATGTACAAAGATCTACATTGTTCAGATATATTTATTTACTCATTCTGAAAAGGAACCATTTCGGATGCATTTATCAAAGATATATAAAATTAAATGGCAGAATACAACAAAGGAGGATTTATATGTCATTTACTGGAGGCGTCGATTAACAGACATAGTATGTCTAACTGATCATATATCATATATTAAAATGGACGTTCCGGAAGGTAAAGGCACACAGAGACAGACGTGCTTAATACAGACTTCCTTATTGTCCTCATCCTCAATAAACAGTGAAATATACTGGTTCTCTTCCCAAGGAAGCTCACCGTTTTCAGAAACTAGGATACGGTAGTTTGGGATGTCGGGCCGAAAGCAGAACTTCTTCATTGGAGTATGCGGCAGCACAGTGTCCATCAAAACTTGGCCGGTGTATTTTGTAATGAAGGCTTCAACATCCAGCTGCTCTTTGCTTATAAAGACTCGCACATTCCTGCTGCTTCTGTTTAACACGTTTGTTTTAGCGATTTCGTTGCCCATCGTCTTCAGTGGCAATGTCTTCAATGTCTTCAATTATGCCTGATGATAGTAGAATACAAATATGTAGTGCAAACATAAAATATAACAGCATCAGCAGTACAGTGTAAGTAAGTACAGTCAACCAGGGTTTCAGAACTGAACTGAGAATGCCTTTTAAATTCCAATTCAATTCCTGAATATGAGGTGGCAAACAGTATGCAGGATTGTGATTCAAATTTGAATGTAAGGAATTAGAAATAACTGAAATTCAAAGAAATTTTTAACTACAAAAGAAAAGTTTGTCAAGACAACTTTGAATGTCAATTTAACAAAGTATTTTATGATTTTTTTTTTTAAGGTTTAGGCAGTCAGAAAGATAAATAGACAGGATGGATGGATGAAACTTATTAATTGTATTAATTATGAATTTGCTGTAAACATTTGAAGAGTCTCTAAGAGCCATCTGAAATTTTCTTCTAGAATGATAATTTTATAAAGCTTGTATATTTAAGTTCAGTAATTTCACTTAAATGACAATTAATAGGTAATTTGCATTGCCATTTAAGTGAAATTATTGAACTGAAATATACAAGCTTGATAAAAATGATCATTCTAGAAGAAAATTTCAGATGGCTCTTAGAGGCTTTTGCATCTGAACTCTTCATTTGAATATTTGACTGAGTTATTAAAATCTGAAACAAAACTTTCATTTTAGTTTTTGTGACCCCTCATTAGTGAAATAATGTCTTCATAATCATGAAAATAAGAATGAAAGAATAAGTGTTTTAGATGATCATTTAGAAGTTGAGCTTCTAAAAACATGATATAATAGCAATTATATAAGACCTAAAAGTCCCTGCTGACTTAGCTGTGGCTTTGGACTTTACGTTACGCAACCTTCACGGTAAGGATCGAAAGGACCCCATATGTGACCACTGCTAATGATGGTCTGACCTCCATCTGTGAGATGGATTGGCTTCTATTCTTTGACATTTTTCTGGCTATAACTGAAGTGTATGCTTTGCATACCATGTGTTTTTCCATCGGTTTCTCATTGTTATTTGTCCTCACACTACCACCTTTCCTCTCTGTTATAAGTGATCTTTGACTTTGATCGCAAAGGAAACGGTACCTCAAATGAAAGTGCGTTCTTTCTTTTGTGCTGTCGTCACAAACCGAAAGACAACAATATTTCTCTGATCGAATACGGTGTTCATAGGGTCATTATAAAAAGCTGTGGTCCTGAATCAAATTTTAATCAAACATAATTTTTGTTTTTCAGGGTCACTAACAATTCAAATGTTTATATTTTTAAATTAGCACAAGTATGAAGAAAACTAAAAGAATAGACATGTATTTGGTCTATAAATGTGTGCTCCAAATCAGAATAACATCATTCCTACCTCCGTGGGTGTAAAGTTTCAGGTGCGCTTTCTTTCCTGTGTTCAGGTTAGATATCAAATGTGTCAGAGCCCTGGGAGACTTTGAACAGAGATCATCTGCACGCTTTCATAATGACATGCAAATGTCAATGCACACTTCATTCTGTCACATGCTCAGAAAGACCTTTCATTTTGAAAGAAAAAAAGACAACAGTCCAATTTGACTCCATTAGTCTTCCATTGAAGCACATTTTAGACCTTTATCCTAAGTGACATAAAATTCATTAAAGGTATATATTGTATAATTAAATAGAGTAAAGTTTATGCGTATTTAACATGCTGTCTGAGGGGAGGGCTCCGAGCTCGGAATTTGGCCCGAACCCAGAGTACTCCCCCCATCCCAGGTTGGGATAGTAGTAATAGTTAGAAGTGAGGAGATGGGGTGGTGGAGGGATGCTGGAAAACTGTCATGGAACAGAAGTAAGTCTGCTGTACATACACCTCTTATCTCGTTAATTGAGTTGATTAACTGAATGTGCTCCTCCCATGTTAATTAGGTTAATTATTTAAAGGTCCCGTTCTTCGTGATCCCATGTTTCAAACTTTAGTTAGTGTGTAATGTTGTTGTTAGAGTATAAATAATATCTGTAAAATTATAAAGTTCAATGCCAAGCGAGATATTTTATTTAACAGAAGTCGCCTACATTGAACGGCCCGTTTGGACTACATCCCTCTACTTCCTTCTTTAATGACGTAAGTAGAACAGTTTTTTGACTAACCTCTGCCCACAGGAATGCTCCCTCAACTCTACCGAAATTCGTTTATGTACTTGCGCACTTCTTATAACTTACTGTGTTTACTCAGCTCTTACGGTGATTTTCTGAAGTAAAACTGACGCTTCATCTTTTGTGTGATGTACAATAAACTTTATTAAACTCATCAGTATATGTTTGATCATCATTCGGACCTGGTCCGAAACAGCAGACTTGTAGGCTATTAATAAATAATGGATACATACAAGCAGATGACAAATACGTTATAATAACCGTAATTAAACTACTAAACTATACCTGTTCCATCTCTATACAGCACTCTGACTCTGTAGGCATTATTGTCCGACCCGAAATGAACACCGTTACTGAGAGTTTCTGATATTATCATCATTCCGTGAGATGAAATTGTCCTTGAGACTGAGAGACTGAGCATGAGCTCATGAAGCTCCGCCCCCTGGGTCGTCCAGCAGCAGCTTATTTGCATTTAAAGGGCACACACTAAAACAGCGCGTTTTTCTGAGCCCCAAAAAATGACAATTTAAACATGCTGTAAAAAATGATCTGTTGGGTATTTTGAGCTGAAACTTCACATACACACTCTGGGGACATCAGAGACTTATTTTACATCTTGTGAAAAGGTGCATAATACGGGACCTTTAAACGTGGTCCTCCCAGGAGCTCCTTGACGGGAGTAACTCACGGGCGGACGGGCCCTATCGGTTGATGAACGATGAGCAGTGTAATTTGGAACGCCTGATCGGGAGGGCTTATGCCGCGTCTTGACAGGAGCAGCTTGCGGCGTAGCTTTACGGCATCGGACAGGTAAGTCTCATCGGCAGTCGGACGGAGAAAGACATAGTTCCTCGATCGGGAGAGTTATCACAGCATCCGACAGGAGTTCAATACTCATGGCACCGGATGGGCAAGCCTCGTTGGTAGTTGTCTGGGGACTGCTGTGGCAGTGAAAGCAAGGTTACACGGAGAAATAGAGCTCCTGCGGGAGTGGAGTATAACACTACTGCGGCAGTGAAAGCCAGCTGGACGGAGAAATGGAGCTCCTGCGGGACCATAAGATATAACAATGCTATAGCAGTGAAAGCAAGTTAGATCCGACGGGTTAGGAGGCAACCTAGCTCTATTCCTTTGTGGGAAGAGGACGGTATTGCCACGCAAGCTTAGTGCTCGACGGACCTTACTGTCCATTTGTCTATGACAGGAATGATTGAGTGGGCTAGATTAAAGAAATATGCAGAAGGATGTTTCACCCGTGGTGGCGAGGGTAGGCCTCGGCGTCTCGGCGTGTGGGGACCTGTTTGTTTGGGCTGACGCCCGCGAGATAATGCAGAGGAATCACTCCTTAGGCCGAAAGATTGCGGCAAAGATTCCTCAAGGACAAAAGATTTTTCTTGTTGGGGACTTAGGGCAGTGCCAAATTCTGGAAAACTGTCATGGAACAGAGGTAAGTCTACTGTATACAGTATATACACCTCTTATCTCGTTAATTGAGTTGATTAACTGAATGTGCTCCTCCCGTGTTAATAAGACATCATGAATCTAACACATGACCTTGTCATTACTAGTGACATGCTCTACTAGCTGAGACTGAGCATTACTATAGAGCTATAAATGATCATTAGTACACACATAAGAAATCATATATATATATATATATATATATATATATATATATATATATATATATATATATATATATATATATATATATATATATATATATATATATACATATACATATACATATACATATATATGATTTCTGAAGGACATGACAATGAAGACTGGAGTAATGGGTGCTGAATGTTTGGCTTTAACCACAACAACAAAAACACTTTGCATAGTCAGGCTTCCAGTGTTAATGAGTTTTAAGAGGACTAGTATCCTGTGGCAGAACACAGTGAGTCATGTGTGGCACGAGTATCAAACAAAGATAAGAGCTTGTCGCAAAAGCTCAACTGCTTCCACACAGCTGTTGAGATAGAGACACAATGAGGCTACAAAGGCTCCTCGGCTTCACTTCAATGTGCTTGTATGTTTGGGGTACAATTTTTCAGCCGGATCAACACAATGAAAAGTGGAACCACTGTGAAGGACACTTCTACAAGGGATGGGCCCATCTTCGACTGCTTCTTAAAAAAGCTTCTGTGGACTTCTGTTGTAGATGCCATGAAGAAAAATGTATTTCCATTGCTATTTTTCCAACCTTAAGACATGTGCCATTTGTTTGGGCATATAAATTAGGCCATATAGGGTTCTCTGATTTTTCAGAACAGGATCTCTTGAAGAATATCAAGACTTGGTATATATCACCATCGGTAAGGTCGTATTTTTATCCTCTGATAATGTCTTGAATAATAGAAAAGTTTCTTCTGAAATGTTCTGCAGTTATGCATGTCTATTAACACATTTAATACGTTTAAAATCCTAAATTCACTTTCATGGATTTATAACTCCTTTTGTATTCCATACAAGCAAGATTTGGCTGAATGTTTCTTTTGACTATATTATTTTTTGATTTTCTTTTCTTTACAACAAAGTGTTTTCTATTAACAATTTATGAAAATATCTGCCATTTGGCAGAAAAAAGCACATAGTCAGTATTAAAAAGAATCTCATATGCATATTTAAAGTTGTCAATGAATTATATTAAAAGAATTCAAAGCGATGAAAGTGAACAAAAAGAAACCTTTGATCCTTGCTCACTGAATATTTCATTATGAATGAATTATTAATTTAATAATTAATACAGTCTAGAATTATTTAAGTACAATCTTTGTTAAACACAAAAAAGAGCTTAAAATAAGACTTATATAGTGACAGCAGAATGTCTCTATTGTTTTTTCATTCATATTTCTTATTTCCGCCATTGTTCCTTTTGCTTCTGACAGGCTGTTGATGATCTGCTCAGAGGAAAGTTGCACTCACTCCCACCTCAAGTCACCTCAAGAACCTTCCCATCAACCACACATATTTTAAGTGGTGTGTTTGATCCCAATGCAAAACACATGCAAGTGAGGAACTGGCAGAACAAAGTCTATATTCGCTGGATTGCATACCACCACACAAACGCAAAAGGGGTTAGTTTTGAAGGAGCGGTTATCCAAAACAGTCAGGAGAAATGTAAGTGGAAATGGATGATGGTGAAGCAACTGGTCGACATCCTTTCTGGAGTCTTTTTGGCCAAACCCATGCAAACCCTCTTCAGTCATCATAACATGGGACCTTTAAACCTGAACAGCTTAGATGAAATTCCATACAGCTTTTCTGAAGCTGAAAAGATAGAGGATTACCAAGACACCGTAATGCCATGTGTGACGGCAACAACAATACAAGTCAAAGAAGCAGAACGTGGCTTTACACAAAATACAAAAAACAGCAATCCCCTCCTTACATCAGATATGATTACAGGCCTGTGCTCTTCGCTTATTCACCGTACTAGCAGCGGTTTAAAGAGATGCCTTGAAAGGATGATGTTAGACAAAGTAAACTACACCACCTCTGTCACTAGCAAACTACGTAATGCCAGGTCAGACCACAAGACCCAGAGCGCTCTTCAACTACATGAAATCATTAATCACAGAAAATATATCACACAAAAGCCACAAAACATTGTTGAACTCAGTGAGGAGAATGATCATTTTTACTATTTCAATGGCAAGATTAAACGTACAATGAACCACTTTGGACCTGCAGTATAAAATAAATAACGTGTATGAAGAAGCACAGAGATTTTTTTTCCCAGAGACAATGGATAAAAATACATCATATATCAGAGGCCAAAAATGTGAAGGACAATTATACCAAAATTAAACTTTGTGAATTCCAATGACTCTCTTGTGCTGGTCATATATGTATTTATATACAGCAAATTATTCCTTTGAAAAGTCATAGGGGCCAATCAATTATATCATGTCTAATAACATCAAAAATCATTTTTGCCTTGTTTATAAATCAGTGTTTATTGTCTTGTAAATAAATAAATACACTGTATAAATTTAAGCATCCTTAAAATCAATAAATTTACTTAAATTTAAATCATTATTTTCCCAATAAAAATGTGTTTTTCTTATTTGAAGGATAAATGTAATAAAATGAGTTATTTGTGCTTTAGTAAGGTTTATGCTTTAAAAAGATACATCTGCCAATGGAGAAAAAAAAAAAAAAAAAGAAACAATAGAACCAAACCAAACCAAACCAACCAAAATCTTGCTCAATTTTCCCTTTTTCTTGTTTTGCTTTATTTTGATTTATAGATTGATTTATGTACACTATATGGACAAAAGTATTGGGACACCTGACCATTACACCAACATGGACTGTAATGACATCTAAATACATAGACATTAATATGGAGTGGGTCCCCCCCTTTTGCAGCTATAACAGCTTCCACTCTTTTGGAAAGGCTTTCCAAAGTCTGTTCCAGTTCTTCCCAAAGGTGATCGATGGGGTTGAGGTCATGGACTTGCCAACTTGCATTTTTTGAGTCTTATTCAGAGCTGTGAACAACCAGGCTAAAACAGGGAGGTTTCATGACACATTAATATATGAAAGGTCTTCACACCTGACAGCCTGCAGTGTTTCAGCTGTGTATGTCTATGAAATTACTGTACATAGATTCCTGTATATGTCCGTGTACGCCAAGTATCTTGGTATTTCTGGAAATTCACTGTTTTGTGTAACTTGGCTCAGGTATTTTCCGCATACATCCGGCAAACCTGAAATTACCCAGCAGTTTACCAAGGCCAGATATTACCAGATTTGACCCTTTTCATGCAGTGTGTACGGCTGAACATCATATAACACCGGTAACACTGACTACCGAAGCAAGCCAAGTTGTAATTGACATTTCATGTTGACTTTAACATTTAAGAAGGATTGAAGGTCATTTTCACGGCATTGGTTACGCTGAGAATGATGCTCTTTACATTACAATTTACAAAGTGAATTTGTTAGGATTTGTCATGTGTGTGTGTCTCAGTAATTGTGCTTGTGCTTTTAGTTCTTTGCTTAGTTTGCATGGCCTATAATAAATGTGTACATTAAAATAAGTTGGGACTGTAATTCCTTTAAAGGGCGAGGAAGGTGATGGTACGTGTAACATTATAGTCACCATTTGCAGCTGCAGCGAACATTTTGTGTCTTATCATATGTACGTAGTAAAAGTCAGAGACTCAAATTAAACAGTGATAAGGAAATGATGTGACCGTCCTGTCTAACAGTTTGAAACAGTAAATGAAATGTTGCTGGAGCCTATGGAGTGATGAAGTTATGGTGGTTGCCTTTGTCTCTGCTTATTGTAGTTTCTATGTCTTTACAACTGCAGAAAACATTTAAGACTTCTGTTAGGACTCCATGTCAAGAATTACTGTGCCAGGATTGGGCTCGACTTCAGTCTGCTCTTAAAAAACATGGTTACATGTGCAGATGCTTTATAGTGAAGTGTGTCTACATTGCAGAAGTGCGCAGGATCAATCATATGCCATGCACTTGGGTTTACAGAGGACACCATAAAGAGAATATAAATACTGCAGTTTTACCACCAAAGGTAATGTTGTTTTACAATATTTCACCATTTAGCAATTAAGCAATAGTTATTTGAATAGTTTCTGTTTAGTGGAGTTAGGAGATTCAATATTCTCAATTCTGGTTACAAATGGATTTTTTTTTTTTTTTTTTTTTTGCTGTCTTTGAGAAAACAGTAATTAGAAAACATTCAACATTTAGCACTCACCATAGTTTTCTGTTGAGGTCTGCAAATTCAAAAGTTAGCTGAAATGCTGATTGAAAACATTTATTTATTTTAAAATTGGTTTTGATATGATGTATGCTATATTATATTATTCTAAACATACTGATACACCCAGATACTTACAAGCCATCTAGGTAACACTTTAGAATACTGTTCCTTCATTAATGAATAATTACACAGGAACAAACGAGTAACGTATTATTAACATTCTAGTAACTACTATTAACTAACAAGAAACTCTGATTAACAAATTAGTAAGTAATAGTGCTCAGATGAATGTAGTAGTTCATTATTAGCTAATCAATAACGTCTCAGGTTACGTATGTAACCCTTGTTCCCTGAGAAAGGGAACGAGACGCTGCGTCGGTGACGACACTAGGGGAACGCCCTTCAGCGTAGCGCGTCTGAATTTATGAATGAAACTAGTCCAATCCTATTGGCGTTGCGTGATGACGTAGCGTGTGACGGCATATACGGATGTGTACATAAGCACGCCGGCACACAGAAAAGTCAGCTTTGCTATGAAGCAAGTCGCTCCAGGCGGGATAAGGCGTGGCGAACCTGCTCTCGTCCTAAGTGTGCCTGGAGACAGCTTCACACTGGGGCAGGCGGGTTTCGTCGTGGTATAGTGGGTATCTCGTTCCCCTAGTGTCATCACCGACGCAGTGTCTCGTTCCCTTTCTCAGGGAACAAGGGTTACATACGTAACCCGAGACGTTCCCTTTCGAGGGAACTCGAACTGCGTCGGTGATGACACTAGGGGAACGAGATACCCACTATACCACGACGAAACCCGCCTGCCCCAGTGTGAAGCTGTCTCCAGGCACACTTAGGACGAGAGCACTCGTGCACCGGGTGTAGAGGGAAGGTCCAGACTGTAGAATCTCATGAATGTGTGCGGAGTGGCCCAGCCAGCCGCCTCACATATGTCATGGATAGGAGTCCCTGAAAGGAGGGCTTTGGAGGATGCCATGCCTCTAGTAGAGTGAGCCCTCACGGCCATAGGTGAAGGCAGATTGCGCACCTGATAGGCCAGGGAAATAGTCTGAACGATCCAGTTGCTGATGGTTTGCTTAGAGGCGGGGAGCCCCTTCTTGGGGGACCCGAAACACACCAGCAACTGGTCCGCCTTCCTCCACTGTGAAGACCTCTGAACATAAATGTCTAATGCTCTGACAAGGCAGAGCAGATGAAGTCTTCCATCCTCTGCCGTCACATGAGGTGGGGGATGAAACGCCTGCAGAACCGTAGACCTAGCCATACTGGTTGGTACCTTAGGGACATAGCCCAAACTGGGGTGCAGGATGGCCTTGACTCTCCCAGGAGCAAACTCCAGGCACTGAGGAGATACCGAGAGTGCCTGGAGGTCTCCCACCCTCTTAAGAGAGGTGATGGCAAGGAGAAAAGCCACCTTGAAAGTCAGGTTCTTGGCCTCAGCCGACTCCAGCGGCTCGAAGGGGGCCTCAACCAACGCTTCGAGGACCACTGCCAGGTCCCAGGTGGGAACCCTGGTGCGAGTCACAGGTCTCATCCTCCAGGCCCCACGTAGAAAGCGTACGACCAGCTGATGCCTCCCCAGAGGCCCATCACTCAGAGGAGCGTGGAAAGCCGCAATGACAGCCACATAAACCTTGAGTGTGGACAGGGTAAGTCCAGCAGAAAAGCGGTCATGGAGAAACTCCAGTACTGAAGCCACCGGGCAGTTAACTGGGTCCAATCCACGCTCTCTGCACCAAATGGAAAAAACATTCCTCTTCAGGCCGTACAACTTCCTCGTGGAGGGAGCTCTGGAACTGAGAATAGTCTCAACTACTCCTGCAGACAGGCCGGCTCCTAGGTACTGTGCCCCCTCAGGGGCCAGACCCACAGTTTCCACAGCTCGGGCCGAGGGTGGAGAACTGAGCCCCCTGCCTGGGACAGCAGGTCCCTCCTCAGAGGGATCTGCCATGGCGGGCCTGCCAGGAGTGATATTATGTCTGAAAACCATACTCGGGCCGGCCACAACGGGGCTACTAATAGTAGGCTGACACCGTCTCGACGGACCCTTTCCAGAACTCCCGGGAGCAGAGCAATCGGGGGAAAAGCATACAGACGTAGCCTCGGCCACGTCTGTACCATGGCATCCAACCCCAGCGGGGCTGGATGCGTGAGGGAGAACCACAGGGGACAGTGTGTCGTCTCTCGCAATGACCACAAGCAGCTCCCTCGAGAGCTGCCTGGGCATGCTGCATTCCCAGACAAGACACACACATCTCGTGTGTGTCCCCAGCCGTAATGAAGCGCGGGCAGGGAAACACACATTTTTTAAATTGCTCACTTGCCATTATAATGCTTTGCAACAGACAATACAACACCAAATAGAACAGACTTCTCACACACACACAGAGCGCTTGCTGAATAGCAAAAAGCTGACTTCTCTGTGTGCCGGCGTGCTTATGTACACATCCGTATATGCCGTCACACGCTACGTCATCACGCAACGCCAATAGGATTGGACTAGTTTCATTCATAAATTCAGACGCGCTACGCTGAAGGGCGTTCCCCTAGTGTCGTCACCGACGCAGTTCGAGTTCCCTCGAAAGGGAACTACTATTTTTTTCATACCTCCCAGAGAACAACTATCTACAAGTTCATAATTAACATGAATAATGCATAATTTATAATAAAAGGTAATGGTAACCCACTAGTAATGACTCAAGTATTACTACATCATTCTAAATGAACTACTAATTATTTGGATCAGTATTCTAAAGTGAAAAACATGATAACAACTTACTATTGACTGAAGTCATTGTAAGCTTTTGAGATTTTTGTAAGATTTTGAATAGTAATTCCTTCCAGTGGATTTGGTAACACTTTAGTCATTACTAGTGTGTTCCCATGATCTTCACTTTAGAATACTGATCCAAATAACTAGTAGTTCCTTTAGAAAGATGTAGTAACACTTGATTCATTACTATCCAAAACCTTACAAAAGCCTTAAAACTTACAATGACTTCAGTCAATATTAGGTATTTATCATGTTTTTCACTAGAATACTGATCCAAATTATTAGTAGTTCCTTTAGAAGGATGTAGTAACAATTGATTCATTACTAATGGGCTACCATTACCTTATATTAAACATTGTGCATTATAAATATTAATTATTAACCTGTATATAGTAGTTCTTATAGTCTTCAGTGAGGTATGAAAAATAGTAGTTATTGATTAGCTAATAATGAACTACTACATTCGACTGTGCACTATTACTTACTAATTCGTTAATCAGAGTTTCTTGTTAGTTAATAGTAGTTACTAGAGTGTTACTAATGCATTACTCATTTGTTCCTGTGTAGTTATTCATTAATGAAGGAACAGTATTCTAAAGTGTTACCGCCATCTATTAACATGAGATTGGAATTCATTTTTGTTATGCAGTTACATAAGGTTTTCTCAATGCTTCTATTGAGCAAAAAGAAAAAGAAAAAAAGATTCCAACTCACACTATATTTTCAAATTTTCCTGACAGATTATTAGGAGCTTGCTAAGAGGGAAGATACATTCATCTAAGCAAGGCATCATCACTTCAAAAAATTGTCTTATAATTGGTGTATTCCATGTTAAAAGAAAAACCGTCACAAAACTGAACAAGCAGTCAAAAGAAAAACCTATTTACTGGACTAGTGACCATCATTCAGTTCAAACCACAGATGAATTTCCAGGGAACGCCCCTGAAAAAAGTTTATGCGAACAGGTGTCAGATCTAGCTAAGATGCTAAGGAATACTTTCCCATCTGCCACACGGTTGAGAGTGTTTTTTAATCAAAAGGCTTCAACCATCTGTCCCATACATCAGTCTACAAGATATTCACCACAGCACATGGGAGCAGAAATCAAAATGAACGAGTTAGTGGAAAGTGCTATGAAAATTGCATCCAATTCCAGTAATGATGCTGTCGTCCATATGGAAAAAATACTGCAGTTTTTAAGAATGGGACTTCTCAGAAAAGAATACATTTTCCAAGCGAAAGCAAAGGACAGCACAGATACATTAGACGATAAGTCAGATGCTAAGATGTTAGTGACAGATGGAATGCTAACAAACGCCTCAGTTCAAAACAGTATCATGGCATCAGCAAATGAATCAAAACACAGAAAACAAGCTCCACTGAAAACATTTAGGCGAAGAAGAAGCAAATGGAAACCAAGTGCAACGGTTGTCTTAACAGATGATGACTATAAAGCAGGTGATAACAAGGTGACTTTGACCAAGTCACTCAGTCAAACTGTTACAAAACCACATAATGTAGAGGATAAAACAACAGAATCAAGTGTAACAGAGAGTACAGAACACGAAAGTGAACCACGAAAACATAAACTAGTAACACCAACCACCTCCAGAGGGAAAGAAAAAAAGACTGGAATGACAACAGAGTTTCCTGAAACTGAATGCACAACAGAAATCGAGTTACAAACACCAGAGGATAAAACATTGTTGGAGAGAACAGACACCACAAATACAAATAAAGATAAAAAAATACAGTCAGAATATGATGATTTTAGGTCAGAAGATCTTGCAAATGAAGGAGCAAGATCAGAAGAAATAGTTATACCAACCACATCCATAAAATATGCAGAACATTTAATGGAGACTGAACAAGACAGAAGAATGACAACAAAGGCTCTTGAAACAGAATCTACAACAGAAATCAACTTATCAACACCAGAAGTTAAATTACCTTTGGAGAAAACATACACCACATATGAAGAAAGACAGTCAGAAACTGTTGATTTCATTTCAGACAAAATTGTCACAACACTCACAAATGAACCAGTGATGCCAACAACATCCAGAGAACATGAACATCCTAAAGTAGTTACTGACCATAAAACAGGAATGACATCAGAGCAACATGATACAGAATGTATAACAGAAATTGACTTATCAACACCAGAAGATAAAACACCTGTGGAGAGAACAGACACCACATATGAAGAAACAAATTCACGAACTGTTGATTTCATTTCACACAATCTTGAGTCAACAGTCCCAAATGAACCAGTGACTCCAACCACTTCCAGAGAACAGGAACACACTGAAATAGTAATTGACCAAGAAACAGGAGTGACAACAGAAATCCACTTATCAACACCAGAAGACAAAACACCTGTGGAGAGAACAGACACCACATATGAAGAAAGACAGTCAGAAACTGTTGATTTTATTTCAGATAATACTGTGTCAACAGTCGCAAATGAACCAGTGACACCAACAACTTCAACAAAATATGCAGAAGATTTCGCAGAGACCAGACAAGAGACAATAATGACAACTGAGTCTCTCGAAACAGAATGTACAACAGAAATTGAGTTACAAACACCAGAAGATAAAACACCTGTGGAGAGAACAGACACCACATATGAAGAAACACATTCACGAACTGTTGATTTCATTTCACACAATCTTGAGTCAACAGTCCCAAATGAACCAGTGACTCCAACAATTTCCAGAGAACATGAACACACTGAAATAGTAATTGACCAAGAAACAGGAGTGACAACAGAAATCCACTTATCAACACCAGAAGACAAAACAGCTGTGGAGAGAACAGACACCACATATGAAGAAAGACAGTCAGAAACTGTTGATTTCATTTCACACAATCTTGAGTCAACAGTTCCAAATGAACCAGTGACTCCAACCACTTCCACAAAATATGCAGAAGATTTTACAGTGACCAGACCAATGACAATAATGACAACTGAGTCTCTCGAAACAGAATGTACAACAGAAATTGAGTTACAAACACCAGAAGACAAAACAGCTGTGGAGAGAACAGACACCACATATGAAGAAAGACAGTCAGAAACTGTTGATTTCATTTCACACAATCTTGAGTCAACAGTCCCAAATGAACCAGTGACTCCAACCACTTCCAGAGAACATGAACACACTGAAATAGTAATTGACCAAGTAACAGGAGTGACAACAGAAATCCACTTATCAACATCAGAAGATAAAACACCTGTGGAGAGAACAGACACCACATATGAAGAAAGACAGTCAGAAACCGTTGATTTTATTTCACACAATATTGAGTCAACAGTCGCAAATGAACCAGTGACTCCAACAACTTCCACAAAATATGCAGAAGATTTCGCAGAGACCAGACAAGAGACAATAATGACAACTGAGTCTCTCGAAACAGAATGTACAACAGAAATTGAGTTACAAACACCAGAAGACAAAACAGCTGTGGAGAGAACAGACACCACATATGAAGAAAGACAGTCAGAAACTGTTGATTTCATTTCACACAATCTTGAGTCAACAGTCCCAAATGAACCAGTGACTCCAACAATTTCCAGAGAACATGAACACACTGAAATAGTAATTGACCAAGAAACAGGAGTGACAACAGAAATCCACTTATCAACACCAGAAGACAAAACAGCTGTGGAGAGAACAGACACCACATATGAAGAAAGACAGTCAGAAACTGTTGATTTCATTTCACACAATCTTGAGTCAACAGTCCCAAATGAACCAGTGACTCCAACCACTTCCAGAGAACAGGAACACACTGAAATAGTAATTGACCAAGAAACAGGAGTGACAACAGAAATCCACTTATCAACACCAGAAGACAAAACACCTGTGGAGAGAACAGACACCACATATGAAGAAAGACAGTCAGAAACTGTTGATTTTATTTCAGATAATACTGTGTCAACAGTCGCAAATGAACCAGTGACACCAACAACTTCCACAAAATATGCAGAAGATTTCGCAGAGACCAGACAAGAGACAATAATGACAACTGAGTCTCTCGAAACAGAATGTACAACAGAAATTGAGTTACAAACACCAGAAGATAAAACACCTGTGGAGAGAACAGACACCACATATGAAGAAACACATTCACGAACTGTTGATTTCATTTCACACAATCTTGAGTCAACAGTCCCAAATGAACCAGTGACTCCAACAATTTCCAGAGAACATGAACACACTGAAATAGTAATTGACCAAGAAACAGGAGTGACAACAGAAATCCACTTATCAACACCAGAAGACAAAACAGCTGTGGAGAGAACAGACACCACATATGAAGAAAGACAGTCAGAAACTGTTGATTTCATTTCACACAATATTGAATCAACATTCGCAAATGAACCAGTGACTCCAACAACTTCCACAAATTATGCAGATTTCGCAGAGACCAGACAAGAGACAATAATGACAACTGAGTCTCTCGAAACAGAATGTACAACAGAAATTGAGTTACAAACACCAGAAGATAAAACACCTGTGAAGAGAACAGACACCACATATGAAGAAATACATTCACGAACTGTTGATTTCATTTCACACAATCTTGAGTCAACAGTCCCAAATGAACCAGTGACTCCAACCACTTCCAGAGAACAGGAACACACTGAAATAGTAATTGACCAAGAAACAGGAGTGACAACAGAAATCCACTTATCAACATCAGAAGACAAAACAGCTGTGGAGAGAACAGACACCACATATGAAGAAAGACAGTCAGAAACGGTTGATTTTATTTCAGATAATACTGTGTCAACAGTCGCAAATGAACCAGTGACTCCAACCACTTCCACAAAATATGCAGAAGATTTTACAGTGACCAGACCAATGACAATAATGACAACTGAGTCTCTCGAAACAGAATGTACAACAGAAATTGAGTTACAAACATCAGAAGACAAAACAGCTGTGGAGAGAACAGACACCACATATGAAGAAAGACAGTCAGAAACTGTTGATTTCATTTCACACAATCTTGAGTCAACAGTCCGAAATGAACCAGTGACTCCAACCACTTCCAGAGAACAGGAACACACTGAAATAGTAATTGACCAAGTAACAGGAGTGACAACAGAAATCCACTTATCAACATCAGAAGATAAAACAGCTGTGGAGAGAACAGACACCACATATGAAGAAAGACAGTCAGAAACTGTTGATTTTATTTCACACAATATTGAGTCAACAGTCGCAAATGAACCAGTGACTCCAACAACTTCCACAAAATATGCAGAAGATTTCGCAGAGACCAGACAAGAGACAATAATGACAGCTGAGTCTCTCGAAACAGAATGTACAACAGAAATTGAGTTACAAACACCAGAAGACAAAACACCTGTGGAGAGAACAGACACCACATATGAAGAAAGACAGTCAGAAACTGTTGATTTTATTTCAGATAATACTGTGTCAACAGTCGCAAATGAACCAGTGACTCCAACCACTTCCACAAAATATGCAGAAGATTTTACAGTGACCAGACCAATGACAATAATGACAACTGAGTCTCTCGAAACAGAATGTACAACAGAAATCCACTTATCAACACCAGAAGACAAAACAGCTGTGGAGAGAACAGACACCACATATGAAGAAAGACAGTCAGAAACTGTTGATTTCATTTCACACAATCTTGAGTCAACAGTCCCAAATGAACCAGTGACTCCAACCACTTCCAGAGAACAGGAACACACTGAAATAGTAATTGACCAAGAAACAGGAGTGACAACAGAAATCCACTTATCAACACCAGAAGACAAAACAGCTGTGGAGAGAACAGACACCACATATGAAGAAAGACAGTCAGAAACTGTTGATTTCATTTCACACAATCTTGAGTCAACAGTTCCAAATGAACCAGTGACTCCAACCACTTCCAGAGAACAGGAACACACTGAAATAGTAATTGACCAAGAAACAGGAGTGACAACAGAAATCCACTTATCAACACCAGAAGACAAAACAGCTGTGGAGAGAACAGACACCACATATGAAGAAAGACAGTCAGAAACTGTTGATTTCATTTCACACAATCTTGAGTCAACAGTTCCAAATGAACCAGTGACTCCAACCACTTCCAGAGAACAGGAACACACTGAAATAGTAATTGACCAAGAAACAGGAGTGACAACAGAAATCCACTTATCAACACCAGAAGACAAAACACCTGTGGAGAGAACAGACACCACATATGAAGAAAGACAGTCAGAAACTGTTGATTTTATTTCAGATAATACTGTGTCAACAGTCGCAAATGAACCAGTGACTCCAACCACTTCCACAAAATATGCAGAAGATTTTACAGTGACCAGACCAATGACAATAATGACAACTGAGTCTCTCGAAACAGAATGTACAACAGAAATTGAGTTACAAACACCAGAAGACAATACAGCTGTGGAGAGAACAGACACCACATATGAAGAAAGACAGTCAGAAACTGTTGATTTCATTTCACACAATCTTGAGTCAACAGTTCCAATTGAACCAGTGACTCCAACCACTTCCAGAGAACAGGAACACACTGAAATATTAATTGACCAAGAAACAGGAGTGACAACAGAAATCCACTTATCAACACCAGAAGACAAAACAGCTGTGGAGAGAACAGACACCACATATGAAGAAAGACAGTCAGAAACTGTTGATTTCATTTCACACAATCTTGAGTCAACAGTTCCAAATGAACCAGTGACTCCAACCACTTCCAGAGAACAGGAACACACTGAAATAGTAATTGACCAAGTAACAGGAGTGACAACAGAAATCCACTTATCAACATCAGAAGATAAAACACCTGTGGAGAGAACAGACACCACATATGAAGAAAGACAGTCAGAAACCGTTGATTTTATTTCACACAATCTTGAGTCAACAGTTCCAAATGAACCAGTGACTCCAACCACTTCCAGAGAACAGGAACACACTGAAATAGTAATTGACCAAGAAACAGGAGTGACAACAGAAATCCACTTATCAACACCAGAAGACAAAACAGCTGTGGAGAGAACAGACACCACATATGAAGAAAGACAGTCAGAAACGGTTGATTTCATGTCACACAATCTTGAGTCAACAGTTCCAAATGAACCAGTGACTCCAACCACTTCCAGAGAACAGGAACACACTGAAATAGTAATTGACCAAGAAACAGGAGTGACAACAGAAATCCACTTATCAACACCAGAAGACAAAACACCTGTGGAGAGAACAGACACCACATATGAAGAAAGACAGTCAGAAACTGTTGATTTTATTTCAGATAATACTGTGTCAACAGTCGCAAATGAACCAGTGACTCCAACCACTTCCACAAAATATGCAGAAGATTTTACAGTGACCAGACCAATGACAATAATGACAACTGAGTCTCTCGAAACAGAATGTACAACAGAAATTGAGTTACAAACACCAGAAGACAATACAGCTGTGGAGAGAACAGACACCACATATGAAGAAAGACAGTCAGAAACTGTTGATTTCATTTCACACAATCTTGAGTCAACAGTCCCAAATGAACCAGTGACTCCAACAACTTCCAGAGAACATGAACACACTGAAATAGTAATTGACCAAGAAACAGGAGTGACAACAGAAATCCACTTATCAACACCAGAAGACAAAACAGCTGTGGAGAGAACAGACACCACATATGAAGAAAGACAGTCAGAAACTGTTGATTTCATTTCACACAATCTTGAGTCAACAGTTCCAAATGAACCAGTGACTCCAACCACTTCCAGAGAACAGGAACACACTGAAATAGTAATTGACCAAGAAACAGGAGTGACAACAGAAATCCACTTATCAACACCAGAAGATAAAACACCTGTGGAGAGAACAGACACCACATATGAAAAAATACATTCACGAACTGTTGATTTCATTTCACACAATCTTGAGTCAACAGTTCCAAATGGACCAGTGACTCCAACCACTTCCAGAGAACAGGAACACACTGAAATAGTAATTGACCAAGAAACAGGAGTGACAACAGAAATCCACTTATCAACACCAGAAGACAAAACAGCTGTGGAGAGAACAGACACCACATATGAAGAAAGACAGTCAGAAACTGTTGATTTCATTTCACACAATCTTGAGTCAACAGTTCCAAATGAACCAGTGACTCCAACCACTTCCAGAGAACAGGAACACACTGAAATAGTAATTGACCAAGAAACAGGAGTGACAACAGAAATCCACTTATCAACACCAGAAGACAAAACACCTGTGGAGAGAACAGACACCACATATGAAGAAAGACAGTCAGAAACTGTTGATTTTATTTCAGATAATACTGTGTCAACAGTCGCAAATGAACCAGTGACTCCAACCACTTCCACAAAATATGCAGAAGATTTTACAGTGACCAGACCAATGACAATAATGACAACTGAGTCTCTCGAAACAGAATGTACAACAGAAATTGAGTTACAAACACCAGAAGACAAAACAGCTGTGGAGAGAACAGACACCACATATGAAGAAAGACAGTCAGAAACTGTTGATTTCATTTCACACAATCTTGAGTCAACAGTCCCAAATGAACCAGTGACTCCAACAACTTCCAGAGAACATGAACACACTGAAATAGTAATTGACCAAGAAACAGGAGTGACAACAGAAATCCACTTATCAACACCAGAAGACAAAACAGCTGTGGAGAGAACAGACACCACATATGAAGAAAGACAGTCAGAAACTGTTGATTTCATTTCACACAATCTTGAGTCAACAGTTCCAAATGAACCAGTGACTCCAACCACTTCCAGAGAACAGGAACACACTGAAATAGTAATTGACCAAGAAACAGGAGTGACAACAGAAATCCACTTATCAACACCAGTAGATAAAACACCTGTGGAGAGAACAGACACCACATATGAAAAAATACATTCACGAACTGTTGATTTCATTTCACACAATCTTGAGTCAACAGTTCCAAATGAACCAGTGACTCCAACCACTTCCAGAGAACAGGAACACACTGAAATAGTAATTGACCAAGAAACAGGAGTGACAACAGAAATCCACTTATCAACACCAGAAGACAAAACAGCTGTGGAGAGAACAGACACCACATATGAAGAAAGACAGTCAGAAACTGTTGATTTTATTTCAGATAATACTGTGTCAACAGTCGCAAATGAACCAGTGACTCCAACCACTTCCAGAGAACAGGAACACACTGAAATAGTAATTGACCAAGAAACAGGAGTGACAACAGAAATCCACTTATCAACACCAGAAGACAAAACAGCTGTGGAGAGAACAGACACCACATATGAAGAAAGACAGTCAGAAACTGTTGATTTCATTTCACACAATCTTGAGTCAACAGTCCCAAATGAACCAGTGACTCCAACAACTTCCAGAGAACATGAACACACTGAAATAGTAATTGACCAAGAAACAGGAGTGACAACAGAAATCCACTTATCAACACCAGAAGACAAAACAGCTGTGGAGAGAACAGACACCACATATGAAGAAAGACAGTCAGAAACTGTTGATTTTATTTCAGATAATACTGTGTCAACAGTCGCAAATGAACCAGTGACTCCAACCACTTCCAGAGAACAGGAACACACTGAAATAGTAATTGACCAAGAAACAGGAGTGACAACAGAAATCCACTTATCAACACCAGAAGACAAAACAGCTGTGGAGAGAACAGACACCACATATGAAGAAAGACAGTCAGAAACTGTTGATTTCATTTCACACAATCTTGAGTCAACAGTCCCAAATGAACCAGTGACTCCAACAACTTCCAGAGAACATGAACACACTGAAATAGTAATTGACCAAGAAACAGGAGTGACAACAGAAATCCACTTATCAACACCAGAAGACAAAACACCTGTGGAGAGAACAGACACCACATATGAAAAAATACATTCACGAACTGTTGATTTCATTTCACACAATCTTGAGTCAACAGTTCCAAATGAACCAGTGACTCCAACCACTTCCAGAGAACAGGAACACACTGAAATAGTAATTGACCAAGAAACAGGAGTGACAACAGAAATCCACTTATCAACACCAGAAGACAAAACAGCTGTGGAGAGAACAGACACCACATATGAAGAAAGACAGTCAGAAACTGTTGATTTCATTTCACACAATCTTGAGTCAACAGTTCCAAATGAACCAGTGACTCCAACCACTTCCAGAGAACAGGAACACACTGAAATAGTAATTGACCAAGAAACAGGAGTGACAACAGAAATCCACTTATCAACACCAGAAGACAAAACAGCTGTGGAGAGAACAGACACCACATATGAAGAAAGACAGTCAGAAACTGTTGATTTCATTTCACACAATCTTGAGTCAACAGTTCCAAATGAACCAGTGACTCCAACCACTTCCAGAGAACAGGAACACACTGAAATAGTAATTGACCAAGAAACAGGAGTGACAACAGAAATCCACTTATCAACACCAGAAGATAAAACACCTGTGGAGAGAACAGACACCACATATGAAAAAATACATTCACGAACTGTTGATTTCATTTCACACAATCTTGAGTCAACAGTTCCAAATGAACCAGTGACTCCAACCACTTCCAGAGAACAGGAACACACTGAAATAGTAATTGACCAAGAAACAGGAGTGACAACAGAAATCCACTTATCAACACCAGAAGACAAAACAGCTGTGGAGAGAACAGACACCACATATGAAGAAAGACAGTCAGAAACTGTTGATTTCATTTCACACAATCTTGAGTCAACAGTTCCAAATGAACCAGTGACTCCAACCACTTCCAGAGAACAGGAACACACTGAAATAGTAATTGACCAAGAAACAGGAGTGACAACAGAAATCCACTTATCAACACCAGAAGATAAAACACCTGTGGAGAGAACAGACACCACATATGAAAAAATACATTCACGAACTGTTGATTTCATTTCACACAATCTTGAGTCAACAGTTCCAAATGAACCAGTGACTCCAACCACTTCCAGAGAACAGGAACACACTGAAATAGTAATTGACCAAGAAACAGGAGTGACAACAGAAATCCACTTATCAACACCAGAAGACAAAACAGCTGTGGAGAGAACAGACACCACATATGAAGAAAGACAGTCAGAAACTGTTGATTTCATTTCACACAATCTTGAGTCAACAGTTCCAAATGAACCAGTGACTCCAACCACTTCCAGAGAACAGGAACACACTGAAATAGTAATTGACCAAGAAACAGGAGTGACAACAGAAATCCACTTATCAACACCAGAAGACAAAACAGCTGTGGAGAGAACAGACACCACATATGAAGAAAGACAGTCAGAAACTGTTGATTTCATTTCACACAATCTTGAGTCAACAGTTCCAAATGAACCAGTGACTCCAACCACTTCCAGAGAACAGGAACACACTGAAATAGTAATTGACCAAGAAACAGGAGTGACAACAGAAATCCACTTATCAACACCAGAAGACAAAACAGCTGTGGAGAGAACAGACACCACATATGAAGAAAGACAGTCAGAAACTGTTGATTTCATTTCACACAATCTTGAGTCAACAGTTCCAAATGAACCAGTGACTCCAACCACTTCCAGAGAACAGGAACACACTGAAATAGTAATTGACCAAGAAACAGGAGTGACAACAGAAATCCACTTATCAACACCAGAAGATAAAACACCTGTGGAGAGAACAGACACCACATATGAAAAAATACTTTCACAAACTGTTGATTTCATTTCACACAATCTTGAGTCAACAGTTCCAAATGAACCAGTGACTCCAACCTCTTCCAGAGAACAGGAACACACTGAAATAGTAATTGACCAAGAAACAGGAGTGACAACAGAAATCCACTTATCAACACCAGAAGACAAAACAGCTGTGGAGAGAACAGACACCACATATGAAGAAAGACAGTCAGAAACTGTTGATTTCATTTCACACAATCTTGAGTCAACAGTTCCAAATGAACCAGTGACTCCAACCACTTCCAGAGAACAGGAACACACTGAAATAGTAATTGACCAAGAAACAGGAGTGACAACAGAAATCCACTTATCAACACCAGAAGACAAAACAGCTGTGGAGAGAACAGACACCACATATGAAGAAAGACAGTCAGAAACTGTTGATTTTATTTCAGATAATACTGTGTCAACAGTCGCAAATGAACCAGTGACTCCAACCACTTCCAGAGAACAGGAACACACTGAAATAGTAATTGACCAAGAAACAGGAGTGACAACAGAAATCCACTTATCAACACCAGAAGACAAAACAGCTGTGGAGAGAACAGACACCACATATGAAGAAAGACAGTCAGAAACTGTTGATTTCATTTCACACAATCTTGAGTCAACAGTTCCAAATGAACCAGTGACTCCAACCACTTCCAGAGAACAGGAACACACTGAAATAGTAATTGACCAAGAAACAGGAGTGACAACAGAAATCCACTTATCAACACCAGAAGACAAAACAGCTGTGGAGAGAACAGACACCACATATGAAGAAAGACAGTCAGAAACTGTTGATTTCATTTCACACAATCTTGAGTCAACAGTTCCAAATGAACCAGTGACTCCAACCACTTCCAGAGAACAGGAACACACTGAAATAGTAATTGACCAAGAAACAGGAGTGACAACAGAAATCCACTTATCAACACCAGAAGATAAAACACCTGTGGAGAGAACAGACACCACATATGAAAAAATACTTTCACAAACTGTTGATTTCATTTCACACAATCTTGAGTCAACAGTTCCAAATGAACCAGTGACTCCAACCTCTTCCAGAGAACAGGAACACACTGAAATAGTAATTGACCAAGAAACAGGAGTGACAACAGAAATCCACTTATCAACACCAGAAGACAAAACAGCTGTGGAGAGAACAGACACCACATATGAAGAAAGACAGTCAGAAACTGTTGATTTCATTTCACACAATCTTGAGTCAACAGTTCCAAATGAACCAGTGACTCCAACCACTTCCAGAGAACAGGAACACACTGAAATAGTAATTGACCAAGAAACAGGAGTGACAACAGAAATCCACTTATCAACACCAGAAGACAAAACAGCTGTGGAGAGAACAGACACCACATATGAAGAAAGACAGTCAGAAACTGTTGATTTTATTTCAGATAATACTGTGTCAACAGTCGCAAATGAACCAGTGACTCCAACCACTTCCAGAGAACAGGAACACACTGAAATAGTAATTGACCAAGAAACAGGAGTGACAACAGAAATCCACTTATCAACACCAGAAGACAAAACAGCTGTGGAGAGAACAGACACCACATATGAAGAAAGACAGTCAGAAACTGTTGATTTCATTTCACACAATCTTGAGTCAACAGTTCCAAATGAACCAGTGACTCCAACCACTTCCAGAGAACAGGAACACACTGAAATAGTAATTGACCAAGAAACAGGAGTGACAACAGAAATCCACTTATCAACACCAGAAGACAAAACAGCTGTGGAGAGAACAGACACCACATATGAAGAAAGACAGTCAGAAACTGTTGATTTTATTTCAGATAATACTGTGTCAACAGTCGCAAATGAACCAGTGACTCCAACCACTTCCAGAGAACAGGAACACACTGAAATAGTAATTGACCAAGAAACAGGAGTGACAACAGAAATCCACTTATCAACACCAGACAGCTGTGGAGAGAACAGACACCACATATGAAGAAAGACAGTCAGAAACTGTTGATTTCATTTCACACAATCTTGAGTCAACAGTTCCAAATGAACCAGTGACTCCAACCACTTCCAGAGAACAGGAACACACTGAAATAGTGATTGACCAAGAAACAGGAGTGACAACAGAAATCCACTTATCAACACCAGAAGACAAAACACCTGTGGAGAGAACAGACACCACATATGAAGAAAGACAGTCAGAAACTGTTGATTTTATTTCAGATAATACTGTGTCAACAGTCGCAAATGAACCAGTGACTCCAACCACTTCCACAAAATATGCAGAAGATTTTACAGTGACCAGACCAATGACAATAATGACAACTGAGTCTCTCGAAACAGAATGTACAACAGAAATTGAGTTACAAACACCAGAAGACAATACAGCTGTGGAGAGAACAGACACCACATATGAAGAAAGACAGTCAGAAACTGTTGATTTCATTTCACACAATCTTGAGTCAACAGTTCCAAATGAACCAGTGACTCCAACAACTTCCACAAAATATGCAGAAGATTTCGCAGAGACCAGACAAGAGACAATAATGACAACTGAGTCTCTCGAAACAGAATGTACAACAGAAATTGAGTTACAAACACCAGAAGACAAAACAGCTGTGGAGAGAACAGACACCACATATGAAGAAAGACAGTCAGAAACTGTTGATTTCATTTCACACAATCTTGAGTCAACAGTCCCAAATGAACCAGTGACTCCAACCACTTCCAGAGAACATGAACACACTGAAATAGTAATTGACCAAGTAACAGGAGTGACAACAGAAATCCACTTATCAACACCAGAAGACAAAACAGCTGTGGAGAGAACAGACACCACATATGAAGAAAGACAGTCAGAAACTGTTGATTTCATTTCACACAATCTTGAGTCAACAGTTCCAAATGAACCAGTGACTCCAACCACTTCCAGAGAACAGGAACACACTGAAATAGTAATTGACCAAGAAACAGGAGTGACAACAGAAATCCACTTATCAACACCAGAAGATAAAACACCTGTGGAGAGAACAGACACCACATATGAAAAAATACATTCACAAACTGTTGATTTCATTTCACACAATCTTGAGTCAACAGTTCCAAATGAACCAGTGACTCCAACCACTTCCAGAGAACAGGAACACACTGAAATAGTAATTGACCAAGAAACAGGAGTGACAACAGAAATCCACTTATCAACACCAGAAGACAAAACAGCTGTGGAGAGAACAGACACCACATATGAAGAAAGACAGTCAGAAACTGTTGATTTCATTTCACACAATCTTGAGTCAACAGTTCCAAATGAACCAGTGACTCCAACCACTTCCAGAGAACAGGAACACACTGAAATAGTAATTGACCAAGAAACAGGAGTGACAACAGAAATCCACTTATCAACACCAGAAGACAAAACAGCTGTGGAGAGAACAGACACCACATATGAAGAAAGACAGTCAGAAACTGTTGATTTTATTTCAGATAATACTGTGTCAACAGTCGCAAATGAACCAGTGACTCCAACCACTTCCAGAGAACAGGAACACACTGAAATAGTAATTGACCAAGAAACAGGAGTGACAACAGAAATCCACTTATCAACACCAGAAGACAAAACAGCTGTGGAGAGAACAGACACCACATATGAAGAAAGACAGTCAGAAACTGTTGATTTCATTTCACACAATCTTGAGTCAACAGTTCCAAATGAACCAGTGACTCCAACCACTTCCAGAGAACAGGAACACACTGAAATAGTAATTGACCAAGAAACAGGAGTGACAACAGAAATCCACTTATCAACACCAGAAGACAAAACAGCTGTGGAGAGAACAGACACCACATATGAAGAAAGACAGTCAGAAACTGTTGATTTCATTTCACACAATCTTGAGTCAACAGTTCCAAATGAACCAGTGACTCCAACCACTTCCAGAGAACAGGAACACACTGAAATAGTAATTGACCAAGAAACAGGAGTGACAACAGAAATCCACTTATCAACACCAGAAGATAAAACACCTGTGGAGAGAACAGACACCACATATGAAAAAATACATTCACGAACTGTTGATTTCATTTCACACAATCTTGAGTCAACAGTTCCAAATGAACCAGTGACTCCAACCACTTCCAGAGAACAGGAACACACTGAAATAGTAATTGACCAAGAAACAGGAGTGACAACAGAAATCCACTTATCAACACCAGAAGACAAAACAGCTGTGGAGAGAACAGACACCACATATGAAGAAAGACAGTCAGAAACTGTTGATTTTATTTCAGATAATACTGTGTCAACAGTCGCAAATGAACCAGCGACTCCAACCACTTCCAGAGAACAGGAACACACTGAAATAGTAATTGACCAAGAAACAGGAGTGACAACAGAAATCCACTTATCAACACCAGAAGACAAAACAGCTGTGGAGAGAACAGACACCACATATGAAGAAAGACAGTCAGAAACTGTTGATTTCATTTCACACAATCTTGAGTCAACAGTTCCAAATGAACCAGTGACTCCAACCACTTCCAGAGAACAGGAACACACTGAAATAGTAATTGACCAAGAAACAGGAGTGACAACAGAAATCCACTTATCAACACCAGAAGATAAAACACCTGTGGAGAGAACAGACACCACATATGAAAAAATACATTCACGAACTGTTGATTTCATTTCACACAATCTTGAGTCAACAGTTCCAAATGAACCAGTGACTCCAACCACTTCCAGAGAACAGGAACACACTGAAATAGTAATTGACCAAGAAACAGGAGTGACAACAGAAATCCACTTATCAACACCAGAAGACAAAACAGCTGTGGAGAGAACAGACACCACATATGAAGAAAGACAGTCAGAAACTGTTGATTTCATTTCACACAATCTTGAGTCAACAGTTCCAAATGAACCAGTGACTCCAACCACTTCCAGAGAACAGGAACACACTGAAATAGTAATTGACCAAGAAACAGGAGTGACAACAGAAATCCACTTATCAACACCAGAAGACAAAACAGCTGTGGAGAGAACAGACACCACATATGAAGAAAGACAGTCAGAAACTGTTGATTTCATTTCACACAATCTTGAGTCAACAGTTCCAAATGAACCAGTGACTCCAACCACTTCCAGAGAACAGGAACACACTGAAATAGTAATTGACCAAGAAACAGGAGTGACAACAGAAATCCACTTATCAACACCAGAAGATAAAACACCTGTGGAGAGAACAGACACCACATATGAAAAAATACATTCACAAACTGTTGATTTCATTTCACACAATCTTGAGTCAACAGTTCCAAATGAACCAGTGACTCCAACCACTTCCAGAGAACAGGAACACACTGAAATAGTAATTGACCAAGAAACAGGAGTGACAACAGAAATCCACTTATCAACACCAGAAGACAAAACAGCTGTGGAGAGAACAGACACCACATATGAAGAAAGACAGTCAGAAACTGTTGATTTCATTTCACACAATCTTGAGTCAACAGTTCCAAATGAACCAGTGACTCCAACCACTTCCAGAGAACAGGAACACACTGAAATAGTAATTGACCAAGAAACAGGAGTGACAACAGAAATCCACTTATCAACACCAGAAGACAAAACAGCTGTGGAGAGAACAGACACCACATATGAAGAAAGACAGTCAGAAACTGTTGATTTTATTTCAGATAATACTGTGTCAACAGTCGCAAATGAACCAGTGACTCCAACCACTTCCAGAGAACAGGAACACACTGAAATAGTAATTGACCAAGAAACAGGAGTGACAACAGAAATCCACTTATCAACACCAGAAGACAAAACAGCTGTGGAGAGAACAGACACCACATATGAAGAAAGACAGTCAGAAACTGTTGATTTCATTTCACACAATCTTGAGTCAACAGTTCCAAATGAACCAGTGACTCCAACCACTTCCAGAGAACAGGAACACACTGAAATAGTAATTGACCAAGAAACAGGAGTGACAACAGAAATCCACTTATCAACACCAGAAGACAAAACAGCTGTGGAGAGAACAGACACCACATATGAAGAAAGACAGTCAGAAACTGTTGATTTCATTTCACACAATCTTGAGTCAACAGTTCCAAATGAACCAGTGACTCCAACCACTTCCAGAGAACAGGAACACACTGAAATAGTAATTGACCAAGAAACAGGAGTGACAACAGAAATCCACTTATCAACACCAGAAGATAAAACACCTGTGGAGAGAACAGACACCACATATGAAAAAATACATTCACGAACTGTTGATTTCATTTCACACAATCTTGAGTCAACAGTTCCAAATGAACCAGTGACTCCAACCACTTCCACAAAATATGCAGAAGATTTTACAGTGACCAGACCAATGACAATAATGACAACTGAGTCTCTCGAAACAGAATGTACAACAGAAATTGAGTTACAAACACCAGAAGATAAAACACCTGTGGAGAGAACAGACACCACATATGAAGAAATACATTCACGAACTGTTGATTTCATTTCACACAATCTTGAGTCAACAGTTCCAAATGAACCAGTGACTCCAACCACTTCCAGAGAACAGGAACACACTGAAATAGTAATTGACCAAGAAACAGGAGTGACAACAGAAATCCACTTATCAACACCAGAAGACAAAACAGCTGTGGAGAGAACAGACACCACATATGAAGAAAGACAGTCAGAAACTGTTGATTTCATTTCACACAATCTTGAGTCAACAGTCCCAAATGAACCAGTGACTCCAACCACTTCCAGAGAACATGAACACACTGAAATAGTAATTGACCAAGTAACAGGAGTGACAACAGAAATCCACTTATCAACATCAGAAGATAAAACACCTGTGGAGAGAACAGACACCACATATGAAGAAAGACAGTCAGAAACCGTTGATTTTATTTCACACAATATTGAGTCAACAGTCGCAAATGAACCAGTGACTCCAACCACTTCCACAAAATATGCAGAAGATTTTACAGTGACCAGACCAATGACAATAATGACAACTGAGTCTCTCGAAACAGAATGTACAACAGAAACTGAGTTACAAAAACCAGAAGACAAAACAGCTGTGGAGAGAACAGACACCACATATGAAGAAAGACAGTCAGAACTTAGTGATTTAAGGTCAGAAGATCTTGCAACAAAAGGCAAAAATGAACCAAGGACATCAACAACTTCCAGAGAACAAGAACATACTAAAGTAGAAACTGACCATGAAACAGGAATGACAACAGAGCAACATGAAACAGAATGTACAACAGAAATCGAATTACAAACATCAGAAAATAAAACACCGTTGGTGAGAACAGACACCACATATGAAGAAAGACAGTCACAACTTTATGATTTAAGATCAGAAGATCCTGCAACCAAAAGTACAAATGAACCAGTGACATCAACAGCTTCCAGAGAACACGAACAATCTGTCATAGTGACTGAACATGAAATTACATTAGAGCTTCCTGATGCAGGATGTATGACAGACTCAGGGAGCTCAATAGAAAAACCTGAAGAAATTCCAGAGAAACCATCATTGGAAAAGAAAGAAATGACACCAACAATGGCAGTGCCAGAAGAGGAAATTCAATCACCACCAAGCAAAGAAACTGAAGAGACACAGCAAACAGATGGAGATGGTTGCTTTGGACTAATGCATCGCACCAGCTCTGGGATGAAAAGATGTCAGGAGAAGTTGATAATAATTGATGATTTAAGTTCAAAAATTCTTGCATCTGATGGTACAAATGAATTAGTTACACCAACCACATTTAGAAAATATGCAGAAGATTTAATGGAGACTGAACAGGACAAAAGAATGACAACAGAGGCTCTTGAAACTGAATGTACCACAGAAATCGAATTATTAAAATCAGAAGATAAAACACCTGTGGAGAGAACAGACACCACATATGAAGAAAGACAGTCAAAATATGATGATTTAAGATCAGATCTTGCAAAAAATGAACCAGTTACACCAACCCCTTCCAGAAAACATGAACATGTGACTGAACACGAGGTAGAAATGACAACAGAACCTCCTGAAACAGAATGTACAACAGAAATAGAGATACTGATACAAGAAGATAAAACATCAATAGAGAAAACAACCACATATAAAGAAACAGATGAAGATGGTTGCTTTGGACTGATTCATCGCACCACCTCTGGGCTGAAAAGATGTCAGGAGAAGTTGATAATAATTGATGATTTAAGTTCAAAAATTCTTGCATCTGATGGTACAAATGAATCAGTTACACCAACCACATTTAGAAAATATGCAGAAGATTTAATGGAGACTGAACAGAATAAAAGAATGACAACAGAGGCTCTTGAAACTGAATGTACCACAGAAATCGAATTATTAAAATCAGAAGGAAAAACAGCTGTGGAGAGAACAGACACCACATATGAAGAAAGACAGTCAGAACCTGATTATTTCATTTCAGAAACAACTGAGACAAAAGGTTCAAATGAACCAGTGACACCAGCTACTTCCACAAAATATGCAGAAGATTTCACAGTGACCAGACCAGAGACCATAATGACAACTGAGTCTCTCGAAACAGAATGTACAACAGAAATTGAGTTACAAACACCAGAAAATAAAACACCTGTGGAGAGAACAGACACCACATATAAAGAAAGACAGTCAAAATATGATGATTTAAGATCAGATCTTGCAAAAAATGAACCAGTTACACCAACCCCTTCCAGAAAACATGAACATGTGACTGAGCACGAGGTAGAAATGACAACAGAACCTCCTGAAACAGAATGTACAACAGAAATAGAGATACTGATACAAGAAGATAAAACATCAATAGAGAGAACAACCACATATAAAGAAACAGATGAAGATGGTTGCTTTGGACTGATTCACCGCACCAGTTCTGGGTTGAAAAGATGCCAGGAGAAAAAAAATATGTTTTATAATACAACACCAAGACCACAAGAGCCTTCAACTGTGAAATATAAACAAGAGCCTTCAACAGAGCTAACTTTCATGTCACAGAATGCACTACAACCATCACCCCTGAGAAAATATCAGAGTTCAAAACAAGTTACCCAAAGTAATATGGATAAAGTTAATCAAATTGAAGCTGAAAACGATCACTTCTACTACTTCAACGGCAAGTTAAAAAGAGTTGGAAATCATGCTTTGAGGCTTGAGAACGAAAACAACACACTTACAATACCCTAGGAAAATCATAGAGTTGCCTATCGTGGGTGCCACATCATATTAAACATAATCTTATTATTAAAACAGAATTCTGGTATGTTTCCTATAATTTAAGTCAACATAAATTCATTTGTTGTTATGCTGTAAATGTCAATACAAACAGCATAGTTTTTTTGTGTTTTTTTTCAGATCAAAATGACAGACAGACAGACAGACAGACAGACAGACAGACAGACAGACAGATAGATAGATAGATAGATAGATAGATAGATAGATAGATAGATAGATAGATAGATAGATAGATAGATAGATAGATCTAAAGCATCGCATGTAGCTCAGGGGAGTGTTTCTTCTGTACTGCTCTGTCTCTGGTTGGCTAACACACACAGATGTTGAATGTTGGACTGTCAGTGTTTGTTACTCTGTCTTGGAAGAGGAACGCATGACTGACTGTTTCCAGTTAAGAAAATAAATAAATTATAAAACCCGCTTGGTGCGTGTTAAGGAGAAGATGATGGTTTTCAAAGCATCTCAGTGAGGCAATGAAGGGAGAAGAAGTTCAAAATCGCGTCGGAGAAACTTTGAGGGAATAACGAGCCACCGAATCAGATCACAGTAAGTGCGCGCAGTGTTTTGTTATTTCTATACAATATCTATCTTTAAACAGTGGATTTAAACATTTCCCATTACTTTTATGATCTGCTGGAAGAAAATGTGTCGCTTTATTAGGCTAGTTCATAACATTATCTCGAGTCGCCTGTTTAGATGTGAAGATGAAATCGATTTTTTAAAACATTCCTGTATAAAAGCATATCCACCTTTCTAATGCCAAATTAAATTAACCGATTAACATTTAATTGTCTTTTTAATTAGCAAATGTAAATATCTACAAGCTATATCTCTCGTCCAGTATATTATGATAGGCTTTAAAGATAGGCTAACCTATAATTGGATATTTATTTACTTGTGTTTATTTAGCAAGAAACTGACCCAAAGAAATAATTTTTTTTTTTTTTTTTTTCTGTAACGTAAATATAATTTACTGTTTACATTTAATATAATCACAACAGTATACTTTTAAGAGACAGTGAGGCTATATTAATGCGGTTAGAGAACGATGGTGCAAGTTGCCACAAGGCGACGTTGTCTCAAGGGCGGCATTTCAGTAAATATAAAGTTTATAAAGTCATTCATTTCAAATAGGCCTACACAAATATACGTTTCTCTGTTTTTCACTTAAATGAATAAATTAAAGTACTGTCATCTAAACTACAATTTCCCTTTCATCATATTTTAATAGCGCTTGGGTATTTTGGGTAAACTACTGTGGATGTAGATTCTACCCAACTGTGTTCTCAGTCAGGACAAGGATATTTTTCATAAATGGCAGGTTGGGGCAAGTTGTCACATATGTTTGGAATGTTTTAAAGCCTGTAACGTGTGTATTAATACAGACATTTAGGACTACTTTAAAAAATACAACTAACCTGCAAAATATTTACTGGAGTAAAAAGTGAGACAACTAGCTCTGGTCTCCCTTAATATTATGATTATTAATGTTAAGTATTCAAATCATATAAACAGAGCCATGTTTCTTCATTTGTCAGCATATTGCAAGATTGTAAGGCGAAGATTGATTGAATACAATCCATTATGGAGAAAGCATTACAATTACAGAAACCTGGACTGTGAAGATGACAAAGGATCATGCAAAAAATGAGCCATAATACAGTGTGATATCAGGCATTGACAAGAAGGAGCTAGAACAACTAAAGGATATTCTGACATACTGAGAGTCAACAGTGGGGCGTCATTATAATGCTGGTATCACACAACTTTTGACTGAACAGGTTTTTGTCAAGCAGAGCAGCAGCCTGTCAATGAACACAACAGATTGTCCCAAAATCAGATAAAGGCATGAAAGCCTTCATCATCATCAAGGAACAACCATGACAAATGCCTGTAAGCCATCATTATCAAAAGAAACAAATCAATATCACACAGGCTCTATGGAGAAATCGCAAAATTAGACTCCAGAGATCAGAAGAACTGTTGCTAGACCACAGTGGGTGCTATAAAGGAAGTATCAATACCGGAATTCTTCAAACAAATTACACCCTTGAAAACCATCAATATGAACCTGACCGCCCATCTTCTGGACCTCATGCTGAAGGCTTCCAACCTCTCTCGCTGGCAGTTCATCCAGGAATACTCCATTCCTCCATTGGTTGCTGTGCCCAGACTCCCTAGTGCCCTGCTTCCGTTTTTTGGCCTGCTCTACATGCTCATCTTTGGGTTTGCAGTGGTGGGTAACGGGGCGGTGCTGGTTCTCTTATGTCGCAGGAAGGCTCTGCAATCTCCCAGCACCTTTTTCATTTGCTCTCTGGCACTCAGTGACCTTCTGATATCCATAGTGTGTGTTCCTGCCACACTGTTTCAGCACTTCTTCACCAACTGGTTGGCAGGTAGAATTATTTTTTGTTCACTCTTGGCAGAAATCTTTTTGTGTGATTTCTGTTGTGTTTAGGATGTTTCATAACTGTTTATATCCATTTGGCCACCTCATCTTTCCCTCATTATGTTTTTTTCAGTCTCAAAGCTTTGAAAATGTAAATATAAATCACTGAAATAGAGAGTGTATACTCTTAGTTCACAGTACATGAGCAAAGACACTGATGAAACTAATAGAGTAATTTATGGCAATTAATACATAAACTCAAAGTACGGTGAGTAAAGTGTAAAGGTTTTCAATGCTTTCTACACATACTTGTTCATTCATAAACCTACACAATTCAAAAAGGTTTGTGCTACACTTCAGTACATGGGCACTGAATAAAAGATGCGCTTGAATCATGAATTCATTCCAGTGAATAAATCAGGTGCAAAACTGCACATACCCTTGAAGCACAAAAATGAGCATTGAGGTTTTTAAAAGAGACATAAACTGTTTAAAAATGTCTAGGTATCTTAAGGTATCATCATAATTCATTCCTTTTCCATCTCCGAAAAGGGTTTCTGATGTTAATAATAATTCACTGCAAAATAAAAATCCTGTCATCATTTACTGACTCTCATGTCCTGCCAAACCTGTATGTCTTCTGTGAAAAATGCCTCCGTGTTTTTTCGACCATACAATGCATGTCAAAACGGTCCAATGTTGTTTTGGACCCCATTGACTTTAATTGCCTGGACAAAAACTGTTGAAAAAGAGGTTTGAAATGACATGAGGGTGGATACACAAACATGCAGTATCATCACAGCTAAAAAAAAAAACATAGAAAAATAGTTAATTTACATAATGTAATGTATAATTTCTGGAATTATTATGCTGTCAGACAATTCAATGGACCTGTACATAAGATTTTAGCCTTCTTCAGCTTAAAATTTTGCTGATGGCTGATTAACATTCACGGCTATCCTAAAAGTAGACTATAGTCTACACTATATATGTCTACAATGGAGTTATCATCCATAAATGAGTCGTCGTGACCAGAAACAGCCTCACTAAGACCGGAAAGGCATTGTTGTGCTTAAACATCTGCATGTTGTGTGCTCGTAACTGCATTCATCTGTATTTGTGTGGTATGGTTTTTCAACACCAAGTCCACTCACATTATAGAGCTCCAAGTATCCATTGATGAGATGGAAGGTCACCATTGATTAATCAAGATCGGTGGAACATGCAGTTGAATTATAAATGAGCCCTTTACCCGAAGTTCTTGGAATCCTTGCAGCTGACCATATTTCCATAAATACAATGTTTGTGTAAATAACAAATGTTAATGTGCTTGTGTTGCTGTAGAAACAATGTTCAATTATTTTTTCGTGTTTTTGAAAAACGTATCTTATGCTCACCAAGGCTGCATTTATTTGATTTCTTTGACAGTAAAAACTGTAATATTGTTAGTGAAAATATAAAGATAAATGAATACTGAAATATTATTACAATTTAAAACAACAGCTATTTTAATATATTTTAAAAATGTAATTTATTTTTGTAATGGATAAGCTGTATTTTTTCAGCATCATTACTTTAGTCTTCAGTGTCACGTGATCCTTCAGAAATCATTCTAATATGCTGATTTGATGCTCAAGAAACATTTCTTAATATTATCAGTTGAAAACACTGATTCAGCAGGATTATTTGATTAATAGAAAGCTCAAAAGAACAGCATTTATTCTTTATAGCAATGTAAAAGTCTTTACTGTCAGTTTTGATCACTTTAATGTGCCCTTTCTGAATAAAAGTATAATCTTTCTTTAAAAATAAAATAAAAACTTACTGATCCGAATGGTATATAATGCATATACAGTGCTGGTCAAAATTATTTGCCCCCTTGGTAAATATGATCAAAGATGGCTGTAAAAAATAAATCTGCATTGTTAATCCTTTTTTATATTTTATTTAAAAAATGCAAAAATCTAACCTTTTATTGAAGTAAAATAATTGAATGTGGGGGGAAAATCACATTATGATATAAATGTTTTTCTCCAAAACACGTTGGGAAAAATTATTTGCCCACTTTTATTAAATACTTTTTGCAACCTCCTTTTTCCAAGTTAAAGGATTAGTTCACCCCAAAATGAAAATGGGTCACTGAGCACAAAACCAAGCATCTGCAATGGCCATCCCAGTCCCTGACCTGAACCCGATAGAAAATGAGTGGGCTGAACTGAAGAGAAGAAGCGCCAACATGGATCTGGGAATCTGAAGGATCTGGAGAGATTCTGTTTGGAGGAATGGACTCTGATCTCTTGTCAGGTGTTCTCCAAACTCATCAGGCATTATAGGAGAAGACTCAGAGCTGTTATCTTGGAAAAAGTAGGTTGCAAAAAGTATTTAATAAAAGGGGGCAAATCATTGTTCCCAATGTGTTTTGGAGAAAACATTTATTTCATAATGTGATTTTCCCCCCACTTTCAATTCTTTTACTTCAATAAAAGGTTAGATTTTTGCTTTTTTTAAAAAAAAAAAAATATCAAAAGGATAAACAATTCAGATTTATTTTTTTACAGCCATCTTTGATTTATTAAGGGGGCAAATAATTCTGACCAGCACTGTATATACACTGTAAAAAAAAAATTACATCCCCAAGTCAAAAATTTCAAGTGATCGATAACATCTAAATTTTTTAATTAGTCTGACGTATTATTTCTCATTGAGCCAATGTTAACAGACTATTGCAACAAGAATTTCACTTGGGCCAATTGAAAAATGTAGATGTTATCGGTCACTTGAAATTTTTGATTTGGGAGGGTTAGAAATTTTTTACAGTGTACATCTTTATTTTTTTATTTATAAAATCAAATATTTGATGCATTAAAACAAACAAGTTTTTTGGTTTGTCCAGTTCTGGACATTTTATTTCATCATAATAAATGACTACTTTTGATTGGCCGTCAATGGAAAAAAAGAGGCTTTTTGCAGAGCCTATACAAGCAGGGCCTAACTGGACCATGATAACCAGCCAAAATTTGAACACTTGACATAAACCAAAACAAATATTAAGTAAATATAACCTAATTTATCAGTAAGACAACAAGCTATGCCTGCCATTTGCTTTACGCTACAAATCAGGCATAGTTTGCAGTTTGCACTACATATGCCATTAGCATGCGTCATGTTGTGTTTTAGATTCTGTCTTTCGCAAGAGTCATTGACCTTTCATGTAATGGCATGGCATAATGAAGGACAGTCATGTCCAGCATGCAGCAGATATATTATTCTAGATTTCACTTGGAATTTTTGAGGATCAGTGAGCTGGAAAATAAGGGTTATAGAAAGCTCCTCGTGACTTCTGAGAGAAGACTGCTCCTCAAATCCATGGCAACGCAAACCCAATCTGTGATATAGTAATTATGAGGAGCATTGTGTCAGAAAAGAATGCACATGTGGTCCTGTGCTCTAGCCTTCTGTCCTCATCATTGTCCATAAAGACCATACATTTACTGCCCACACATTTCCTTCTGTAAGTTAGCCATGCTCTGAAAGTCTCAGTATCCTATTCCATATATTGTTAATTATCAACAGTTAACCCTATCCGCTGTGTACTGTACATCTGGAATTATTCAGTCATCCATCTAGCCTGTCATATCCATTAGCCTGTTCTCTCACTGTTTTTCTGTCTTACTGATTAATTTGCTGTCCCTAATTATTTTTTTCATCCACAGGAGATTTTCTCTGCAAGCTAATACCATTCCTACAAGTGACTGCTATTGCGACCAGCATGCTCACCATGACGTGTATTGCTGTAGAGCGTTTCCAGGGAATCCTTTATCCTCTTCATGTCCGCAACAGCTACTTTCTCTGTCATGCCATCAAGATGCTGGGTGAGTTATGGAGAGAGAGAGATTAAAGAATTTTGCTGAGTGGTTATTAACACTTACTGTACAACAGCAGCTAGACTTTAAATTTGTTAATACATTTAAAGAGTTAGTTCACCCAAAAATGGAAAATTCTGTCATTACTAACTCACCTTCATATCATTTCAAACCTGTAAGGCTTTTGTTCATCTTCGGAACACAAATGAAGATCTTTTTGATAAAATCTGAGAGATTCTGTCCCTCCATATACAGCTACACAACTACCACTTTGACGCTTCAAAAAGTTCATAAAGAGACCATAAAACTAATCCATATGAATTGAGCGGTTTAGTCCAAATTTTCCAAAAAGACTTGATTGCTTTAGATGATGAACAGATTGAATTTAGGCTTTTATTTACTTGCTACTGCCATATATACACTACACGCTATATAGTGTACAATATAGTGTACATGAATTACCCGTAGCAGATCTATACAGGTGGAGCTGGGGAAGATGGAGGGTTTCTGAAAACATGATACGCTGCACTGTTAAGGCAAATGCTATCCAAGTATTTGAAGGTTGAGCACGCAAGCTCATTGGCTACTGAAACAGCAGGAACCAATCAGATGTGCCCTATAGATAACAATGTGATTGCAAGCAGGTTGAGTTAAGGACCTATAAGCCTGCGCCATCTAGAGTTTCATGAGAGAACTTTGTATAATGGATGGGGTCCTCTTATAGCCTGGCTCCGCCCTCCTGCGTACTTCCGCTCAATTTCATTTTCCTTCAGTAACTCCGTCTGGGATTGTGGTGTATTCTTTGGTATTCTCCGATCAATTTTTAACCGGTCCAATCAGCGAACAGGGGGAGTGGCTGAGAACGATGACGTTGAGATTGTGCGCTAGTTTGAGTTGACATACGTCACGACCAAAAGTTAGCGATTGGTTATGGCAGATCCAGAGTGACTCTGGTCAGATCCAATAGTTTTAAACTTCAACAGAGTACCCGCCTACAAGGAAGTTAACGCTTGTCAATGGAGAGAGGCCAGACTCTCTGTACAAATGAAATGTACGAGAGTCTGGTAGAACCAGGCTAGTCCTCTTAACCCTTAAATGCATGAATGTTTCGCCAATCATTACATATTTGGGTCTTTAGCGACCCGGATCTATATGTAACACGGATGGATCTCTACCTGTCGCGATACTATAAAACTCTCCTGATATTAGAGTAACAATTACAGAAGGATAAAATAAAGCATATGTTGTTACCTTTTGTTTTTTTTCTAGTTATATTGTTTATAATTAATTAATTTAGGAATACTAATAAGGTTGATGTCTAATTTAAAAAAAATTATGTCCCGGGTCACTAAAGACCCGAGGTATGCTTTTAAGGGCTAAAGATATAAAATATACATTTTAATGTATAAACACCCATATTACCCATATTTAATGTATACATGTTTACATATAAACATGTATACAAATATACAAATATAATGTATAACTATTTTTAAGTAAAAAAAAAAACCTATTTTTGTTTCACATAATATAATGTAATAAAAATAATATACCAATTTTTATATGTATAAAGACAACAAAGTAAAATAATTCACAATAATTTACTATAATATACTAAAAATATTTAATATATTTTATTTATTTGTCCTACAAAATATTTGCATTTTTCCCCCAAGATTTTGTTTCTGTTAAAAACTAGTGCTGTCAATAGAAAAAAAAAGAATCGCAATTAATTTCACAATTTCTGACCCGTTTTTTACAAAGCAGAATGAAAAGTAATATTTTCAAATTTAGTTTGCAGACCTCTTGTGGTTTCCAGACCAGACATTTAAAATTCTAGAAAATAACAAAAAATGTGTCTTTTTGCCTTATTTTACACTGTCTGTGTAATTGGTTGCCCTGGCAATCTTTCACAAAGATATTTTGAAGAATGTTTCAACTATTTTGTCCAGATATGATGAAAGTGCAAACTTTTGACCCCAATGACTTAGACCCAAAAAATATCTTCTTTCAATTTCTTTTGAAGTTATTGAAGCGGAAGTTATATTTCTTTTTGAAGCGGAAACAACACATATTATGTCTTTTCCTTCATATTACAGTGGCCGTGTGGTTGGTTGCCCTGGCAATCGCGGCTCCCATGTGGTTTGTCCAGAAAGTGGAGGTAAACATGCAACCTTAAAAAAAAAAAAATACTACATTCACATGTCATTTCCAGAACAATCCCTATCATCACCACTACATAGACCACTGTTTGTAGAGTAAATGGGCCATTTACAGTTTGCTCACACTTCGCTGCTGGACATTATGTCACAGACAAAACTCAAGTCATTAACAATCAGAGTAACACAGGAACACAGTGAACTGGGACAGAAACATCAGTATTCATCTTGGTATCAGCTGAATCTATCTGAGGGAAGAAACAATTGTACTAGTTATCATTTAATTTATGAAATGGTTTGTAATTATTAAACCAAAAGATAACATGAAAGAAATAGTAAAAAAGCTGCTGATAGTTTAAATATGATCAGAACAAATCTAGCCATTTGACTCAGTAATTCTCATGCACGGCAGCGGCCGCTAGAAATAACAGATGCATCAACACTATTAGGTTCAAATTAGATGCTTGCTGTGCTACAGTAGAAGAGACCATTGAGGGCTTCAAATGCAATGTTCATATGTTTTCATTGAGATAATAATGCCTTCCCCTTATTGTGTTTTTGCTTTATGTTTATTGTCCTTGTGTGTGCTGCTTTCACTTTCTCTATTAGCTCTTTTTCTTCAAAGACGTCTTGCATGAATCACCCCAATCAAATGGTCATTGATGTCACGCTGTTTAAGGCAGCAGATAAACTTCATGAGAAGGATAAAAAGCTCTCTTTACCCATTAGAAATGCCTGTCAGTCAGTAAATCAGACCCTTATATTCATATACAGTATTAGCTGCCTCTAACCTTTCCTCCTATCTGTCAGACTTTTTCTAAGAAACATGATAGAAGAATGAAGGGGTCACATAATGAATTTCCTCTTTCCAGGTGAAATATGACTTCCTGTTCGATGTCCACTACACCTGTTGTTTGGAAGTCTGGCCAAGCCAGCGGCAGAGGAGGGCCTACACTACCTGCCTGTCCGTGCTGGTGTTCCTGGTCCCCTTGGCGACCATGGCCATCCTGTACTGGAAGATCATGCGAGAGCTCTGGGGCAAACACAAAGTACACGATGTCATGTTTCAAACACTCCCGGGATCTGAAATCAACAAGATTACCAGGTTAGTCTTCAAGAGAGCACTCCAAAAATGCTTGGTTAAAAACAACACAATTTGGCTCATTTTGGCAACAGCGCTTGATCAAAAAGGGACAGAATCAGCACTGAGTTGTTTTTGGGTTACAGGTTTGACCCAACTTGCTGGGCTTTTTTTATTTAACTCAACTATTGTTTAAAAATTATACCACTGTGTGTTTATACAGTGTTTCTCCATATGCACATATGACGCAGGTCATATGTGTATTCTGTAAGTCTACACTTCTGTAAGCCCCCCCCCCCCATTTCTTTGCCATTGGCTCGTTTTATAATACTCGAAGGTGAGAGGCTTTCTAAGCGAAACCCCATTCGTCGTCACGACGTAACGTTTCCGTTCCCTACTCAGGGAACGAGGGTTACATACGGTCCTTGCTCCATTTCTATTCACCAAGGAGCCTGAAAAAGGTTGAAGAACCCTGGGCTGCCAGTAAACAACAATAAACACTTATATATATATTTATATTCCATTTAATTATATGCTGCTTTTGAGAGGTCCATTGAGCAGATGCTTTCATATTCAAGTATTGTATAGCGTCTAGATTGTTGCTCTTGGATCAGATGATCTTGGTAGACTGGTACAAATGAAATGCTGTTTGATTGACACCCCTGTATTGCGCTTTTAATGACATTTCTGTAAAAATGGAAATGCCTTTCATTCTCAGGAGGAAGAAGCGTGCAATAAGAATGATGGCCACCGTGGTGCTGCTCTTTGCTGCCTGCTGGGCACCTTTCCATCTGGTCTCCCTCCTGCTTGACTATGGTAACACAACATTTCTTGTGCCCTTCTCTCCTGCTTACTGTTGTCAATCTCCCTGTTTTTTTCTGCCTCTCACGGGTAATGCAAAACAATAATAATAATAATTTTACACTTTTGCCTGTCAGCAGCTGTTGTCTTTCCTGTCATATAGAAAACATTCTCACTTCAGATTCTCCTCCTCCTCAAAACATCAGAGGGTCAACAGATCATTCCTGTGAACCATCGGCATGCAATTTTTCTATATATATATATTTTTTTTTTTTTATCCATTGTCTCACACTTAGCACTATGGCAAATATTGTGAGATTGGTTTAGTAGCTACTAGTGACTCTATACAAAGATTGTTATCTTGTGCGCTTATAATAAACAGAACTTTATCGTGCATTGGTGTGATTGCTTTTGGCGTCATTGGGCCTTAACTGCCAATATTGTGCCAAAAATTAGTTATATTTTTGAACTGTTATATCACACTCGCGATTGTGACGATTACAACTAACAATTTAGGGGCTGTTCATACTGAACATATTTTTCCATATGTTTTTTTTTTGTCTGTCACGCTCATATTTTGCTGTCTCGCTCTTGACAGAATTCTAACAAAGTCCCAAGACCTTGCATTTTTTTCATACCATTACCCCGCGTCGCGTATTTTAAACGCAAACAATGTGATGTGTCCATGCCCCTAAAAGTTAATCCTGAAATATTTTATGAAATTAAGTTTTCTTGATTTGTGGGGAAATTGGCTTACAGTTTTATAACTTACCTTGCATGTCTGTTCTCGAAACACAGGTCAGCTGGAGCTTGATCTTGACTCTGAGTTCCTCCTGGTCAGTGTGGTTCAGATCCTGGGATTCAGCAACTCGGTGTGTAACCCGTTGGTTTATGCCGCCCTCAACACCACCTTCAAGAGGGACCTGCTGGCTCTGCTCACCCGAGGATGGAGCTTCGGCGGAAGAGGTTGCTGCTGTAGCAAGTGTTCCTGTTGGTCCTGGAGGCGTCACAAACGAGTGGGCATATCAACAGTGGAGTCAGTCGAACCCAGACGAGGCCTGGAGACGACATCTAGACAAAGAGAGATCAGGTCATGGAGTAAACCAGCATGGGAAGCTGAACCAGAGAGGCCTATGTCTAACATGTTTCCCCCCATGAATCTTCTTAGTGCCATCAGATCCAAAAAGACCTCCAGTACCATGATACTTAGCGTTATTGACCCTCCACACACAGACAGCACGTCTAGTTTTGACCAGCCTCTCACAGTGATACTGAGAAAGTGAACTCGCTGACTTGATGACTTCAAGAGTTTTAAACCATCTCAAATTCACAATTATAGTATTTTTGCTCTCGAAATTTCTCCCACAGCTAATGATGTGGATTCAACAACCTGCAGGTCCCAGTTTTCAGACCTTTGAAGGATGTTTTTGCATTTGGAGCTCAATTAATATCTGAGATGGGAGCGAGTCACCAATGAAACAAATTGAGATGTTTTTGAAGTGCTTCCAGTTTTTGAGCTTCTGAAGACCAAGCTACAGTATGTCATTAGTTTTGGTTCACTCTGAGAAGATCATTTATTTGTGCACCTTTCCTAGACTTTGGTAATTATATTCTTGCTTTACTGGATTATTTGTAGAATAATGTCTTGTCTGGTATCTAGGAGTGTGTGCAGGCTCTTGCCTCAGGGAATGTGGTTTCTGTCTCCATGGATGGCCCAAAGTCTCCTGGAGGTTATTAAATGTATTAAATGTAAATGTATTAGAGACAGCAGGAGCCTGAAGAGCTGGTTGGAGGTGCGCAGCTGAGTGTGGATAACACACTCTCCATAATAACTAACCATGTGGATTTATAACATGCAGTTAGAGTTAGCTAGGGGACAACTTGGAGATAGATACCACTTGCTTGCCAGAACACACATGTTTGGCACCCTGATACCACAGCTCATCATAGCATCAACATTATTTAAATGATTTTATTCATTATTTTTTCAAAAGATCATATTTTAAAAGTATTTGTATTTTTTTCTTTTGTGATATTCATAAAAGTAGCCTAGATGATTTAGTGATTTTGATTATATTACATTCATATGCGTATATCTAGACAACAGATGCTATGGTGCCGTTTAGCTATGGTTTCTGGATGCAGAGTCATTCTTAGACAATGGAAGTCAGACACACCTTCCTCATATGATGAATGGATGGACCTTATGTCAAATATTGCTATGCACGTGTGATATTTAGAGCCTCAGGACGTCATGATTTGTTTATGAAAATGTGGGGTCCCTTTCTCTCCCTAACTGAAAATGTATTATAAAAAAATAAAAAATAAACTTTCCAAATATGTCTTATACCTCTGTGTTGTAACCTACTAGTCCTGTAAAGTCTAAACATCATGTATAATTATTTATTTTCCCTTTTATCTGTTCTATTCCAGCCCGTTCTCATCCCAAGTCGTCATATACTGACGCTTTCAAAATTTCTTCAATATCTGACGCACAAAGCACCCTTTAGCGTCCATATGAGACGCATAACCCTACCACAGACCTAAACCTACCCATAACCGAAGCGTCTCATATTGACGCTAAGGGTGCTTTGTGCGTCAGATATTGACGAACTTTCGAAAGCGTCAGTTACATGACGCCTAAACCTACCCATAACCGAAGCGTCTCATATGGACGCTAAATGGTGCTTTGTGCGTCGGATATTGAAGAATATCTGAAAGTGACGATTTGGGGATGAGAATGCGTTGTCTATTCTGTTATTTTATTTTTTTAAGCTGGGATAAGGGGTAAAAAAAAAAAAAACTAAAACACGTCATTGTTAACACTTAATTTCTGACTGATGTTCATGTTCAAAAAAAAAAAAAAAGACTAAATATTACGTCATTAGACATTACGTGGCACTAAACTCCATATTGTAAGATAATTTCAGAGTAAATGATAATAATAATAATAATAATAATAAAATTATTTAAAATACAAATAAAATGGCAGCTATTACTAAATCATCTAGAAATTAGGGATTTTTTTATGCACTCACTGAAATCTGATGTTGCTGTTATTGTGTAAGGTGCTATTTATTTATTTAGTATGTTATTTTTTAACATAGGTTGTGTATTTTGTCTGAAGACATCCTACAAAACAATGTTAAATTATGTTTAAAAAATGGAATACTACTTTTTTTTTTTTTTTATCTCTGCTTGCTGTGCTTAGCTCTTTCCTGCTCTGTCAGGTGCCACCCTGAATCCTGCCTGTGGTCAGCATTCTTAGATAAGAGAGTGTCTGTGTAGTGTTGTTTTTGGCAGCCTGTTTTAATTTTAGTTTTAGTCTAGTCTTTGTGTCTGGCTGTCATTTTAGTTTTTATTAGTTTTAGTCACATTCATACTCTTTTTAGTCTAGTCAAGTTTTAGTCAACGAAAACTGATGACATTTTAGTCTAGTTTTAGTCGACGAAAACTGATGACATTTTAGTCTAGTTTTAGTCAATGAAAATCGTATTTTAGTCTCTTTTTAGTAATGCGATTCTATTTAACCCAGTCAATATAGAATTTCAAACAAGGCTATCTTATTATAGGCTATTTAGTAGGCCTATATTTAGGGCTGTGACGGTGGCAGGTTTTTTTTTTTACCACCGCGGTAATGGACCAACAATGGGGGTTATTTAAAAAAAAAAAAAAAAAACTCGTTTTATATTTCCACACAAAGACGCGTGATATACACTCTGCGCTTTGAGAGGGATGTGGGACACGAGCAGGAAAACACGAAGATATCGATCTCCATCGATCTCTTTATGATATCTTCGTGTTTTCTACTTGATGTAAATTGGTTTGAAGAGCGAATTTTATCCTCCACAAGGGCGAGATATTTAGGCTATGTTTGAGATTGCGCTGCCAGAGAAAGTGAAACTAAAAATCTATGGAGCTATTCTTGTGCCAATAAAAATGAACGTAGCTTTTAAAGAAACTAATGAAAATATAAATTGAAACTAAATAAATTATCTCTAAAACTGAAAAAGAATAAATCGCAGGCAAATTTTTTGACTTCGTTTTTAATACACTGCATGTTTTGCTAACTATTTCTCATATTTCAATCGCTGATCTGAACTTACAAATGCGCTTCCAGAGTTTTAATTTACGCTTCTGAAGTTTTCGTTTACGCTCCCAGAGTTTTCGTTCGCCGTTCTGACACATTTCTCTCGTGGGGGCGGGGCTAGTAGCAGTGTGTTCTCATTGGTTACTGAGCTTTTGATTGATAGCTTCGTGACCTGGAAGTGAAGACGTCAGTGTTTATGTGTGGATGTGAGCGTCTGTAATCGCAGCTTTCTATTTCATTTTAGTGATATTAAGTTTATATCTGTATTTGTTTGCTGCTACACTATATTGTTGAGATGATCTCTTATAGAAGGAATAGTACAGACGAATGATATTTATCATTAGTCATCGTCGCTATATCAGGAGGATACTGGATAACGTTAGCCTACTCGTGGTAAGTCTGATTTTTGTTTTGTTTTTAATACTATACTAATACTATTTATAATAGCCTACAGTACTGGCTTTTTTCAGGTGGAGAGGCATTTTAGAGCTCAGTGAGAGTCCATAACATTATACAGCTGAGCTGTGTTGTCTTGATTTAACTGTTAGCTCAATCATTACATGACTTGTTTATCTACATTCGGTTACAGTCTTCGATTAGATCATATTTGCTTCGATTAGATCATATTTCCCCACAGCCACCCCAAACAACATTGAGCTAGAGTACTGTACAGTAGCCTATCTGTACTGTATCAGTCAATGACCGGTGCCATAGGACGAGAGCGCTGTCAATCACTGCCTGATTCAACTTTGGCAATGTAAAGCCTTTTTTACCATGCCAATAAAGCTATTTAAACCTGAATTTCTCAATTGCTGATTAATTTTCGATGCAGAGTTTTTGAAAGAGGAGAGACACGACTTGACCACAGACCACGTCTCTGTTCGTAATATGTAAACACTCAATTATTTTGAAGTATCGCCCTGGTTGCAATATTTATTCTGATTACTTTTGTGTGATAAAGATGACTGATAAAGCTATTGTATCTAGTATGAGTAACAAAATGATTTTCCTGTGTCCATATTTGACTAATAATAATGAAAAAAGTGCACTTCAAATGAACATTTCTTTGACAAATCTTAAATCTTTAATAGTCTTTAATAATAAATATATGTCCAAATTAAAAACTTAATACATGCAAGTAATTATGACTGAAAACATCCAGCAACTAGGGAATACACATCCATATGTTTATATATAGGGCAATACAGCCATCTACTGGTTACACAACAGTATTACAGATGATAAATGCTACTTGACTCCGAGGTAAATATTTAGTACTGTAAAATCCCTTAAATATAAATATAATAAATATTTTAAGTCTGCAACGTGTTACTGTATGGGGAGTTCAAAGCAGTTTGTATTGTTAGATTATAATACATTTCCTCTCTCATTTTCCAGGGAGTGGAGCAACATTTCCATAAACAAAATTCTGATGCTGACACAGAGGATGGAGTGATAGTACCAGAGATCCACTGTCCCTATCAGACAATAATCTTACTCTGTTCAGACACATCACCTTTGAATGACTGGGATCTTGATCTTCAGACACCTGATTTATTTTAATATAAACTAGCAAATATTTCAATTTCCTCTAGATTAAAACAAACACAGTTCACAAGTACACAAGAGGTTTCACTTTATTTTTATTAATCTGTGCTGATCTTGGATTAGCATACCAACATAATACCAGCATATGAATGTTGAGGGGAAAGTTCACCCAAAAATACAATTCTCTCTTATTTTACTGACCCTCATGCTGTCCCAGATGCATTTTACTTTCTTTCTACTGATAAACACGAATTAAGATTGTAAGGAAAGTAATCCATCTCTGCGAGTCCTAAAGACGCTTTAAAAACCACACACAGTGAGCGTGACGGTAATCCATGCGACCTCAGTGGATGAATCAATGCCTTCTGAAGTCAAACAAAAGGCTAGATAAAATAATAATAATGTAAACTGTTTTAACTATTAAAAATCTTACGTACATGGGTTACAATCCACTTGTATTATGGACTCACAGAGATGGATTATTTCCTTAAAAATCTTTGTCTATGTTTATGTCAAGAAGAAAGTCATATACATCTGGGATGGCATGAAGGAGAGTAAATGATGAGAGAATGCTCATGTTTTGGGTGGACTATCCTTGTACTGCTTGCAAGGGTGTAGATTTGGTTTGAACATTGGGGGGTTGAAGTTTGGGTCTGCATATTTTTCATGTGATCATGGTATAAATATTGGGGGGGTTGTAATGCATAGATTTAAAGATTTAAATACACAACATAATTGCATCCAAGACCTTCACTTCGATACTTGTGTATATGCTTTAGTGACAATAAAGAATGTACATTTATTTGAATTCATATTTTCAATTACATTCATTTAACTGGTTGTATAAGTCACGATTGAAACGGTTGATGATTTTTAAAATATATTTACAATTTTAAATGTTAGCAGATAGTGTTAATTAAATGAAATAACTAAATACAATTATCAATTTAAAAAAAATGGCAACAAGAACATTCTTTGTGTGACATATGTAATGAAATGCCCTTTGAGGTCTGTATCTGACAGCAGGCCACGACTGTAATTTTCATTTTGTTTAAATTACTCTTATTTAAGTGATCATTATTTTTGATGGTGTAAACGTACATCATGCTAACAGTGAGTAGTGTGATGGCCATGGCTGCCAATCTTGATTACCTGGTTGAAGTTTGACTTTCTTGACGGCTGAATATATCACACAGGTTTGCTAATATTCTCTTTAAATTGTAACAGCTGAACCTAATCAGAGCCTAACATGCAAAATAATCATCAGCAATAAACAAATATTCTCCGAAAACATTGGACACTACAATATTTTAAGTATTATATACAGTACTTTAATGTGCAATTACACCTGAATAGACTGAATAGATCTCTTGTGCTCCTAAACAGCTTCTGCCAACTAAGTAGCAGCAGCAGGTAAATACAGATACAATTAAAAAACAAACATAACTTATCACTAAAATGAAATAGAAAGCTGCGATTACAGACGCTCACATCTACACATAAACACTGACGTCTTCACTTCCAGGTCACGAAGCTATCAATCAAAAGCTCAGTAACCAATGAGAACACACTGCTACTAGCCCCGCCCCCACGAGAGAAATGTGTCAGAACGGCGAACGAAAACTCTGGGAGCGTAAACGAAAACTTCAGAAGCGTAAATGAAAACTCTGGAAGCGCATTTGTAAGTTCAGATCAGCGATTGAAATATGAGAAACAGTTAGCAAAACATGCAGTGTATTAAAAACGAAGTAAAAAAATTTGCCTGCGATTTATTCTTTTTCAGTTTTAGAGATAATTTATTTAGTTTCAATTTATATTTTCATTAGTTTCTTGAAAAGCTACGTTCATTTTTATTGGCACAAGAATAGCTCCATAAAAATCACCCGCGCGTGTGAAACGCGCTTTACAACTAAACTTGACGCGCCCTTTGTCTAGTATAATAAGCACAAACTGTGTTAAAAAGAATTTGACATGCAAGTACAAATGTAGGCTATCTGTCCTACAGCGTTTTTCTACTTTACCACAGTAAAGAATACGAATATAGCCTAATAGGCCTAATTAAAAGCGAACCAAGAAACGTTTATACTAGGCTACATTTAGAAAATGGGCGAGACGTGACGTGAGTGAAGATTTGGGAAAAGAAACGAGATTCCATGCAGGGATGAGTCACGATTTTTGGATATTCGATTAGTTTATTTCATTATAGGATATCGAATAGGTTGTGCGATTATTCTCTAAAATAAAATCTCCATGTTCTGGCGCTGATGCGGTGACGTGTTCATGTAACCAGAGACGCTGCCAATAACGCACATAACAGCTGTCACAAAGAACCGGCAAATATATCAATGAGACATAATAGAATAACTAATGGAGTAATATATTGTTAAATTCGCTGATAATCGGGTGACCAGATCGCAATCCAGAATTTAAAGCCGACAAAGCTATGTGTTCACGCACAACTCTCTCATTCGTCGTGACGTTATAACATTTCGTCTCGTCTCGTTTTGGTCAACGAAAATGAAGAGACATTTTAGCATAGTTTTTATTTTTTAAACCACATTTAGTCTCGTTTTTATTCGTCAACGATATTGCATTATACGTGTATTTTAGTCATCGTCACATGACCATGCATTTACGTCTAGTCTCGTCTCGTTTTCGTCAGGTGATAACGGTTCGTTGACGACAATATTTCGTCATAATTTTCGTTGACGAAAGCAACACTATGTCTGTGGGGCCTGTGTCCTACTTCGTGGCAATTTCAATAGTAAGAAAGGGTGTCTTTGCAGCTGTGAATATTTGCTAAGGATAAAGTAGAGCCCTTACCTGTTCTTGAGTAAAACCTAAGCCGTTTTACCTAAGCCGTACTGTTTGAGGACCGTCTGACAGGTCGTGCACCACTGGCTCCGGTGGTCATAAGTCATACAATTGTGTTGCTGTAGGACAGTTTCATTTATTGGAATATGTTTGACATGACCAAGAAGATTTGAAAGCACCACTATAAAAATAGAGTAAAATAGTGTAATAAAAATATTGTAAGGCACTACTATTTATAAAAGGCAGACACACACACTTTTATAAACATAATAATTTTTATACTGTATAAACTTTATATATGATCCCTTGCAGAAAATATTCTGAATTTTTACAATTTAGAATGATTTAGATGGGAGAAAAAAAAAAATAGCTTTTTGGCAAACACTTAATATTGGTTTGGTGCACACAGGGATGAAAAGTACATCCCTGTAAAGTGAAATACTCTGCTGTATCTTTAATGCTGTGAGCCTAATTTTCTGCCAGAGGTCCTGGACATCTCGTTCAGATACATGTTATCATGGATTCGATCAAATACCAACAGATAAAAAATCAAAACCTGACAGCCTGTGCTAGAAATCTTATAACGGGCCATGTTTGGATCTTCCAACAGGACATTGATCCAAAAACAAACATCAAAATCAAAACAAAAATGGGTCACTGAGCACAAAACCAAGCATCTGCAATGGCCATCCCAGTCCCTGACCTGAACCCTATATAAAATGAGTGGGCTGAACTGAAGAGAAGAAGCGCCACCATGGATCTGGGAATCTGAAGGATCTGGAGAGATTCTGAATGGAGGAATGGTCTCTGATCTCTTGTCAGGTGTTCTCCAAACTCATCAGGCATTATAGAAGAAGACTCAGAGCTGTTATCTTGGAAAAAGGAGGTTGCAAAAAGTATTAATAAAAGGGGGCAAATAATTGTTCCCAATGTGTTTTGGAGAAAAACATTTATTTCATAACGTGATTTTCCCCCCACTTTCAATTCTTTTACTTGAATGAAAGGTTCGATTTTTGCATTTTTTTTTTTTTTTTAAGGATAAGCAATGCAGATTTATTTTTTTCAGCCATCTTTGATCATATTTACCAAGGGAGTAAATAATTCTAACCAGCAATTTAAATGTATATGTATATAATACATAATACAATAATAATGCTGCCACTTGTGTCTCTGTGTGTCAATGTGTATAATATTAATTCTTTTTTTTTTAACATAATGTCTGTATTATAGTAAACTTGTATAGGCTACTGTATTTATCAACAGGATTTGAAGAGTTATATCTGTTTTACTGCTTTTTATATTTGTATTGTTCACTGTAATCTTCTTATTGTGTTTTTTTAGGTAGACAATTGTAAGATCTGTCCAGGGACAACGGATGAAAAATTGCCTTTTGGCTAATTCTGGTGCATTTGCAGCAATGTTAATGTACACTGTCCCTGTCAAATAAATAAATTAATAAATAAATAATACAAATTTTCAACTATAATTAATATTTAAGGCATCAGAACGCTATACAAAAAAACAAAACAAAACTTAAGTCTTAAATAAAAAAAATTAAATAAAAAAACTCCAAAAATGTAAAACACCACATCTTAAATGAATCAACAAAAATTCAATTTTTCTTTCTTGGACTTCTGATGGATGAACTTGACATGGAAACTTTTTGGTATTTTTTTTTTATTTATTATTATTTTAAAACAAAACATTCTACAAATAACTTTGCAACAGCAAACATTTGACATTCATAAACGAGCAAACAATTGTCTAAGGGGAAAAAAGGAGATACAAAACTTCTACTCATAGAGAGATATTGTGGAAAATAAAGCGTAGAATGAGCGAGCACTGAGGCATGCGTCTGTGTTAGAGGCGTCAAGGCAGAAACAATGTGGCTTTAATATAAAACTAAAAACATGTATAAAAACCTCAGAAAACGATGGCACCGAACTGCTCGAACTCCTGCACCTACATCTGAAGAGACACTCAATGTTAAATTCAGTGCAAAAAGAAAAGATGTGGAAAAAAAAGAAAAAAAAAACTGTTAAGATGTGAAAAAAGGTCCCTTGAAATTGATGCAGGTTTTTTGTCTTGCTATTCAACTCTACGTCAATAGATGGCAGTGCCTGCACTGTACGACAGCTCTACAATTTCAGAATTAAACGGGGAAGCTCAATGGGATGGGGAGCCATTTTGTCCTGTCCTGTCCGGATTTCAGCTTTCCATACTAACAAACAAATATGTTCAAAGGTGATGCTGATCTGAGATCTGTGTTCTGAAAATATACCCATCCTATTTCACACACCGATACATCTACATAGCTATACAGCCGAGTCAGACGTCACAGTTCATTTACTGCTGCGTAAATGAATTTAGAAGCCCTGTTTATTTAGATAACATCTATTCCGTTTGTTCGTTTTAATTTCAGTTTGTTCCTTCAGTTTGGTTTTGAGGCTGTACTTCATTATGCTGCGCTCTTAGGGCTTCCATAAATATATATCTATTAGTTTTGTTTAATAGAATTCTTGACAAATATGTACATACTAGATAAAATGCTAAAGTAGTTTCTGGATGAGCATAAATTTCCTTCATCTTTTAGCTATTTTAAAAACACGTACCTGTGCACTACTGCATATATATATATACATATATATATATATATATATATATATATAAAAAGAACAGCGAGTTTGAAATGCCTCCTTATCCTTGACATTAATGCAACCTGCGGAAGCAGTTACAAGCGCCCAAGTGATACTGACCGTGGTACTCTTTCATGCCTTTTCTGATTCAATTAACGATTATGAGTCTATAGTAAGCGACATGCTCAGGGTAAACGTAGAAATGTCTTAGCTATAGAAAAAACTACGGGGATATGGCACTAAATCCGCTTGTGAAAGGATTTGTCTTGTGAACATCTCAGTCATGGCACAAAAATGCTTCAGGAACACTTACTGTAGTTGAATATTGGTAACAGGTATAAATAATACGTAATTACACAATACAAATAAATACATCACTTATTTAAATATAACAAAGGTCGAGAAGGTGAAAGACAATCTCAGCCTTGCACCAAACAGACGGAGAAAGGTCATTGGAGGGGGGGAGGGGGAAAACAAAAACAGAAATCACCTTTCACACACTGGTATAATTCGAGGGCAGCCTAGCATGCGAGATAGTCTGTAACAACCAAAGTAAAATGAATGTTCTAAACTTCAAATGTAACCCTAAACTGCTGACATAACGGTACATCTGAAATTCAAAACCCACAGCTCATCTTAAGGCATATTTGTTCATTTGTAAGTGATTCAGAAATACGACTACATGTAGTGTGAAGCTTGTGAATAATCTTCTACATACACTTGTTTTAGTTTGAACGTTTGGCGTAACCAAAGGTTTAATGACATCTATACGCAGGCTTTGGACCAACCTGTAGTTTGAAAGCCTGAGGCCAGTGCATCAAGTGACACTAGAATGCACGGTTGAGAGCGAACACAGCGCCCTCTACTGCTAGCCAGTGTAAATCCTTAAAAAAAGGGTCCAGTGTTGGCTTCTAAACCCACCGTGGGCGCTACAGAGAGGCGATTCACCAATGTCTCTGTAACGGGACATCAAGTTCATGTAATGAGACCAACAGGCCCATTGGAGAGAATTCAAAAGGAATCTACACCTCTCAATTTTTTTTGTTCTTTTACTCGACAACTGTCTTGTAGTCTTGAAAAGGCATCATTCATATTTGTAGTAGCCTCGTTCAACAGCCTTGGAGGCGATGTACTCTGCTGAATACCGCTGGTCCAGGTCCAGAAGAGCTTGTAGTAACGTGTTAATGTTTGCCCGCAGGCCCTCTTTCTGCATCCACACCCGCAGTAGGTCGTAGACTTTGTCCATGGTGTGCTGTGTTTCGGCCACCTTGATGGCGTTGTCGCTCACGCCGATGCTCCGGAAGAACTTGTTGTGGTACCGCACGTCCAGGGTGTCAAACAGGTCGAAACTCTTGCTCAGAGACTCCTCCTCACCTATTAAATCAAAGCATCGAGACTTCAGAACTTGTCTAATGGCCAATTTCTGGAATATGAACTTGAAATGAACCAATTATAATGATAAATAGTGTATGTTGTGTACAGGGCCGGCGCGTCCATATAGGCGAACTAGGCAATTGCCTAGAGCGGCACTTTTGTAAGGGCGGCAAAATGTGTGCCAATCGGGAATGAACAATTCACAAAATAGGCTATATGATTTGCTGCGCCGCCCCGCCCCCTGCTCTTCGGATCATTTTACTGTCTCTCTTGTTCGATCTCGTTCATCAAAATGAACGAATCTTTATTTGAGTCATTTCGTTAATTTAAGTGGCTTTAAATGTTACACTTTTAACAGCCAAATTCCCCGATCACATCCACCTACGCATATAGTATATGTATATATTTGCTTCCTCTTGGCCTACTAAAGTGTTCCTGCAACGGGAGTGTTCTCTGGCTAGAGCGCAGAACAGCGGAGTTTGTGTGGAGAGAAGTGCATGCCTGAGCTTGTGTTTTGGGTTAAGCTGCGTTGCTTTGACATTGTGGAAAATATAACAATAGAAACAAAATGTATTAGCCTTTTTACCCGTTATTATCAATCTAAATTAATCTCGTTTTTCTTGATTTAAATTTCGTTTTTCTTGATTTAAATTTCGTTTTTCTTTATTTAAATTTCGTTTTACTTTATTTAAATTTCGTTTTTTCTTTATTTAAATTTTACATTTGTTTTTTTCTTTATTTAAATGTTTTTTCTTTATTTAAATTTTACATTTGGTTTTTTCTTTATTTAAATGTTTTTTCTTTATTTAAATTTTACATTTGGTTTTTTCTTTATTTAAATTTCGTTTTTTCTTTATTTAAATTTCGTTTTTCTTTATTTAAATTTCGTTTTACTTTATTTAAATTTCATTTTTTCTTTATTTAAATTTTACATTTGGTTTTTTCTTTATTTAAATGTTTTTTCTTTATTTAAATTTCGTTTTTTCTTTATTTAAATTTCGTTTTTCTTTATTTAAATTTCGTTTCTTTATTTAAATTTCGTTTTTTCTTTATTTAAATTTTACATTTGGTTTTTTCTTTATTTAAATGTTTTTTCTTTATTTAAATTTCGTTTTTTCTTTACTGAAATTTTAAATTTTGTTTTTTCTTTATTTAAATTTTGTTTTTCTTTATTTAAATTTTGTTTTTTCTTTACTGAAATTTTAAATTTTGTTTTTTCTTTATTTAAATTTTGTTTTTCTTTATTTAAATTTTGTTTTTCTTAATTTAAATCTACCTTTTACTGTGTCAGTAATTTGTTAGTCAGAAAAATACCTTAAAGTATTGCTTAATTTAACAGACCTGTGTGTGTGCGTTTTATATCACTAGTGCAGCGTGCGTTAATAAGCCCTGCCCGCGTGAGGTGCGCCGCTTCCCGCTCGCGTTGTTCGTAGTTTACTAAAGGTTTATTAATTCTGAATGTGTCGCGTCTCGCGTGTCCATCTATATTGTACCAAATGCGACACTGCACTCCCTTGTGAAGTCGATTGGATGAACGGTTCTCGAAATAATCAAAATGCAAACGGACATACAGACACATAGAGATTCCTGCCTTTATTAGAGAGAAGTATATGTTCAGCACCCTCTCGAAGCTTTGAATATTCGATGTTCATTACTACCGAAGCTTCGAAGCTCAAAAAATGGTATTCGGACCAGACCTAGGGGCGGCACAAATGTTTTTCGCCTAGAGCGGCAGAAGTGCACGCGCCGGCCCTGGTTGTGTACTTATAATTGTGGTTAGGAATAATTAAATACTTGAACAGGAATAGTTTTAGATTTATTTTTTATTAAAACTACCATTCAAAAGTTTTGGGGCAAAAAAGTCACAGTAAATACATTTATAACGTTACAAAATATTTATATTTTGAATAAATACTGTTTTCAACAATGACAATAATAAGAAAACACTGGAGTAATGGCTTCTGAAAACTCAGCTTTGTCATCACAGGAATAAGTACATTTTAAAATGTATTCAAATGGAAAATAGGTATTTTAAATTGTAATATTTCACAATAGTACTGTTTTTTACTATATTTTTGGGGAAAAATGCAGCCTTTTTGAGCATAAAAGACTTCTTTAAAAAATAAACCTTTAAAAAAATCGTACTAACCCAAAACTTTTGAATGGAAGTGAATCTTATCTTATTTGGAAGTGTATCTTACTTATTGTGCATCTTATTTTTCTTTCAGTTCCATTAATGGTTCTTGAACATTTGCATTCTTCAGAATAACAGAATATATATATATATTTTTTTTAATAAATCGGCAAAATATATTTCTATTGTGCGGTCTTAACTCACAAACAAAAACCAATAAAGTCACATATACTCAATATAAACCGAGAACTGTTATATTGTACTGATGGTCAAGGTCATTTAATTCTCCAAATACTGTAACTGAGGGAGTAATATCTTACCAAGTACAGGAACAAGTTTTCTGGGAGCACCATCATCCTACAAAAGAAAAACATAAGGTTTGGCAATGTTGTGAATTTAGTTAACAGGACCATTCAGCAGTCTTTGCAAACAAGGATCTTTTCACACATTTGAAGGCACTATCTTGTTGTTTCATGGTATTTAGCTGTGTAAAATCTGTGTGATTGATCTGAAAAGATCCCATTGTTGCTAACCTTCGCCCATGACTCTGGATCTCCTTCCGTCTGCCTCGGGGCCGGGGGACTCGATCGAGGCGAATCCTCCATGTAGACTGCAGGAGGTAGAGCAGACAGACTGGTTTGGGAGGAGCTGGTTGTGTTCGGCAAGCTGTCGCCCAATCCCCGGTCTTCATCCTCCACAGGTATGCTCTTGCTACCCGTTTCCTGTGTTTCTTGCGTTAACAAGGGGCGGGACTCTGGGCGTTGCTCCTCCTCCCTCTCTAACCCAGCATTGCGGCTGTTCTCTTGTTCCTCTTCTGATCTTCGGCACTCGTCCTGAGTGAAGGCAACAACAACTGATTAAAACTATGGATTAAAGTAACCAAAAAAAAAAAAAAAAAAGATATATATATATATATATTTTTTTTTTAACATTATTTAGATAAAGATGTATTTAATGTTTCTGTAAAATATAATTTTTCACATTTAAAGTTTTTTTAAAGCATCAGAATAATATTAACCAAAACTAATTAATCGAATTATTTGAAATAATGCATTAAAACATTTTTTTTAAATAAAATAAAACATACTTACAATGGGAATCTTCACTTCTTTCAAATCACCAGCAGTGTCTGAAATAAAGTTGACAGCAAATATGTCCATAAAAAGTACATTTGATTTTCCACTTTGCAGATCTATTCGTAATACTATGAATGTTGTAAAATGTACTATTTACATAGCTTGAAACTTCTTATTCAGAAGATATTTTTTCTTGGTATTCGGTGGCATATGATCAGATTCTCCCTCCTAAAATGGAATTGGCCATCTTTGGCTATTTGGACACAGTTTCCTCTTTGCCCTATTTGCAGCTGGCATTAATGCTGGGCATGGTTGTGGCCAAGAAAATTATATTAACGGATATAAGGTCTAATAATATAAGGTCTTAAACCTTGAAAAAATATGGTTTAATGAAGCAAAGTCTCATTCATATTTGGGGTCCAACATTTACATGATAGCAAGATTTAAAGATTTAACACATCTGTTATACTATGATTTTTATGCTGATATCTATCCCCCTCTTTACATGATTTATCTTCCTCCTTTGTACTTTATTTAGGCACTTATGTCATAAGTAATGTCACTGTAATGTTGTCTGGCCCTTTGTTCTGGGGCCGATATTGACAACAATATTGAAACTTCTCATACAGATATAAAAACTCTCACTGCTATGTCATTCTCAGCGTTGGGTAGGTTACTCTAAAAAAAAAAAGTAAATAAAAAAACTAGCTAGTAATTACATCTTCAATAGTGTAATTACATTACTGTACTAATTACTCTCTCTAAAAAGTATTGCATAACTTAATGCTAATTACCTTCTAAATCCCATATCAACCTCGACCAGTTAAACAATACAATTATAAACATGAAACTGCTCTTTTAATTCTTTCAAATAAATCATAGCTTTAATTAAATAATTGCATAAATTATTCTTGAACTTAAATCAACTATTGTTATCAATACAGTATTTAATGCAATTACATCAAAAGTAACTATTACAGAAAAATGAAGGGTAATCCCTTTTACTTTTTTCAATGGAAAAGTAATTAAATTACAGTAATAACACTATTAACACTATTATGAATCACTTAATAATGCATTACACCCAACACTGGTTATTCAATACAAGGACTGAAAAAGGTCACCAAACGTACCACTTTGATGACGTCGACGTTTCTTCCATAAAAATATTCCAAGCAGGATCAATATGATCATCAGAAGAACCACAATTGGTATGACAACCGCTAAAAAATAACAGATTAAATTAAATTTTTCCTTCTGTTCATGACTACATGATGCAGTGTAACTAATATCAAGGTTAAAATCACTTATTTTCTCAAGTTAATTTTGGAACATGTCTGTACGCATGTGCTGACCTTACCTATAGTATTAGTGTTATTTGATGCCGACGGCTTGTCTGTTGGACCTTCAGTCGGATAAGAGGTGCGCTTCCTGCATTTTGTATTGGATGTCGCAGTGCAACTGCTCACTTCTTCCTCATCAGCTTTGCACCTGCAAAACCACGGTCAAAAATTATGCCTTTTAGAAAAGGTGTGAAGCTTTGGGCTTAAAATAGGAGTCGTAAAATGACTGTCATTATGAATAGAACAATGAAAGCCTCAGGGGTTAAAGGTGGAGAGAGTGAATCAGTGGGAAAGGGATCTGACTCATTGGATGTGGTGATCTAATGCAGGGGCTGAAAGGTTAAGAGAATAGAGGCTGGGAGTGTCTGATCTGTCTGCTTTCATCAGGGGGTTGTGCACCAGAACAGAGGACAAATGGGAAGAGCACATTCCAAAGGAAGAGAGGAACTCACCTGGTGCATTTCTTGCACACTTCACACGGCTCGTCTGGCAGGCAGAAGAAACCAGTTTTGCATTCACACTTGGTGTTGCTTGTGCTGGTGCAATCTGCAACCACGATCTGATCTGTAAAGCGTTGGAGAGAAACAAATAGGTAAGGGAGGGAAGGATGAAGAAAAAGGGTAACCAGAATTGGATCAATGTTATATCATTGACAGTTATATCATGGCAAACAGTTCAAATGCATGGAACAAATATGCCTCTGAATGGTGACCTGAATTAATGTTGGATCAATCCAGATTCAATTCACATTCAGAGAGAATGATTCAGTGTCAATCTGTTACAACTTATATCTGAAATAGAAAAGTCTTAACAGACGTCTGAAGGGGGAACTGAATGATTGGATCAATCCAGATTCAATCCACATATGAAGAGAATTATCTGAAGCTAAATTCTTACGTATAATTGTACTGAACTAGCACCTGTCTCAGAAATGCACCTTCGAAGAGTAAAATCAATTATTTAATTACATGACGAATAAATCCAGATCCTGATCCATATTTGATCCAAATTTAGATCAAATGTATACATGCTAAAACTAATATCTGCTTCAGAAGACAGTTGAAATGCACCTCTAAAAGATAATTGAGAGATTTGCATAAATACAGATTTCGATCCAGATTTCGATAAAAAATGTATTCAATGTAAAATTGTTAGAACTAACCTGAGCCTCAGAGAACAACAAAAAATGTCTCTGAAGGGTGAAATTAATCATTGGATCAATATTGGATCAATACAGATCCAGTTTCAGATTCAATTCACTTAACATTTTTTACAATTAATATATGCATGGAAAGTCTTAAATCAACACACCCTTGTGACTCAGCAGGCAGAAGGACTGACCTGGGAGTGATTAATTGAGCAAAATAGATTCCGAACAAGACGGCACATGATACAGGCACACCCTGCATCATCCTAAAACAAACGCATACACACAATCCCGGACAACAGACACAAACGGGTGCATGCACTAGACTAGAGGATAGTTCAGTCATTCATACACACACAAATGGCTATTGAAAGAACACAGGAGTGCGGCCACACCCAGGACGTGTAACATTAGGAGATCAGATTCCCAGGAGTGAGGTGTCCAGCACAGGAAACACTAGACTCAACTCTATTCATGGGGCCTTGCTTATGTCCCCTTCCTCATGCAAATCCTATGGGAGGCTTATTGTCTAAACAGGCGAGCGAGATTTTGTTTATATGAATATGTAGTGTTTACAACAGAGTTTGAATCTGAACAAGCAGTAGGGTCTTGTGGGAAAGAGTGTTTAGGTAAATCAAATGGTTTAATAAACGGTGAACGTGGCTGTCCAATCAAAATAAACAGCAGTTTAACGGATGGCTTTGACTTCAGAGGAACCAGAGACAGACTAAATAGCTTTGCAGAAGAATGGGCTGTCACAGCGGAGCGTTCTGCGATGGATTCAACGTGCTTTAGATGTTCCGTCTCGCTTGCAGCTCACAGTATGCCGCACATTTTTCCATCTTGTACAAAGGCGAGTCGAAATTTCCAAAAGCGAAGAATTCTGACGCCAGTTTCGTTATATCATTTCGTTTAGTTTTTTTGTAATATCTGTATTCCGACGGCAGTTCCAGAAGTTAATTGTTTGTCCAGTAGTCACCGGCGATGGGTTGTGTTATTGCCTTCCCAGCATGCCGAGGACCATGTGTGTTCCATTATTCACTCGAGATGTATAAATGTTACATTCCTGAGAGCTCTGCTTCTCTGGAGAGTCAGTGCAGACTACATATGGCTGTCTACTGGAAAACTGAACAATCAATTACAATAGCAGAAGGTTGAGATTTCTGTATCTCAAAGTGCCAGTCACAGAGCGGACTCAAACACTTTCTTTAAACAAACCTAAGAGGAAGATCTGACCTGGTCTTTTACAAAATGGCTGGTTTGGAGAGGAAAGTGTAGATTGGAGAACGTTACCTCTGTGGCACTGGCTACACTGCAGACACTGCTCCATGCCTGTGGGGTGCTCGGCATACGTGCCCTTCTCACACGGGGAGCAAATGCCCTTCTCCTGGTCCCTGCTACACTTCTCTTTCACATAAGTGCCTGTGTTACAGAAAACATTTAATGACAGACATTAAATATCAACATATATCAGTTTGAGAAAAAAAAGTAGAATGGGAACCAGTGCGTATTCAGATCCGAATCCATTTAAAATAGTTTTATTATTAAAGCCAGAGAATGCAACATTTAAGCAAAAGATGTTTTGTGCAATTTTGAGCACAATGTAAAATACATGCTACCTTTTTGTCACATTAAAATGTAATTTAATATAATGCATAACTTAAAATGACATGTCTCATTCGTTCAAAAATGTTTTTCTTGGTATATATGCTGAAACCAATCATCTAGTATTACAATATTTATCCACATTTCTCATATGAAAAATCTACCTGACAATAAGTAACTTTATGGTAGAAATATTTCAGAATCTTTTTCTTTTTTTTAAATATGATAATTGTATTTGTTCATGAACATAGTTTGTTTTATGCATTAAATTATTTTATTTATTTATTTATTGTTTTACATGATTTTAACCATGGTAAATGAGAACCCATTCTGTGATTATCATACTACACAAAAATTCACATTAATAAATCATTACAAAAATGAACCACGTTCTAACTGTTATTCCCAATACTATATTTTGTGTTTAATTTGTTTAAGTGTGCTTCATGACCTGTCATTCTGGATATTTAAACACTAAGTCCAGGCCTACAAACACCTCATTTTAGCACTAACCTTACAATATCTCTCGCGAGACAGCTCTATGAGAAACCAGAGTCTCACAAATGTGAATTCTGAGTTTTAAGCTCTAAAATAACAATGCTGTTCCTGTTCAAATCTTCATCAGAGAATAACACTCTTAATAGCATCACTGACGGATGTTTGTCAGCACCTCATCGACAAAGCCTTGAAAGCCATTTTAAACATCTTGAAAAAAAGCATATGCTGTAAAGTACTTTAAAAACGTTGCTTTGAGCGAGTTGACTCATATGTGTTTACAATACTTGCCTTTACAAGGGAAGTTCTCACGGTTCGACAGGATCTTGTCTGCTACTTACCAGCTTCACAGTTCTTGCAGCAGAAGCTGTTGTGCGGGTACTCCTGGTTCTCCATGCAGCTCATCTGTCTGGCTGTGCGGTTCTGGAGGTCTCCTGCAAACCCCAGCTCTGCTGCCCCATGACCCAAAAAAGTCAAAGCAAAGATAATAGGGACCTAAAGGAGAAAAAAAAAAAAAAAAAGACATGAGATTTTTCAATATGCATTCATGATGACTTGCAATTCATGTACCCTGGTGGGTACTTGTAAAGATTTTGGTTTTACTTAATAATATATATGATAATATTAGACTGAAAGTATTAGAGTAGTGAATGGATTAAATTAATTGCGATTCATATCTTTTTCATATTGAATGATTTTTGGAAACGCACTGATGCTTTCAATTCCTAAAAAATACAAAATAAATTCAGAATTAAAAATAAATAAACGAATAAATTAATTACAAGTAAATAAATTAAAATAAATTTGCAGTCGTAAAAACTTCAGACAGCAACAGATGTCTTTACCCATCCTCTCATTAACATTATATAACAAATAAATGACTTGTGAAATATCTCATCTGAATTTAATTTATAAATCAATTGTTGTTGCCGTTGGTGTTGGTGAATTGGTATTTAAGCCTTCCTGATGGGGCACACGAGACAAAAAAGCCTGGGAAGGGCTGCAGATAAGAGGTTTCTTCTGGAGAAATACCAGTTTTGTATTTTCACAGGACTGGAGTGTCATGCTATCTCTCACACATTTAGAACTCTTTCTCAGCTCCAGAGGCAAACAGAGAGGTATTCTGACTGAGTTCTCATAGCTGACCTTGTGTGAGCAATCTAGCATTTAATTCAAACCATCTGATGTGAACATCTGCAGAGCAAAGCAAATTAACAGAGCAGGAGAGAGTCTTTTCCTGGACCAGAACAAAACAACCGACCCTGACAAAACACACATACACAGAACACTAAATGTGCTGTGGGATCCAAAGAAATGCCAGAAAACGTCTAAAAAACTCTCTCAACCCGGTGAGTCGTTTGCAAGTTCTGATAAGATCACGGACAGTAATGAAAAACAATGCTAAATGCATATCATATCATGCATATTTAGGAGAGCAAAATAAACAGGCATGTCAACTTATCCAATAAAATTTGGATCAAAGGTTGACATCAAAGACACTCAAATAAATTAACAGTAATTCATCCATTATTTGGAAATGACTCTTATGATTCATTCGTTTAATAAACCTTAAAAAAAAAAAAAAAAAACTCAAACTCAAACATAAAAGCTACTGCTTTGAATCAATCTGATCTCAATTGAATCACTCTCTGAATTCATCAGTTGTTGTTATTGAATCAAATTGAATCACTTTTGGTTCAACATGCTACTACATTTTTTCTTTCTTTTTTTGACCTAACCCTAACCCACAAGCTTACTGTTCATAATATGACAATGTAAAGTTAAAGATGCACATTTACAACAGACATTTTAATAAACATTTTTTAGAATATGCTCCCCTGTAGCAAAACTGAATGGTAATATTAAACTCTTAAAGGTACAGTAGCAAAAACAGCCTGTTGAATTGGATCTGAATCTGTGGAAAATGTTAAGTCTAAATTATGAATATTTTGGTGCAAGAAACCTTGACTAACGTTATGAATGGACTTAAGAGGGGGAAATGCTTAAATGAGTTTCTTTTTAACATTGATGTGGCACTATAAACATGTTCCCAGTGCTAGTATTTGGCCAGTCAGTTCAATATCTCTGTCTTTTTGTCTCAGAGGATAATGGGAAATGTAGGCCGTTAGATGGAGCCGATGGTGTCGAGTTGCCGGTGAGGTGTATGGCGGTGGTGTTGTGTGTCTGGGAGAATGTGGGTCATTTGAAGTGGTGGCTCTAAAGTGTGTTGTTTAGCCGTAAATGAGGCTCTCTCATTGTGACATGCTGAAAAGAGGGAGAAGAAAGAAGGGGTGCCTCAGGGACCGAGTAAAGTGCTCGTCTGAAGTAGAAGACCCCTGCTCCACATGCACAGTCCATACAGAGCTGCTGTTGACTCCCTCTCACTCACACACACACACACATCTCTGTCTGCTCACAACGACCCCAAATATCTCTTCTTTTATCTCATTTAACTGAGAGAGAGAATGCAGAGCAACCACCTTATCAAACTCCTTTTTCCACTTAAACACACACACATATAGAGTACAAAACTTGCCTTTACTCTTCTCGAACTCCCACACACACTGGTTTTCTTTGAACATGTCTGTTAGACACTCATTCACCATATGGATGTGCTCTTACACACACACACACACCTCTTATCTCGAACACTTAACTGAAACCTCACAGCTCCATCTAGAGCGTAGGGTTGTGGTGCTTTTCTCAGTAGTGCAATATATAACATTACATGTCATGTAAAAGTGCTAAATAAACCTGTGAAATAAAAGCTTGATGAACAAAATCAAGAGGGGTGTAATCTTATAAGAAAGTGGTTTTGCTACAGGATGCTGATTGGACATTTACACAAAAAGTAAACAAATGCCCATGAAATCAAAAAAATTTAAATATTTGAATATATAAATGATCTCTGTTATGATTGACTAACCGTTGTTTACCAATATAATGAGCACTGTTGTCCCTTCATAATCATGCAGATTTCTGAATGATCTTGTTTTTTTTGGGGGGGGGGGGGGGGGGCTTACGTTGTGTGCAAAGGAATAATACACTGACTGAATACTGTATAGCCTACTTTATGTGAAAAATTCTAAATGAAATATGAAACACAATAGTAAATTATGCAATTATAATAGTAGCATGCTGCATCGTTGTCTCAAATGTTGATGCTGCACGTTTAAGTTACATTGAGAATTTTACATTTTTTCCAATTTTTAAAACCGTTTTGACAAAAACATTAATTTAAGTCAAAGTGAATAATGAGTAAAAATAGGTTTTAAAAATGCAGCATTATGACATCATAATGAAAATGGAATTCACTACTGTGCAAAAATTGGAGAGAAGTCTCTAACACTCACCAAGGATGCAATTATTTGATGAACAATACTTTGAAAACCATTATATTGCGATTGAAATATTATTGCAAGTTAAAGTAACTGTTTTCTAATATATTATTGTCCAGTTTCACAGACAAGGTTTAAGCCTATTCCCATACTAAAATTCAAGTTTGAGCTGTCTTAACTGAAATCAATCTTAAAATGTGTCCGTGCCATTGTTTTGTCTCAAGGCACATTTATAAAAGTTACTTAAATGTTCTAATTTAACTAGGTGTAATCCTGGCTTAATCTAAGCCCTTTCTGTGAAACCAGGCCAATAAGATGTCATTTATTCCTGAAAAGTTTACTTTCCAGGAAGTCTTCAGGTGTAACATGATCCTTCAGAAATCAATTTAATATGCTGATTTGGTGCTCAAGAAAGATTTCTTATTATTATCAGTTTAGACAACAGTTGTGCTGCTTAATTTTTTATTTTTTATTTTTTTCAGGATTATTTGATGAATGGACAGTTCAAGAGCTTATTTGAAATAGAAATATTTCATAACATTGTCTTTCCTGTCACTTGTTTTGATTAATTTATTCCATTTTTTGCTGAATAGTATTAATTTATTTCCAAAAACTCTGGTAGTGCATCAAGTAGAGTGCATTGCATTGTGGGGCACAGAATCCCCTTCAAAGCAGTGTGCTCTGATTACATACTCCATATTTTTGTTAGAGTGTTCCATGCCTGCAAAAAACTGCAATTACAAAAATAGTAAAAGTAATATGCTTTTCTGTAGCCTTTGATTCCATGTGCTCTTTAATTTTAGTCAACAAGTGAAACTACACTGCTGGCAACAATCTGCAACAGCAAAACTTCAGATGTTGACAGTGTAATATTATGTACTAATAGTTGTAGAATAGCAACAGAGTTGCCAAAACAGAAGAGCAATCAGAGAAGACATACCACAGAGGTTTACAGCACACTCACTAATGCTACTTGTAAACTAGTATCAAATAGAATCGAACAGCTGCGCTAAGACGCCGCAGAGGACCGGGGGTATTAGACAATATGGCAATACGGGCTATAGTGCAACCACAAAAATGAGGTTCTAGACAACTATTGCATAGTCAAACCGCAGATTTGAACGCTAACCCATCTTTAATAGCCGAAATATCACACCACAGTAAATCAACTCAAAAACTCGCATATTCGCAGACGCAATGTTTGGAACTCAGAGGAGTGTACAATGGTCCTCTTGTTGGAAGACGGACCGAGTCTATCAGCCTTGAGGGGAACCGAAATGCCATCGAGTGTCCGCACAGATAGTAAAACCTCTCGAGACAATGAAATGAGTGCGGGCGAACCGAAGGCATTTGTGAGAGTTTCTTGAGCGAGAGTGTGTGTGTAAAGGGGGGAAGTCTGACACAAACTTTGGCTCTAGTTGAGCTCTCTGGATGTCAGCCATGCCTTGTTGTTCTAAGGGAGTTTCCTGGATTGAGCAGCGCTGTTGAGCCACACTCTCTCCGCGCTCACGTCAGACTTTCCACAGACGTTCACATGCACACACACGCACAATCGCACCATTTAGACGCAGCCGTCGGGAGGTGGGGTCAGAGAGCGATGGCTATGGAGTGCTGGAGGAATTTGAAAAGAAAGGGAGAAGGAGGACAGATACAATAGACGGAGTGTGAGAGGTCCAGAAATGGCGCAAAAACATAGGGCAGGCGCATGGGAGTTTGGGAAGGCACGGCGGAGAGGAACGGCGAGTGAAAGGAGAGAGATTCCTGACTCCGAATGGATACACTGAAACCATTCAGACGAGTGGAACATTAAAAGTCACACTAATGAGTTACAGTACTCGCTCTCTCACACCCAAACACACACACACACCGCAAAGACTGAATTTTCCCAGACGGGATGAAAGCTAGGAGTGAAGCACACGTATCAGTTGCTGCAGTCTGAAAAATTAGTAGCTGCATTAATGTCCAACACCTGTTCTGGCCCCCTGGGCACATGCAAACCCATCTGGGTCAAAGTTCACTGATTTGCCAATGACATGAACCCACCAATGACAGCGGAGACTGTCTGACAGACATCCATGCCAGCGCTCGTTAAAAAGCAGTCAAACTTTTTCCTGACTGCGTTTGTGTGTGCGAATGCTATGGAAACTCCATGTCTCCATGGCGACAAGTCTGATCCTGGGACAGGTGGTCTTTTTTTTTCTTCTTCGGAGAGGCACGGAGAGGCAGATTGAGGGGGAAGTGACATCACTTCCTGTGTCTGCACATTCCAAATCTGGTGAATCACTGGATTCCAGAGTGGCACTAGAACTAACTTGTCAGCTATATTGCTGACAGCTCATAGAGAAACTATTAACAAACAAAGAACATCAGATTTTAGACGTCATGATATGACTTGCAAGATGAGTTTTTTTTTTACTTTTTGGATACGTCTGCAATTACAGCCACAACTTTTAAAGCTTTTAGCAAACAACACAGTGACTTCCTGGTTACTTATACCTCAAAACAATCTTATTTTCAAACACGAATCGACAATTGGATTTTTTTTTTTTTGCTGACCTGTGATTATTTTTACAAATGTTAATGTTTTATGAATTTTAATGTATACATTTTTTATAAAATATATTTTATACTTTATTTTATTTACAATAAAAAAAATAATACTTCGGGTTTTCAGGAAACTCCAAGACAGAAATTGGAAAATGATGGTATGCATGGCAAAACATTACTAATGCATGTACATGATAAAAAAAATAAAGATATTTCACTGGCTTTTGTGATGCAAACATCCAGAGTACATTAGCGGCCACATCAAGACAAAAGACAATAACAATTTAGTAGAATAATTACATGAAAAGACAGATCTAGTGCTAATAATAATAATAACTCTAACATTGTTTAGAAAACTAATCTCATCTGAAAAATGCTTTTGTGGAACGGTGGTCTGGCTTTTATTATCTAGCGCTGCTAGAAGTGAACTATTGTCTCCATTATCAGTGCTTCAAGACTATCCCGATAAACCGCTGGTGAACTGTGACAAAAGCGTCAAACTCGACGCAAACCGGCTTCCTGCTTTCCCAGGCAATTCATTTATACTGGAGGAAACAGCAGTGAAATCTGGTTCAGACTTCAAGGCCTGCGCAGGCTAAAATCAGACTTGTGCACTGCAGTTATCTCACAGAACATCCTCAAAAAAAATGACAAGGAAACACTCACACGCACACACATTCACAGCATCCAGACAGCCTGTGGTAGGGTTTGGCCTGTAATAGGTGGTCAGGACGTAGACCAGCGTGGTAACCTTAACCTCCTGGATGAGAGTCCTCCAAACCCACAATCACTTTGCACTGGCAGCTCACCAGTGTGGTGTGTTTGGACCCGAGGGGACGCCCTTTTCCTTCTGTCTGAGTGAATAATTGTTGAAAATGGATGGAATGACTTGTGAAGATGATGAAAAAACAACTTGCAGTTTGACAAAAAAAGCAATATCCCAAGGAAGATGCCAGCATTTTCAAGTAGGGGGCGTAACAATAGACGATTCAGTTTGATACACGATATGATACTTTCACATTACATTAAACAAAGCCAAAATAGAGTTAAAGGGACATAAAAATGTAAATTCTGTCATCATTTACTCATCCTGAAATTGTTCTTAACCTGTAAGAATTTCTTACTTCTGCTGAACACAAAAAAAGATCTTTTGAAGAATGTCGGTAACCAAACAGTTGATGGGTCCCATTGTGTTTTCTTTTCATAGTATGGAAGTCAATGGGGCCAATCAACTGTTTGGTTACCCATATTCTTCAAAATATCTTCTTCTGTGTTGTTCAGCAGAAGAAAGAAATTCATACAGGTTTGGAACAACTTAAGGGTGAGTAAATGATGACAATTTTCATTTTTGGGTAAACTATCTCTTTAAAATTGTGAGTTTTTTTTTTTAAATGATTATTTCAAATGCAAATGATAATGATAATCAGTTAGCAAAAAGTACTGTAAATGTTCACTAAAATGCTAAATTTGGTATTACATCAGGAATGAACTTGAATGGGCTTGAACTTGGTGACACCAGCCAGTAGCATAACATAGCCACCAAAGTTAAGACCCATCTACCTTTTTATGTAACTGACTTTAAAAAGTTATGACCAGTCTTGGAGAAAAAAAAATAGATGACTAATTTGTAAGACTAGTCTAAGCAGTTTACGCAACTAGCCACTGAATAGAAATATTCATGATTCTGCTAAATACAGAAATATGCTTGCACTCTGTCCTGACTACATATATATATATATATATATATATATTATATTATATTATATTATATTATATTATATTATATTATATTATATAGTAGTCTATCTTATTAAATAAATTATTGTATTATTGTACAATTATTGATTAATTATATTATTAATCATGGAAGCTAAAATGCAAAATAGTTTTGGTGAACTAAACACAAAACATATCTCTATCCACAATAAATTGTTGCATTGTTGTGTTGCAAGTGATTGAGCTGGAATAAGAGACAAACCAGAAGTCCTACCCATAATTAAAAGAAAAACAAGAGAGGGTTGACCCTAAAACATGGTGGCTACCCAAAAGCTATTCTAAAAGCTATTTATGATTATTGAATGAACGGCAGAAAAAGAATTAATGAGTTTTGTTTAACTGGCTGACCACCAAAGTAAACGTAACCGAGACTGGTGGTCACACAAGAGCTCATGAATGAACTGGTTAATGCCAGTGAAGCATACAACAAACAACCACAGCACACAACAGTTCAAATAAACCTTTGGCCTGAATGAAAGTGCTAAGTGTGCTGGCTTCCTTTGCTACACTTAAACAATCGAGTTTACAATACTCACTGCCAGCTCTAAACTATTAGGCGAGAACATGAAACCTACATTGTTTAAAAGTGCCCGTTTCCATATGTGGACGGGCAGCTGTACGTCTATCTCTTACACACACACACACACTTCTGGCACAATCTTGGCTAGTTGACAATGGGGTCTCACAGGTTTTATTGTTTAGAATTACAGTACGATAAGGCAGTCAGTCATTCACGTTTGCCGCGTGTGTGTACGTGTTCAATTACGGCTACATCCGCACTACATGCTGTACAGTGCGTTTCATTATGATGACTGGGACTGGCGGATTGACAGGAGTTTTTCCCCATATACAGATGATTTCTATCAGAGCTATCGGTTAAGGGAAGACACACCGTTCTTCATTATTTCCAGCGGACTGGAACAGGAACCTTATGGAGAATCATGTGCCTTACATTACCCGCACTGATTCCAGTGTTTTACGCATTATACTGACAGGATGCACATGATAAACATGCTGCACAAGGATACAGACTCAACGAAAGAGAAGAAAAAAAATTGATAGGGAAAACAATATATATATATATTTTTTTAATTCATAGCACAGAATGAGAGGAAATGAAATTGGGAAATGTTGCAAACTTGATTTAAACTCACAACCTGCATAAGCACGATGACTCAAAAATAATAATAAACAACAACAAAAAAAATTATACCAGCCTTGTGAACGTGTGTGTGTGTGTGTGTGTGTGTGGACATGTTTTTCTACACCGGTGGGGACTTAAACCTGAATGCACACAGACTCATGGGGACTCGTGTCACCGTGGGGACCTAAATTGAGGTCCCCATGGGTACAAAAGCTTATAAATCATACAGAATTAGTTTTTTTGAAAATGTAAAAATGCAGAATGTCTCCTGTGATGGGTAGGTTTAGGGATAGGGGCAGTGTAAGGGGATAGAATATACAGTTTGTACAGTATAAAAACCATTACGTCTATGGAGAGTCCTCACAAAGATAGTGCACCAGACATATGTGTGTGTGTGTGTGTGTGTGTGTGTGTGTGTGTGTGTGTGTGTGTGTGTGTGTGTGTGTGTGTGTGTGTGTGTGTGTGTGTGTGTGTGTGTGTGTGTGTGTGTGTGTGTGTGTGTGTGTGTTTTTCTATCCCGGTGGGGACTTCAACCTGAATGCACACAGACTCATGGGGTCTCGTGTCACAGTGGGGACCTAAATTGAGGTCCCCATGGGTAAACAAGCTTATAAATCATACAGAATGAGTTTTTTGGGAAATGTAAAAATGCAGAAAGTTTTCTGTGATGGGTAGGTTTAGGGGTAGGGTTAGTGTAAGGAGATAGAATATACAGTTTGTACAGTATAAAAACCATTAAATCTATGGAGAGTCCCCACAAAGATAGTGAACCAGACGTGTGTGTACGTGTGTGTGTGTGTGTGTGTGTGTGTGTGTGTGTGTGTGTGTGTGTGTGTGTGTGTGTGTGTGTGTGTGTTCTGTGATGGCAAAGCTGAATTTTCAGCAGCCATTACTCCAGTCTTCAATGTCACGATCCTTCAGAAATCAAAAAAGATTTCTTATTACAATAAATGTTGAAAACAGATCTGCTGTATAATATTTTTGTTCAAACCATGACACATTTTTATGATTTTTATGAACACAATTTATGTCAAATCTTTTGTAACATTAAAAAGGTCTTTATACTATCACTTTAGATTAATTGAATGCATCCTTGCTAAATAAAAGCTAAATGTTTCTTTATTTTTTTCCATATACTACAATACTATTTACGCATATTACTCATTTTGCTATAGGCTAGTGAGTAATAAATAAAGTTATGAACTGACTTGTGCTGATTTCAAATACTGACATTTTCATTTAATATATATGTACAGTACAACTAACAACCAGAACACTGCTCTTTTAAAGGTGGAAAAATGAAAGTAACTCAGATGATTCACTGCCTCAAGTTTTCACCTTTGTAATAGATTTACGGGAAGGAGATCACAAATAGCTCTGCAACATATGCAAAAGTGATTTCAAAACAATGCACACCAGTGAGATCTGCTGCCCTTTTGATGCAATACGACAGTCACACAAATACTAAAACTCGTGAACTCAACCTAAACCACAGATCATGTGCAGGCATACACACACACATATACACACACACTAGTATCTTGGGTATGAGCGTGTGAAAATCTGTAAATGGCTCCTCTCGGGGAACACAGGAAACAGTCAGACAATGTGGAGGCTTCATTTGGAGTTCAGCTCCATGCTGAGCGACAGAAAAACACGCACACCGTCTTTGATAGGAGCAAACTCTACGAAGTTTTGGGGACAACAAGCTGCACAATGATTTACCAACCATCTGATCCTTTAAATAACGCAATATTTTCACCTAAAACCTGTTAACGTCAAATTTTGCCATTTATATCACAATCCCAAAACCACATATCGACCGTTTTCGACATGCAGATTCTGAAACCTCCAGCCCAACGAGTGCTATTCTCAGTCCCGTGGAGATGATGGGGGGGATCAACCGAGCCCTCAGCCCGAGATTTCAGGCGGGCGGCCTGCTGTCCTCAGTGTGCGTGGGAGGATATTAATAGCCCGAGAAAGCCACGACAGCACAGCCTTCCACATTTCAGATTTCCTGTGGCTTTTTGGTCTTCTGTTAAAAAAAAAAGCTCAGTGAATAGTGACCAGACAAGACTGTCCTAATTTCTTTCCTTTAGAAAGAGGAAAAGAAGGTGAGAGAGACAGAACGATGTCAATATGAAGAAAAAAAAGTGTGATTTACAGTGCACTTCCTGTGTAAAACCACATCTGCGGTTCTGCACTACAGTATGTAGGCCTACACGAGGTGTAACATGTTGTGTGATAAGGAGATATGTTTTGGGGAATTTGAAGTCTACAAGAAAAAAAACTAAAAATAAGTTCATTCAACTTAAAATGGCTGATTGACAGTTTAAATTAATTATTTTCTTCCCAAACAAACTTTCATGTCTTTGAACACCCTAGATAGCATGCTTCATGTCTTGCATTACTGGTTTTGGCCCACATGCAGAACATCTGAACTTATTTAATAAAGGTGTATTAAATTTACCTAAACTGGGACGCGTTTTCTTTTTTGACAAGTAGCAGAACTTAATTAGGTGGGACAAACAAGATAAAAAGCAACAGACTGAGTCAGAAATGTTGAAACTTAACAACAGCCAGAGTAAAATAACCTTTAGCCCCCCTTGCCAAATTTAATTACCATTAAATATTTGCATTTGTTTGCAGCCTTTTCCATGGAAACATCAGGAGGTAAATAGCTTGACTATGCGTCACAGATCAAAGTCCCGTCCAATGAAAAGCTTTAAAGCCTGGATGACTCAGTGTCTCTTCTCTTTGTACGACAGCCCCATTGATTATCAAAAACAGGTCGAACAAGTTTTTAAAAAGCCTTATTATGGTTGCAATCACCTTTGCTCTTCTTAACTGGTTAATCTTTAAACTACTGTATAGTTATCAAAAGAAAATATGCGTCATTATAGTCGGCATTAACACAAACAACCCTGCGAAAACAACCTGTTTGAACTCATGGGAGACAAGATTATCAGAGCCAAGTGGTACATGAATTGTGCAAGATGGCATTTTAAGCCTGAAAAACATATTCCCATGACATTAGGCCAGTGCCACGCTGAGTTGCCCCACTCATTAGCCAGCCTCAGTTCAGTGATCTCACATCAGACGGAGGCTTTGTGCCGAATGCCTTTCCCATCACTCACACAAGCAGGAGGTTCGCTGTTTTTTATGCTGAATGCATTCTTTGACCTATTCGAGGTGAACATTAATTCAGGCATCTGCAAATGTCAAACTAAAGTAGCCTAGCCTAATTCTAGAGCTGTAAAGGTGTTCAATTACACATGATTAGAAAAAACAGTTTTTGATTTATTAAAGACAAAAATAAGGTAAAGATATTTAAAATAAAAAAATTAAATAAAAAAAGTTAAAGTTAAATATATATATTTTTAAAAGTAAAGTAAAAATACGATAAAAGAAAATAAAAATATGACAAAAAAGAAAAGAAAAAAAAGCTCAGCCTAAAACTGTCAAAAATGAGAAGAATCACTGCAGAAGTTTATTATCTAGGGCTGGAGTTTTAACAAGCCTCTAACCAGAATATTTGAGAAATTTCAATATAGTGCTACCTTGCAAGCTCTACTTACATTTAAAAAGTCATTATGCTTTTTCTATTTATAGAAACTTAAAAAAAAAAAAACGCTCTTTGCCCCATGACATCAAAACCAAGATAAGGTTTTACAGGAATTGCAAGTAAGCAAAATACAGATGGAAAACATCTGCAAGGCGTGACCAAGCTACAAACTGACACTATTATCCATCGGCTTAAATGAGACATAACACCCTCATCTAATTTCCTACATTCAAGCACACACCCTAATTTAAGCGTGTTTGACACAGTGGCAGGTTACCCAATCTGCGATACACCTGTGGATTCATGCGAGGAGAAGACATAAGAATAAAAGCGAGAGCGAGAGGGTGTTGTTTTCAAGGAGGAGAATCGCCAATGACTGTTAAATTTTAAGTCAAACCAATGGGTAATTATTGTTTGAAGACACTGGATAGGGGGTACGTGCGAACTCACACACACACACACAGGAACAAACACACAGAGAAATGCACACTATTAGCGTTTTAACTGGAGTCAATGGGGGTTGAATAGAAGGGTAGCTGAATAGCAGGCGCATTGTAATATATGTAACACATCTCTCGTTCAGTCACTGAATCTGGGTGCAGTGACCTGTAAGGTGTGGCTACCTTAGACATAAATGAATCTCTGACAGATGCTTCACCTTTCCTGGGAAGAGCTAAATGGCAAAGGAAAAAAAAAGCCTGACCACAAACCCACATGCTATTAAGATGCTTTCATTTCAACAGCAGATCTTTCAACTTGTCTCCCACTTCTTGAACTTTTTAAAGCCACACGACATATCAATATAATGTCACAAAGAAGACTAAGCTGAAAATGTTGCTCTCGTGAACTTATGATTCATGAAAAACATATGAATTCCCTAATTGAATGGATTTTATTAAAGGCATACTTCACCCAAAATTGTCATTATTGGGTGAACTATCCCTTTAACATGAATGTGCATGAACATGTAAATTAATGAATATATCTTAGGCCATGTAACCACCATTTAGGTCACTTTTTATTTTTTTTATTTTAAAAGGTCACATGCTGTTTTAAGTAAGTGTTTTTAAGTGCAAATGCTACATAGTCTCTCAATACATATAAGCCAAATAAGTAAATTTCATTTAAATACATTTCATGTCAACTATTCATCTCAATCAACTACCGACATCCTTAAAAAATTAGCTGAAAAGCTTGAGAACAGGATAAATGTGCTTCTCATCTCAGTATAAACACTTCAGGACCTTGTTTATTGTGGGAAGTCTACAGTATAGACTAAGAAACAGATATGGCACGATTTCTAACACACAATCTCCCATGCATCCACATCATTCTGATTACTCTGATAATGAGCGTTGCATTTAATTGCATCACGCAATCTTCTCTCTTCCTGTCTCCACGTTAATGTGGATTCCGTAAACATCTGACGGCCTGAAGTGGCTTTAAAAAGGCTCCTAATGAGCAGCGGGATGTGGACTGTGCTCTGGAAGTCTTTCTTGTGGATCCCGGGGTATGTAGCACATGTCCTGTTTGGATTTCAGAGCCGCTCGGAGAGATACCGTGCACACTTCCTGTCCATGCCCACACCCTAGAGAGCACACTCCGATAACATCGAAGGAGTTTGAGAGGGTAAAAAAAAAAAAGAAAAAAAAAAAAAAAGAGTCAAGAGGTAGAGAGCAATCTGTGCACAATGTGAAAAAGAATCTGTGAATAAAAAACGAAGAGTATGAAAAGACTAATGGAGAAGGGACCCCTGCTCCCGATTGTATGCTAAATGTTTGCGATTGTGGGTGGAAAGAGTATACAAAGATCTGAATCCTGTCACTGGCATCTGTGTTGACAGGAAGTTTACAGTAGGAGCTGTACGCCTCCGTCCACCACACCTCCCCCCACCCCTCCCCCCCTCCCCCCCTCCCCATCCGCTCTCACTGGCCCAGGAATGTGTGAGCTATGCAGACTGGCAAGGATGAGCTATCTTCATCTAGTAACCAGCCAACCAGAGCAGACTCATAACTTAGCATAGTTTACAGCATGCATAAACAACCCTGTTGCAAACAACCTCTGCCCTGTCATTTCAATAAACAAATGCGGGCTTAAAAGTAGGGCGAGTTCACCTGGGGCTCATGGGAAAGGGAGGCTGTTAAGGCAACAATCACTGTAAGATTACTAGTTGAGATGATCATCACTCCCTTGGCTTTGATGAATTCATTATCTAATTAACTACTAGCTGAATGCCTACTTATTACATGAATCTACACAAAAATACACGCAAGTTCAATGCAACAACCATCATGTGTTATTTCAATATGCTGTCAATTATCTCGAGGGTCGCTGCTCTAAGGAGCGGTGTAGTTTTAAGTTAAAGATACACAGTATGAGCCGAGCGTGGCTCTGGACTCGAGAGAAGGTTTTAAAGGTGAGTCAAGGCATTCAGTAAGTGAAGCGTTTTTATAGTGCCACTTTTGGCAGAGCAGAGCTGGAAAAACCAACAGAAGGGCAGTGAATGGCTCTTTCAATGTGGAATAAACTTAACACTGGCACTACTCTTAGAAAACTCTCACAAGGCAAGGTTCATAAGAGAAGAGAAGACTGGACTGCTTTTAAAGCTATAGACCGACAAACAGTCTAGCTGAATTTTTTCACAACTTCTTAACCAATAAATGCCTCTATTTGGTGGGTCTTTAAAAAACAGCACCCAAAAACAGTATTCACAAAAAAAGTAAATTATTCAATAACAATAGCCATTGATTCTTAAGTGATGAAAGTGCATCTTAATAAGCTAAACGTAACCCAAAAATGTAGCTGAACATAAATTAGCCATAGCCTATTACAAATATATCTATATAAATAAAAAATACTACTACTGTAGAAGTATTATTACTAGTAATTTTTTTTTTAATTATATTATTATTACTAATTATAACAATCATAAAAATGTATATGTGTATTGTTTTAGCCTAATTATAATTTAGTTATTGTGTCAAAAAGCAGAAATGAAAAAAAGAACTAAAACACACACATATGACATTAACATTCCTAGACAGCACTTTTTGACATCTTAGTTACATTGAATGCCCAAAAATGTTGCCTAGGTAGGTTGAGACAATGATTTTCAAAACTGCACATGACTTGTAAGTTACTCAACAAGTGTGTATCAAAAGTGTGTATTCTAAAATTAAAATCCAATATAAAACATACCACTCCGGTAATATTTACAAATCTGAGACATAAGTTTTCTGAACTTAAAACCACAATAAAATATCAGTGCCCAACATGGCCAGTTCAGTATGACAATGTTCATCATTATCACTACCCAACTTTCATATTTGTGATCAAACAAGCATTTCACATCAAATTAAAACAGTAAAAAAAAAAAAAAGACCCGACTGAAATGTTAAAGAAAACTAAGAGCCAGTTTAGAATACATGCACTTGATACGTACCGAAAAGTCCGATAACGCATAACCACCGACACCACATTCAAAGCGTTATAACCCGATAACACCAGGAATTTACATTCACATCCATGTTTACCACAAGAATAGAATAATAGTGAGCCAACAATAAAATAATCCAATAAACTGCGAATTACACATTGCTTAACAAATCTACAACCAACAAAACCCGTCAGATTTCTTACCATGGCTATCATCGTGGATTTGTCCATCCGATGAGGATGGCGTGTTTCTCCGAGTTTTCCAAATACTGTTACTTGTTGACCCCTTTCACGCTCCGAATACAATACTTTCAGACCAACTATTAAAAAAGAAGTGACAACGCAAATCAAAGTACATCCAAAGTGTGACGGCCTGTCAAAACCGAATCATTTTCGGCTCTCGGCTGCCTTGCTTTCTCATGGAAACGAGGTTGGTGTAATGTGACGCTTTCTCTCTGATCTATGAAAAAGTTAGAGAGCGATCAGCGTGACGTCATGTTACATCCGTCTCATCGACCAATCAGAGAGATGGAGTCTCGGCTAATGAAAGAGCCGTGATTTACTGTACTACTAGGCTACTGGGACGTTCTTATGAGTCGCCAATAGCCTACAATCTTAATTTAATGTTACATTTCAATTGATGATACTTTTAGTGGATAACAACTGGGATAACAACTTTATAATTCAGTGTAAAAAGTTGTTCCTTTTTTAGACAAATTTCTAACGACTTTATAAAACCTTACTCTGACAATTATACAAATTAGGTCAATTTAATCAACGTAATCTTATTTAGCTTTCCCTCCTCTCACAAACATAAAGTAAAAAGACCCAAGTTTGATGCTGTACAGGCAAACAATATGTCATTATTGCCGCCCCCCTGTACCTGAACACACCTAAACAGTGATAAATTAACAATTTCCCTTCAAAAAGAATTTAAGAGGGTGATACAAGGGGAATTCTGCTTTCAGCACAGAAGGCACAAGGTAATCCTTCATGCCAAGCGTCTGATGCAATGCATATAAGTATTGTGAAATCAGGCCCCTTGTGACCGAATGATCTGCTCCGCTTCATTTGTGCCTCTGAAGGTGTGCATACAAAAAATGATAAATAGCCTTCATTACAATGGTTACAAAACACATGGTCTTAAATGGATTACTATCGGAATGCTCAGTGTTGTCATAGTAGAACAAAAGTGATGTGGTCTCTTTCTTATTTATGTCAGACTCAGTGTGTGTGGTTTGTGAGCTCACTACCAAAGACATACTGTATAATGCTTTTAGGCTCAGAAAAGTATTTTATAAATTATTAGTTGTTATCTCATAGGCTAAATGGAACCCTTTACACTCATAAACAATAACTTTCCATTAAGATTGCTATGCAAAAAACCTGTCTGATGTGTTTTAAGATGTTGACAGCAGTGCTTTTATGATTAAAGCGATGACGTAAACTTCAATAAATTTGATGTTGCAATCTTACTCCCGAGGGCTAAACAGGTGGTTAAAAGGTAACCATTTGACACTTTTCCCAGTTCATTTTAATCCTGTTGTTAGAAACCAACCCAAACTCACTATATGCATAATCACATACTGTAGATTTGCAAGGCAAATCAGGTTTGGGATTTGAGTACTACTTGGCAGAACAGGGAAACTGATTGTGTTCTTCTGATTTGGATTCACACATAATTTACAGTACATGCTCAAGTTTGTCATAGACATTCATAGCACAGTATACATAATTATGTTTCATGCAGTTTATATATAAACTGCATGAAACATAATTATGTATAAGCTGATCCATAATTATCATATATGATCAGCTTTAAAGGGCACTTTTTAATGCCGTATATAGGTTCGATTTTTATATGTTCATAGTTCATGACTTTTGAACTCTATGGCTTTCGTAATGGCCCAGATTTTTCATAAAATCTAAAATTAGACAGAGAAAAACAGATCCATACACATTACTTATTTATTTACAGTTTTTCTCAATTGCTAAAACACTAAAACCCATTGGCTGAACAAAGTTCTCAGTTGCCTGAACTCATTTAGCTAATTGTGCAGTCTGTTGTCAATACCTTAAACCATTTCACATGGTAAAACACAATTTGCAGATCTCACTTAGACTTTTCAGCAAAACTCTAAACACATTCTCATTCTCAAAACACATTCTGCACTCTAATGCACGTCAACCATACCGGTAAACACAAGAGGCAACAATCAAATACAAATAGAGAACACACGTCATTGATTGAACACAATCACTCAAAATTGATTTAACCTGTTTCAAATGATGCCCAAAGACAAGAAGAAGCACACTGATCACATGTTTACTCCTTTGATTTTTGTCCCTTTTAGTATTGTATACTGTAGTACAGTGCATTGTAGGCTGTATACTGTACAATGAACAAATTGTATGGCCCTGAACATTGTGCTTTCCATTTGTTAACAGTACTGACTGCTCAATAGATTTTGACTGGTTGCAGGTTCATATCACCAAAGAACAATAATTACAGTATCACAGAGACAAAGGACAAGTTTGTGAGATGCAGGTACAGTACTGTAAAAATAGGGAGGAGGAAGAACAGAACACAAAATTGCAAAGAGCAAAGCAGAGAAGTAATTTCTGATCAGTTATGAGCTACTATGATAAAACATGTTTTCGTTCATCAAAAGACAATGACGGAAAAATATGAAATTTGTTTTGAGATTAAAAATGTACTTCTCCCTGAGAACTATATGTTTTTTGTTTTTTTATGCTTTTTATGTCCTTTTATCAAGTGCAGTCATACAGTATGTCACAAATTACAGTTTTTCTCAATTGTTTACACACAAATACTGGTACTTGAGACACAATGACCACAACGTGTAACTCATTCACCAACCCCCTGAACCAATTCTGCTAAACTACAAGCACAATTCCTGCTTTACACTCAAATTGCAGTTCTAAAACACACTTTTTTCAAAACACTACACACAATTCTCTGCTTTTGGCACAATTTTCATGCAGAAAATCTCTTGTTTTCACAAGGAACACACTGCCATTCAAATCTGCACACTGACTCTTCGCATGGGCAAACACCCGTCACACAGTCTTACAAGCAATCAGAGCTTTAGCATAAAAGGGCAACAGGTGAGCTCTTCAATGGAGCAGTGGATGCCAACATTGGATTTTTTTTTTTTTTTTTACTGTAACTGTGTATACAGTCAATTCTTCTGTTGTTTTGTATGTAGACCACTGTATGTACAACTTTGTGTTGGTTGGGATGTACACTGTGTACATTGTTGGAAAAATAAAATATATTTGTTACCGTGTATTTGTGTGTTCTGAGTATTAAAACAATATTCTCAAATATTTTACAACACACTTATGTATGTACTGTCTGTAGAAAGTGTAACACTGAACAAAAAAAAGGCCTAAGTCATTATGATGAATGGAGAAGAAGTGTTTTCCATTCATCATAGTGTTTTACATTGAGCACATCAGTGTTCAACTGGTTCTTATAAATGTCTATTCATATGATGGTTTGTGTGTGTCATTTGAAAACAAAATACCATTTTGAGAAGAAATAACATTGTTTTGAATGTAAAGTTTCATTTTGCAGGAGAATTGAGAGGTTTTGCCCATTGTGTGTGTGTTTTTTGATTTGTGTGTAGAGTTCTGAGAATATGAGGCATGCTTTCAGAAAATGTGTGTAAAAAATCGAGAAAAACTGTAACTTTTTGATGGTACAGTATAAGGTGTCACGGGTAAGTCTACAAACAGAATAGCAGTCCATAGATATCTTTCGAGAACTATATGTTTTGAACAATGTGTTTTCTATTTTTTGGTGTATTGTTTACTGACTGCTTGATAGTGTATATCATTTTGATCACTTTGTTTAAGATTTGAGAGCAGTGTTTGATTTTGAACACAGGTAAAACTGTTTTGAGGCGAAAGTTTCATTTTACAAGAGGAGTCAGAGGTTTTGTGAATAGTGCTTGAAGATGAGGCTTTGTGTTTAATGTTTTCAGAAAAAGGAGCAAGGTTTCAGAAATTGTGTTTTAGCAATTGAGAAAAACTGTAAATACAAAAGCAAAATCACAAGGAAACACGCTATCTTTTTAAGACATATGGATATATTCATGCATGCTGCCTTACCTCAGTAGTCTTTCTAAACATCAGTAGAAAAGGTGTCAGAAGACACATTGACAACCTGGTATGCATGCAATGCTGAGAGCTTAGTCTAGTCTAAAGAAAGAGAGAGAGAGAGAGAGAGAGAGAGAGAGAGAGAGAGAGAGAGAGAGAGAGAGAGAGAGAGAGAGAGAGAGAGAGAGAGATTTTAAAATATGTGAATAGATGTCTAAAAGCTCCAATAATCTTCTCAGTGTCATACAATAATCCACACATCTGTGCAGCTGCTTTGGTGGAAGGGTCATTCAGTTTGGTAGATTTTATGTTTCCATGAAACAATGCATATTTTACATCAAATATTAATCTTTAACTTTAACTTTTTTTTTTTAACAATTAACTTTCATGCCACATGGTTTTTTATGCATAGATCTTCCCCAATACAAATTCAAAATGACTAGTACCTAAGAATAAAATAAAATAAATACATAAGTACTTTGCAAACCATGAAAACCAAGGAAACAGAAAGGAAAAAAAACAGGAATCAATGATAACCAACTTAGGGTACGTTTACATGACAACGATGTAGTAAGTTTTTCATGTACAGACGACAACATTGTCAAAACGATCACACGGATCCGCTAAACGACTAAAAATGCTGTATTATTCATGCCAGGCCAGTAGTTGGCGATGTCCCTTTGTAAAGAAACACTACACGCCTATAGACTGAACATGTAATACGCATGTGTATGACATCACAGTTTTCACAAATGCACGATTTTGCAGTTTACATGGAGGCGATAACAGTATCGTTTAAAAAAACTTGCACTTTGAAACCCGTTTTCAAAAGCTTGTTTTCAGGCCCCCAAATTACCATTTTCATGTAAATGAAAGGCCATTTTTAGTTGAAAATGGTGTCGTGTAAACGGCCCCTAAGAGTCCATGAAAAACTAAACTCAAATTTACATCTAGCGAGTAATGGGCTTTATTAGATTAAAACATCCACCCTGTTATGGTCCACCCTGTTACTTAATGCATTGTAAATGTAACAGTGTGGACAACTGCCATTGAATGTGAATTTGAAATTTGAAATATTTGGTCAGGATTATTAGGTTACACCAGCCTGAGCTTGACCAGAGTGTTTTTATGATAGACAGACATTTTCTCCCTCTGACAAGACTAAAAAATAATTGAACTTCAAAACTGTTTTCAACAAACCTGCTCAATCCACACAATCCACCAAACTGTAGGAATGACCCGGAAACCATTGTTTTTTACGAATTTAAAATCTATATTAAACACAATAATAAATCAATTTATAGTGGCAGGCACCATAGCAAATTCTTTATATCCGACAAATAAATTCTTGCGCGGGGAAAAAAAAAGGCATATACGAGCGCTGTGGTGAGCCTGTGATGACAAGTTGGGAATGCCTTCTGCTGTTTTGAGTTGAAATTTATTGGAAAACACAGCAGATGCATTATTGTTCACATTGTGGGAAGGGCTCCCTCAGCACATCGCTATGAGTAATGCCTGTGGCCGGCCGCAGAGAATGCCACTCTCACACACTCCAATGAATTAAGGTCAACTTTGCATGGCAGTGTTGCTTTCAGGCATCTGACTGTTACTTTTCACACTAGCTTAATTAACCAAGTCTGCGCTATTCCTCTCAAAAACTCTCTTTCACTCCCACATGCATAAACAAACAAAGCAAAGAGTCATTATTCCTACTGTTTTTGGAGCTCAAAGTGTACATGGAAGGGCCAGACAGTGAACTCATGCCTGATGGTGGATTTACCGCTGGACAGGCCTAATTATCACATATTTTTGCCATCACTAAATTAAGAAGAAATTCTTTCCATGCCTCCTCCTCTCTATTTAATTATTTTTAAGGGGAAGGGTTTTGGGTGAGTCCAAGGACACTGTTTGGAATGCTGGAAGATGTTGCACAAACATGCTAAAGGGTTTTAGTTTTTAGTTTTTTTTTGGTAAAGAGGGAGCAGAAGTATGCAGTCAGAGGAACGAGCAGATTATGTTTGACAAAATACAGGATGGTGGCGGTTGACACCAGGATACTCTCGTCTGGGATGCAGGATGTGTCCCATAATTCAGAGCAATGATCTGTGTGGCCTCATGCTCGGGTAAATGTGAAGCAGAATCATGTTTTTGTGTTCTATTAATCATATCGGTGTATACATTTTTGAGAACAAGTGAACAGGATGTTCAGCACATGGCACTGACAAATGCATGGACACAGTTTTGATTTAGTACAGACTCTTTGAGAAGATTTTTGTCTATTTATGTCACAACACATATGGACACACACATGCTGTTTATTGTTTTGTGGAACACATAAAAAGTTAATTTTCTTTAAAGAATTTTCACATTCTTTAGATTTTTTCCATTCAATATGTTTATAGTGACGACTTCTGAAAAAATAATGGCAATATGAGCTGGATGATAATGAAATAACTGAATATGAATTTGAATTGAATATGAATTTATTTGATGTGGATTTATTGTTATACCTACCTTGGCAAAAAATGGGCCAAGACAAAAATGGCCAAATATTTAATAGTTTTTTAATGGTCTTCACCATTTTAATGACAAATCACTGGTCAGGAAATTAGCAAGAATTGCACAAATACTGTAGATAAAGTAACTTAGCATAGAATAGCCTTCCCCAACTTGCAGACAGCTTTTTACAGGAAGAAGAGTGAGTGTCGTTCCACTCAATGTTAATGGCCTCTAACAGTTCATGAGTAGTTGAAAAATGTCTCCCAGTTTGTTGGAATTTAAAGGGATCGTTCACCCCAAAAAATGAACACTGTCATCATTTACTCACCCTCACGTTATTCCAAACCTATGAGATTCTTTCTTCAGTTGAACACAAAAGCAGATATTTTAAAGAATGCTGATAACCAAACAGTTGACGGTATAGCCATTGCCTTCCATAGTAGGGAAAAAAAATACTATGGAAGTCAATGGGTCTGGTTACCAACATTCTTTAAAATATCTTCTTTTATGTTCAAAAGAATAAATAAACTCATGCAGGTTTGAAACAATATGAGTAAATGATGACAGAATTTTCATTTTTGGGTGAACTATCCCTTTATCCCAATATTCTCCTTTACTCCAAAGCATTAAATGACTTTTCACAGTGAAGTAGCTCACCAATACCAACAGCTAAAAAGGCTCCTCTCACAAGGACACTCTTCCTCTTGCATTTATTATTATATTTCTCACCAGATTTTCGAAGACACAGCTCTGGAGGTTCACCATACAACTCATGTTTCATTGTTATTCATCACTCCACACACTAACTTTCCATATTCTGCCAAAAACTTTCTGTCTTTGATGGTTTTCTGAGACAGCAATGGCTTTTTAAGTATTGCATTTTCTTAAATGTGGCTAATTTCTTGACCAATAATTTGTGGTTAAGACAATTAAAAGCTTAATGCTTAGCCATTTTGGGCTCTTTTTCTTTTTTTTGCCTGGGAGTGTTCATTTAATCTATTTGGCATAATCAGTTTCATGCCACTTCATAGAGTGGATCCTCAACATGTTTGAACAGGGATTTTGGCAAAACAACCTGAAAGTCTTGCAACATCGGTAGGACATAATACAGATTTCTAGAAACAGACTTGGGATAAAAATAGTAACAGAAACTACTTATTAAAAAAAACTGTTCACTATGTTTTAGAATGAGAATACACACAAATTTCCTCATAAGTGTGTCTGCAGAACAAAAACAAAACAAAAAAAAAGCTCTATTGGTGGTCCCAAATGTTTGCAACACTTGAGAGTTCTTGAATCTGATTCCATGGGAATCTCTATCTCCATGTTTCTGTCTATGGGGCTGTTTAAACCTGGCCACTTCATGCGTTTTCTCAGATCGGATAGCTATCTGATTTATCAAAACGATTCCATTTACACCTGGTCACATAGGCTAAATGTGTTTTTGCGAAACGGATTTAAATCCGATCTTCAATTCCCGCGCTATATGCAGATTTAATGGAGTGCACGTCACCGAAAGCAACAGATATGAGATGCATTTTATTGATCATCAGCTAAAATTTCAAAATCAGAGACCGCAGTTAGAGAGAGCGGCAACAGCCCTGGTAAGATCATTTCGTTTCTTTACTTTTAATGATGACGTCTGCGACTTACTTTCACTTTGATTTGCGATAGTTTGCAACGTTGGCTTAATGAATCATCTGCGGTGATACGTGTTCCAGTAGCGTCGTCATATCTGGCTATAACATTAGGCTACATATAGCCTATAACACGCTCTCACACGTTTATTTATAGCATTTTTGGGAGGAGTACAATTTACATATGTGGTTTCAACAACCAGATGCATTTACACTTGTCCAGTTTCGTCTGGAATGCGGCCCAGACCTCCTCCTGAAGTGGTTTGAGCGATCGAATTCAAATCCGTCTCGAATGCGTTTCGGAGGGCATTTACACCTGGTCTTTTTACGATCGGATGAGAAAACGCATGAAGTGGCCAGGTGTAAACAGCCCCTATGTGTCACTGTTCCATAACAACAACAAAAATAACATATTCAAAATAAAAATAAATAAATAAATAAATACAGCAGAATAATAAAATTGCAACTACATTATTATAGCAATTTTAATTTAATATTTAAATGATAACATTTAATTTGGACAAATATACGTTCATGAGTATTTACTAAAAATAATTTGAAAAATAAATTGAAGAAATAAATTATCAATGTAATAATTCAAACAAAAAAATAACAAATTGACAAATGAATAGATATATTAATATAACTGTTTGAAATTTGAAATAAATAAAAAATTGGTAAATTGTTTGACAAAAATTTACAAATAAAAAGAAATGTGAAACTTTTTTATTTAATTCATGTTTTCACATGTAGTCAAATATAACAATAAAATAATAGATTTTTAAAATGGACAAATAAATAGTCATCATGTTAATGTAAAACCTGACAGTATGAAGGCCGCGGTCATTGTTTGCCTCTTCAACGCTCAAAGAAGATTATGAGTGTTTGTCTTTTCACATTCCTTCCTGTGTTTGCTTTCACATATATGTGTGCGGGTTCATGGGATATTCTCAAAAGCCGGAAATGACTTCATATTAAACTTGCCTGACAATAACAAACCTGACTAATGAACAACCCACGAACACCTGGGCACACCTTTACTTTTACTAGACCGGATACACCCACACAGTCAAACCACATAGTCAAAGTTTATTGCATAATCATGTGTGTGTCCAGACATCCACAACCAAAAGCGTATTGTGTGAGGAACAACAGATCCATAATACGCCACCGTGAGTGGAAATGAAACAGCATGAAAGCACAAAACTCACTTATCATTTCCTACATTTTGCCAGCTACCAACCACAACACATACAGCCTACTATTATTAGGTCTCTAATTTGTATGATCCTGTTCATTTTAATCAGATGAGGTCATATGACCTGTTGATAAACTACACGGCTGCGTTTTCTCTCAGAACAGATGGGAAATGACACAAGGAGGGGGAAACGGGGGCTCTGAACCCGAAGTTAGAGCCGAAGAGGAAAAAGGAGTGAAAATAAAGGGAAGGAAAACTTCCTGAGCGTCACAGGCTGTTCTAGTGACGCCTTCTCATTGTTTCTCAAGTGTTTAAAACAGAAAGAGACACAGACTTGAACTTGCTGCTGTGAAAGCTGCTGATATGTTTATAGTGTCGCGTCTGTGAACTCGCAGTCGGATGAGTTCCTGTTGCAAAATGGAACCATGTGACAGATGTAACATGTGACCATGTTTGTCTACAAGCGTGACTGACACTCCACGGTTCAGTTTAGAACCATATAGACACACGGTCACGTGCTCAATGTATTCATCATGTCGAATATCTCTGAAACACCTCTCCATTTTGCTACAGAATGTTCCAGCAAGTCTTCACGTCCACACATCCCCTCATTTACCCCCTTCTTACAATCATCAACACCGACAATTCACTGAGAAACAAGCCGGACGCGGCCACAGGCCTAAAAATAAACCTCAACGGCTCCCTGAGGATTTCATTGAGTCATCTGCATTATACAAGCTCTCAGTGTCCGTTTATGTGCTCTTAAAAGTAAATGAACTTTCCAGAAACAAGTAAAAAGTCTGAATTTGATTCTGTTATTCGCAGAATAGTTCACTTGAAACTTTCACCGTGAAAATGATCTCGGCAGACAGAATGTTCCTTTCATTTTTCCGGAGCTCTGTGGTTGCAGAAGTGGAATTTGCAACCCCTGAAACGGTTCAAAATAGGTCATGCTAACTCCACAGCCCTGGAAAACAATCGCAAAACACAAACAAAGAATTCAAGGGCTTTCCCAGGGATAGTTAAACCATCTGAATGTGATTCCTCGACACTCCTTTTTGGTCTAGTACCACAATTCTAAGCAAAGAAGACCTGAGAAGCCAGGTCCATGTATATTCACAAGGTAAGTATTATCTAAGAGCAAATCCGGTAATTTAGTATGGCTGCCGGTGATAAGGGCGTGTATTTTTCCTGTGTCACGTTGTCTATTCAGATCACTGGAGGATAATGCTCTCCTGACCCCAGCACTAGTCTGCTCCCCGTATCACTTTCTCCCTGTCTCTTTCTTTTATGATCCGTGTCTTTGTGTTTTGTCTTTACAAATACAAATGCACTTCCACTCTCTCTCTCTCTCTACAGTCTCCAGCAAAAGAGCAGAGTATATCAATCGCTCGCTGTCTACAATTCCTACTTTGTCTGTATACAGAGCCAAGGAATATGAAAAGGATCCATTATTCAGTTTGGTTCGATGGTCCACTTTAGACACTCTACTATAAGTCACTTTGCAACTTCATGTCATGTAACTACACTACATTTAACTCTCATTAGAGTATTAGTAGACAATGTCTGTTGGGGGACCATAAAAATAAAGAGTTAGCAGATATTAAGCAGACAATCTACTAATACTCTAATAGCTAACAAGGAGTTGCAAACTTACTTATACAGTATAGCTAGAATGTCTAAAGCGGACCATCGAAATAAAGTGTTAACTTTAGTTTGAATATTCTGCTTGCCTTCAAGTATTCTGGATGTCGTCCTCAATTTAGTTTTTCTTTTTCCAAGTATTTAATTCTTGCAGTCATTATCTAAATACTATGGATCCGGAAAGGATTTGGACAGTTAAGTCAGACTTAAAACTGCATTGATTTTATTGCCATAACTAGCTAACAAAGATCTACAAACAAATAATACTCAAAAATCTAAAGTCAAATAAATAACCTTTTCAATATATATGTACAAGTGACGTCTAAAGAAAACCGTAAATATCAAGTTAAATATGTAAACAGGTTATTTTGTGCATGAAATTATGCAATGTTTTAATAGTGTGTATTTGGGATACATACTGTAGAATGCTAGTTATAGTTGTAGATAGACCAAGGAGACATTTTTTTGTCATTTCAACCAGAGAATCAATGGTGATTTAAGATGTGATGAAAATTACGAGAAAACTCTTTTGTGCTGCATCCTACAGTATAATATATTGTTAATGGGCAATTTAATTAATACAAATTTAGTAAATAAAGTTTGAAAATGGGTTTTGTTATTAAAGGTTACAGGGCCAAAAATGCCCGCATTTGAAGAAAAGTGCTTGTGCTGAAAGCTTATTATTTTGTTAATGCAATGATGTCCATACATTACCGGGTGTGGCTTAAGCATCCAATTTAATACAGTTGCTAGTGTTGAGAATAGCTATTCTTTCAGCAAAAGACTGAGTAATATTTCTTCAGATATGCGAGGAATCTTTAGCAGTTCCAGATGTCGAAAATCAGCCTGTGATTTAGCTTTCAGCAAGACCCCGGCCTATAAAGGATGGCTTGTCAGAGTTTTAATTTAGTAGACATGATTAAATGTTTTCTAAAGCCTCAGAAAAGCTACATAATGGACTGATGTTACCTCAGAAAGTATGCTCACTATTCACAACATAGGATGTGATTTATACATAATATGATGTAGAAATAATTTCAGTCAGAACAAACAATTGCAAGTAACACATTGAATTAAACATGAAATTTTGAAGTAGAAAAACTGAAATAGTATTTCAGCTCCAATAATCTTTCAGTAATCACAACGTAGAGCGCACACACACACACACACACACACTGATTTCTAAAAGTCAGTAAACTATTTTGAAGTTGTCCTTTCTAAATGAATTACCATAAAGAGTATTGGCCCATTATGCATTGTGCAAGACTGAAGCAGGTGGTGTGTTTACATTGTGTTTAAGCAACAGTGGTGTGTCTGAATCAGTGAACAGATTGATAAACACTGCTGAAGCCCTCCTCATTGGCCTTGACCCCTGTGCACTCTCCCTCCCTCTGTTCTCTCTCCCTTTTGTGTTTGTGTGCTATTGAATGTCTGCCCTCCCCGAGGGCTCAAGACTGAGACCAGGTCTTTAATGAGACATGGGTCACTATGCCCAGTCACACACACACACACACACACACACACACACACACACACACACACACACACACACACACACACACACACACACACACACACACACACACACACACACACACACACACAACACTTGGGTTGCTTATGTGGGTGGGTGAAAATGATAGGAAAGGAGAAGCGTGGAAGATGAGAGGTGAATGAGAGATACGCTTAAAAAACTGAAGCAGTGTGGTACAGATATAGTATCAGATATGGTATGGTATCATAGGCCTTTGCACAATGGTATCAGAGTTACTTCAGAAGCATCCATATTAATTAACAATGCATGCATTAATGTTCAAAAGTTTGGGGGCAGTGTTTTTTTTATTTATTATTATTATTAATATATTTAATTTGCAAGGACACAATTGATCAACAGTCAACAGTAAAGATATTTATAATGTTACAAAGGATTTTAAATTAAAATGCTGTTGTTGTTGTTTTTTACTTTCTATTCATCAAATAATCATGGATAAATGTAAGCACAGTTTCCACCAAAATATTATGCAGCACAACATTGATAATAATAATAAATGTTTGATGAGCACCAAATCAGTATATTAATAAAATAATTTCTGAAGGACCATGTGACACTGAAGACTGAAGTACTGTAATAATGCTAATAATGTTTCGCCATCACAGGAATGATTTTAATTTACATTTTAAAATATATAAAAAAATAAAGGGAGGATACAATTAATAATATTTCACAATATTACTATTATTTTTCTTACTGTAGACTAAATAGAAAGACAAATCTTGCTGCAAATTTTTTTTGGCAAAGTTGCCATGGTAAAAGGACAAAAAACATGGTATGTTGATATGCCATGGTACTAACTGATGATCATATTCCTTTATAATGATATTTACACGGTAACTCAAAGCTTTGATAAATACAATGATGGAGAATAGTCCATTTTCTTGAACCATAGAATTTATATGGCAAAAACATGCTGCTGTATAGTGTTGGTTAGTAAGACAGAAGAACAGGTGGGTGGGTTTACGGTGAGTAACAGGAAAAGAGAAAACAGAATGATGTCAAGAATTGGGGTGGAGGGCCTCAAACAAGAGGAGTAAACAGCAGGAGAGAGGATGTTTGTGTGTGTGACATCACCGGTTTGGCTGTTTATTTGGGCATGAATACATGTAGGCTATGGGTGGAGACGCACTATCAACTCACAAATATACAGTAGCTAGAATGTGGTCTGATCAGTCACCTGACACTGATTACACACAGCGATTAAAGATTTACCACTCTTTCTCTATCACAAAGAAAGACAGACACTTAAAGGGATAGTTTACCCAGAAATGAGAATTATACACTCACCTAAAGGATTATTAGGAACACCTGTTCAATTTCTCATTAATGCAATTATCTAATCAACCAATCACATGGCAGTTGCTTCAATGCATTTAGGGGTGTGGTCCTGGTCAAGACAATCTCCTGAACTCCAAACTGAATGTCAGAATGGGAAAGAAAGGTGATTTAAGCAATTTTGAGCGTGGCATGGTTGTTGGTGCCAGACGGGCCGGTCTGAGTATTTCACAATCTGCTCAGTTACTGGGATTTTCACGCACAACCATTTCTAGGGTTTACAAAGAATGGTGTGAAAAGGGAAAAACATCCAGTATGCGGCAGTCCTGTGGGCGAAAATGCCTTGTTGATGCTAGAGGTCAGAGGAGAATGGGCCGACTGATTCAAGCTGATAGAAGAGCAACTTTGACTGAAATAACCACTCGTTACAACCGAGGTATGCAGCAAAGCATTTGTGAAGCCACAACACGCACAACCTTGAGGCGGATGGGCTACAACAGCAGAAGACCCCACCGGGTACCACTCATCTCCACTACAAATAGGAAAAAGAGGCTACAATTTGCACAAGCTCACCAAAATTGGACAGTTGAAGACTGGAAAAATGTTGCCTGGTCTGATGAGTCTCGATTTCTGTTGAGACATTCAGATGGTAGAGTCAGAATTTGGCGTAAACAGAATGAGAACATGGATCCATCATACCTTGTTACCACTGTGCAGGCTGGTGGTGTAATGGTGTGGGGGATATTTTCTTGGCACACTTTAGGCCCCTTAGTGCCAATTGGGCATCGTTTAAATGCCACGGCCTACCTGAGCATTGTTTCTGACCATGTCCATCCCTTTATGACCACCATACCCATCCTCTGATGGCTACTTCCAGCAGGATAATGCACCATGTCACAAAGCTCGAATCATTTCAAATTGGTTTCTTGAACATGACAATGAGTTCACTGTACTAAAATGGCCCCCACAGTCACCAGATCTCAACCCAATAGAGCATCTTTGGGATGTGGTGGAACGGGAGCTTCGTGCCCTGGATGTGCATCCCACAAATCTCCATCAACTGCAAGATGCTATCCTATCAATATGGGCCAACATTTCTAAAGAATGCTTTCAGCACCTTGTTGAATCAATGCCACGTAGAATTAAGGCAGTTCTAAAAGGCGAAAGGGGGTCAAACACAGTATCAGTATGGTGTTCCTAATAATCATTTGGGTGAGTGTATATGTATAGCCTAAATCATATAGCCTAGGCCTACATACACCGCATGGTCCGTCATTTTAAAGGACAGGGTCATACAATTCCGTCATAATATATTATTATTGTCATTTATTTTTTTTTTAATGATAATAAGCCATTTAATATGCTTTAATTGTTTTTGTTCACATTTTCATTTTTATTCACCAACTTAGGACAATATAGGCTAAATTACACATTTATTTATTTATTTATGCAGAAAAAGTTGAACAGAGACAGTGCGTCACTTTTCAGGTTGCATCATGAATGTTAGTCCAAAAAAAAAAAAATTCGCAATATGCTTTGTGCTTTGTTAATTTTGATATGAAATTTTGGATTGGTAAGATTTTTAAGGTTAAAAAAAAAGAAAAGAAAAAGTCTCTTCTGCTCACCAAGGCTGCATTTATTTGATTAAAAATACAAAACAACAGTAATATTGTGAAATATTATTACAATTTAAAACAGCTGTTTTCTATGTGAATATATAGTAAAGTGTAATTTATTCCTGTGATCGAAGCTGAATTTTCAGCATCATTACTCCAGTCTTCAGTGTCATATGATCCTCCAGAAATCATTCTAATATGATGATTTGATGCTCAAGAAACATTTCTCATTATTATCAATGTTGAAAACAGTTATTTACATTTATATTTCAGGATTCTTTGATGAATAGAAAGTTTAAAATAACTAACATTAAACACAGTCCAAAAGTTTGGGGTCAGTAACAATTTGGGGGGGGGGTAAATAAAATAAATCAATATTTTTATTCATCAAGGATGAATTAAATTGATCAAAAGTTACAGTAAAGACATTTATAATGTTATAAAAGATTATATTTCAAATAAATGCTGTTCTTGTGAACTTTCTATTCAGATATAAAGAATCCTGAAAAACACAACTGTACACAACTGTTATCAACATTGATAATAATAATAATTAAAGTTTTTTTGAGCATCAAATCCACATTTAGAATGATTTCTGAAGGATCATGTGACACTGAAGACTGGAGTAATGATGCTGAAAATTCAGCTTTGATCATAGGAATAAATTACATTTTAAAATATATTAAAATAGAAAACAGTTCATTTAAATTGTCATAATATTTAACAATATTACTGTTTTTTGTTTTGTTTTTGTATTTTTAATCACATAAATGCAGCATTGGTGAGCAGAAGAGACTTTTTTTTAAAAACATTAAAAATCTTACTGATCCAAAATGTTTGGACAGCATGCAGTGTATATATATATATATATATATATATATATATATATATATATATATATAATTATTATTATTATAAAATAATTAAATAATATAATTTATTATGAAACACTTTTCTAATATATATGTATACTGTATGTATCTGATTTGGGCTTGAAAGCTCCAGTTCCCATTCATTGTAATTGCCTTGAAAAAAGGGGCCAGTAGTGCAATATCATATTTGTGACAAAGAAAGTCACAGGTTTGGAACAACATGAGGGTGAGTAAATTATGACATATCAAAGTTAGTTTAACTATCCTAAAAGAAGCCGATTTCACATGCTCACATTCCACAGAGGCAACGATTCTGGAAAAAGATATCAGCACAGTTTGACACAGATGACTCAGTGAAATAGACACAGAGAAAATAAAGGGAGGAAAAATGAAAGAGCGGCACAGAAAAGAATAAAGAAAAACAGACTGGGGACTAAATGCCAATGTAAAGAGTGAACAGGCCTGACGAGTTGAAGAAAGAGGGGAAAAGGAAAGTAATAAATGAGGGAAGGACAGAAGGAGACAGTGAGCAAATAAAGATGAAAAAAAGCTCTGACAGATACATAGAAGAAAGGAAAATGAGACGGAGAGAGACAGTTGATCCAGACTGTTGTCTGATCCGGTCTAAGGCAGTTGGCCCTTGGCTTCTTACCAGGCGTAAATGTACAGTAATTCAAAGCATGCGACTTGACGTCGGCTGGAGGGAATGTGTGTGTGTGTGTGTGTGTGTGTGCTGTGGTCAAACACAAAGAGTATGCATCTGTCACCTCCAGAAACACACAAATGCACTCAAACAAACAAGGTCCCTTGTAAGACTCACTCATCAACACAGGTGATGAAATTACTAGTAGTGTTCATGCCGACTCTATGGTTGCTATAGTTACTGTCCGTATAAGACAGTATGTGTCCCACCTCTGTGCCTGAAGCTTCACCCTCAGAAGTACTGATGCCCATTACAGTAAATGTGGCACATCCCCCTCATAGATGTATAGTCAATACATCTTAGTCAAAGCAAAAATGGGAATACAAAATGGTTAGTTCTGACTCAAATCTGACTGCATGCAAATTTAATGCTGTTGTTGTGACTACACATTCTACTGTATATTAATATGGCTATACTGTATCTATATCACAATTATGAATCTAACAAAAACATGTCCAGGTCACATATTAACCCAAAATTGCATGACCGAGAATATTTTCTAGATTTTTTACTTTATTTATTTATTTTTGTTTGTTTCTCATTATGCACAATGTTGATTCTCATTAGAGTCTCAATAATGAATGTAATACAGATATGTATTAATGCGTACAGCAACATAACATAATTTTTTAATGTATAAAGTAAAAAGTTATGATCATATATATATATATAAATATAATTTTACATTAGATACTGTATATCATTTCATATAAACATATAATTATGTGTATATATTTTTATTAGAATTTTTCAGCATAATTTTATTATTTATGTTTTTATATTATTCAACATTATCAGAAAAGTATTTTTAAATAAATCATATTCATTTTCTAATATTTTTGATATATATATATATATATATATATATATATATATATACATTTATTATATAATAAAATATTATATATCCCGTTATATAAAAAAACATTATACAGTAGATTGAATAAATATACTTTGGAGGAAGAATTGTTTACATTTGAATAAAGACATATAAGAACTACAACTATAGTGGTTTCAGGCTTTTGGACATCACTGCTTGCATGTTACTCCAAAGTACGTGAACAAATATCATTGCATTAAAAACCAAGGCAACATCATGGTCCTTTTTTGTAAGTAAGATTAATCCCAAAAGAGAGAAAAACAACCCTATGCCTGCTTAGACTGTCACATTCAGTTTAAGCAAAGCTATCGGTTGTCAATTTTAGGTTCCATTATTTCATTGTTCCGAGTTCACACATTTTCATAACATTTGATCATGATGGAGTATAGGATTCATAAAGACATTCCTCCGGGTTATATTTCAGCATGAAGTCTGCTGCAGACAATATTCCACATCTTCAGCTATGAACTCATGGAAGAGTGCACAGCAGGGCTGAAATGGAAAAGCCAGCCATGAAGAGATGGAGGGGAGAGGGGAGAGGGGAGAGGGGAGAGGGGAGAGGGGAGGGAGGGGGTAGGGGGATCTAGATATCACGAAAATTACAGTAAACATTTCCTGCATTGCAGCTGCACTCTGTATTTTACAATATATTTATTGTAGGATTGCAAAACCATAAAACAATAGAAAATCCTACCAAATTTAGTCACACTTTAGATTAGGGTTAAATTTTCACTATTAACTAACCATTAACCATATGACTTTTGCCTCAATAATCACTGCTTATTAATATTTAGAAGGAATTAGGTAGTATTAAGGGATGTAGAATGCGGTCATGCAGAATACGCCTTTAATATGTGCTTTATAAGTACTAATAAACAGTATCCTATAGTAATATGCATGAGAATTGGACCCTAAACTAAAGTGTTACCCTAAATTTATATGCAACAAAACACCATTGTGCATAAATTATAACAAAAATCAAATGTGATGCACCCTATAAGGGACTTTTGGGAAAATTAATAAATTATAAGGTGTTTTTTAAACATATATTAATATAATATAATATAATATAATATAAACTATGCTTTTTTAACAGTATTTTGCAGTAAAACCACATACATTGTCCTATTAAATCTATAATACATTTTTAATTAGGGTCACCAATAAACATTGTTTAGGCTACTGCAGCATTTTTACATGTTTTTTCCGTCAATATTTTCTACTTTCCTTGAGTGCATCTAACAAACAACTGATCCCTGATCGCTTCCCCATGAAAACAAAAGTGATAAAACGGAGATTAAGAGCGAGTGCGCGCCTGTATCCAGGCTACAAAGGAAGTAAACGGCAAAACAAGGCAGTGAACAACAATTCAGACCTTTTTCGAAAGGTCTGCCCTCATGAGCTTCACATGACTCCACTTTCCCCTGCTCCTCTTTTTGTCTCTCGCTTTCTTTCACTGCACAAAGCCGCGTACTTGAGCGTTATCTAGTTATCTCTCTTGCTTGAAATTGCTGTAGTTATACAGTTAGCTGTGACCTTTCCTGCTCTGTGCATTGCTCCCTCCCTCTCTTTCTTCATCTATCTCTTTTTTTTCCCTCTCTCTCCTTCTTCTCTCCGGCACACAGGCTCCCTGTGTGTTCTGGACTGAATGGCATGCAAATGGAGTGGGTGTTTGGGAGGCCTTTCATCCGGCCCTGAGAGAGTGAGTAAGAGAGAGAAGAGAAAAGAAAAAAGGAAAAGAGACAGTCATCTTTTATCCATTTGAGTGAGAACAGTTGTCCCAGCAGTTAGTCGGTGAGAAAAAGCAGGGTGGAGGTTGCCCTGTAGAGTTTGACATCTGGCGGACATGCTGTGTTCATTTGAGTCACAGGCTCATTTGCCCCTGTGAACAGTAGGGGACAAAGCGTCCCACTCACACAACACCGTGAATACAGTAAAACCTTCATTTAATGAACAAAAACCAATGAGGACACCTCAAAGAAGCCTTTAAACTCTAGTACGTCCAACCTCGGGCCTGGCTTAAAGGGATAGAACCGGCTCTTTAAAAGCGAGCTGCTAGTTTTGTAATTACTGACTTGTGCCGTGCGGTGGATATGTTTGCGGTTTAGCGAACTAGAACCTCCTGAAAGCGCCTGAGGCCTTGAGTAAATTATTCCCCCGTCACGTCTTGTGACTAGATCCATATCTGATTCGGGCCCCTCGAAGCACAAAGGAAAAGGGAAGTTTTTCATCAGGACATATGCGGTTCCCTCTACTGGGAGGCCATAAACTTCACAGGAACCATCAGTTTGTCCAATAACACAGTTGAAACTGAAGTGTGGAGGAGACTCTAGGGGACTGGCAACAGTTTTGGAATTATCAGGGACTGGTGACTGAGATGCTTGTGTAAAGCAGTCATTGCCACACACACACACACACACACAAACCCTGTGTTATCCGGAGACCTGGATTGTTTAGGTTAAGACTTTGAGTGGGAGTGTGAAGCTCCAGGGAAGTGCGTACTTTTGGTGAGTGTCAGAGGCCCAGGCTGGAGATGTCGGCACTGGCTGAGGCCTGTAACATCTGGAATGGCATCCTTCCTTAATGTAAACATCATTGTGTCAAGCAATGCCTGCTTCACAACACTGATCTAAAGTGAGAGCATTTAAAGTGTAAAATGCTGTGTAAAATAAATGCTGTTTACATAAACAAATAAATCATTTTTTGAATCAGAACTGACTTTTTATATTTTGAACTTGAAAACTATCTTTTTATTGTTTTTATTACGTGGCTTCCATGGGGTGCTTCTGCAGAGCTGTCATTTTCTGCCACCAGGTAGGCTCCGCCCTCAAAACACGTCATCGATGTTTGCAAACACCCACATGGTCTATACATTTTTCTAGAATATTTTATCTTGTATACATTTATATTATTTAAAAATATATATATATCCTTATCTTTAATTGTTTAATTCCAGTAAATCACGAACAGCTGGAAAATTCACGTGGCCTTCGAATATTGTTGTGGACAATGGAGGGCCTTGGATTAAAAAGGGTTGAGAACCGGCTGTAAACGGCAGTAGAGAAATCGAGGAAATATCAAGTTATCTGCCGCCCTCTGCTGCTGATAATCTGTTACTGCATCGCCACACATCACACAGGCCATGAATGGAGTATAGCGTTCTGCACACCGCAGTACTGCCATACAGTCCATCATTTATAATGGTTTGAAAAACAAAACACATTATGTAACAATAAAATCATGCAACTTCATCTTTGTCACATGACATTTTCACACGCTATTTATAAAAATAAAAAATTACAGAATTTACGTTTTTAATCGGATTCAGGGATAGTTTACCACAAGGAACAATTTTCTTACTACTAATATCACCTTTTTTTTTCTTTTTTTTTAAAGGATTCATCCAGCTTACAGTTCAACATCGCCTGTTTCATGAATACTGCATATTCTTACATCCTCCATATTTGCCATGCCCCTTTTAGATACCATATGGTACGCATTCGGATGTTTCATTCACTGATTTTATCTCAACATTAAAAATAATACTTTTTCTTGTGATTCTGCGCTGCTCCCATGCAGATCAGTGCAAATGCATTTACAGAGGAGTAGGCTATTGAAGACATTTTTCCCATTGCCAATAAATAAATAAATATTTATTCAAATGACACTGGCACTAGCACCCTTTCTCTTTCGAAAAAAAGAAGAAGAAGAACAGACTGATAATCTTTCAGAAGCCAACATATACCATCACGAATAGAACTGTATCCCAATAAAATAAATCTATCAGAACGTTTTTGTTTCTCTCTCTCTCACGCGCTACATCCCATATGCCTGTGTGCTCTCTGCTCGACAAGCAACATTTATAACAGGGTCTTTTCTGTTACTGTACTTTTAATGTATACGTTCAGACAGGGACATAAACCTATGTCATTAAAACTGCCATCATAGCATTTCCTTTTCCTTCCCTTCCTTTCTTCTCCCTTCCCCTTCTCATTTACGCCTTTCTCTTTCACTCTTCTTATTCATCTTCTTCCCTTTCCCATTTCGCCTCTCTTCCCCATTTCATCCAGTTCCTCTTTTCCCTTTTTACCATTTCGCCTCTCTTCCCATTTTCCATTTCCTCTGGTCCCTTTTTTTCCTTTTCATTCTCATTTGCTCTTCTCTTTCCATTTCCTGTTCATCTTCTTCCCTTTCCCCTCTCCCATTTCCTCCTGTTTCTCTTTTTTTTCGATCCCATTTACCCTTCTTTTTAAACTTCTTCCTTTCCCCCCTCTTCCCTTTTATCTTGTCCCTCTTTTTTCATTTCCATTTTTTCTTCATTTTCCTTTCCCATTTCCTTTTTTCCCTTCCCATTTGCTCTTCTCTTTCATTTCCCTATTTCCTCTTGTTCCCCCTTTTTCCTTCCTCTTCCCATTTCCCCTTCTTTTCCTTCATGTTTGCTCTTCTCTTTCCTTTCCCTCTTCTTGATCATCTTCCCTTTCCCCATTTCCTCTTGTTACTTTTCCCATTTTCTCTTCTACCCCTTCTACTTTCTATCTCCTCACTTTTCTCTCTTGGTCTTTCCTCTTCCAGTCTTTTTCATTTCTCAGTTCCTCTCTCTTTACTTATTTTAAATCTCTTCTTTCCTTCCCGTCTCCCTTCCTTATTTTTTTTCTCATTCCCTCCCTAATGTACCTCAGACACAGCACATATAAGGTTTTAACAATTTCACATATCAAAAAGCACAATCTCTTTTTATAGTCTGATGCAACAGACGATTTCATCACATATTCACAGTTTTATGATAATCTAGCATTATCAGCTCATCTTTCGCTCAGATGAAGTGATGTGCGATACCTGGGATGAGATATACTGTACGCTTTATGTTCCCATGTGAGCTTGATTATATGCATCATTATTCATGTATGCATCTGCACCTGTCAGCACAGGTTTCCAGCAGGCGAGATGTGTTAAAAATGCTTTTTCAATTGTCATCATTGACTCCATCGGGCCAATATGAGGTCACAATCTGGTACTAGATGTATGAGGAAAGATAAAACAACAGGGGGAAAAAAATCACATATGGAAATCACTCGGTTGATACGAGTACGTGTTCTCTACATTCAGATCAAACCATCAGAGGTTCCTGTCAAAATATCTTTGATGGATTTTTACTGGATTATCTGATGAATTTACACAGAGCTGTCCATCATTCGTCATTTTGAGAAACAGCTGATATTCAGACCAATCAGCAGTCAGCTTGGACACATTTAAAGGGATAGTTCACCCAAAAATGACAAAAATGTTGAATAATACACTTGTCGCTTTTTTTAACATAATAAAAGAGAATGGGGACTGGTGATTTCAGTCTGTTTCTCATGTAAAGCTATCATATGGCTTTAGAAGAATTTAGGATACAGTGCACAGGTTACATACACTACTTTTATGACTTCTTTTTCATTTGAAAGAATTTTTTTTTTTTTAGGTGAACTGTCCCTTTAAATTTATTATCATATTCCAAACCTCAAATCACACTTTCTCATTAAGCATTAGTCATTTTCTGCTTTCTTCTTTTATATTTCTTCCTTTAGACAAAAAAATAACAATAATAATAATTATATATTTTGATAAGCTGCAAAAGTAAATGGTGTATAACAACATTTTGATTTGGTTATCTTTGAGTACATCTCTCAGTTTACACTGGTTGCTATCCAACAGGCTTTAATAGTATTCAATAGTAATTTTTTTTTTTTTTTAATCTATTTGCAATCAGAAAGTTACTCAGAAATGCAGACAACCATTGTGAAAAGACGCGAAACAAAAGTGTCCCACAAAAACGACGACACATTCTTCAACACTCTGAAGCATCGAGGCAGCCCAGTCTTGTGGTCGCAAATCAACATTTAGTGCTGTCGAACTTTCTCAGTTCGCCATTACGGAAACAAATGATCATGAAAGCATACCCACAATCCTTAGCTGCAAATTTTCATCAGACAGGTTCAGTGTGTAAGACAGTTTGTTCTGATGCATTTAAGGGTACTTGATAGGAATAGTGTGTGCATGTGTGTGTGTGTGTGAGAGAGTTTCTGTGAATCACTGAAGCTTGTTTATTTGGTCACAACCCATCTTTAACACCCTGTTTTTATTAGTCAAGGAGAGGGAGGAGCAACTTTTTTGCAGGGCTGGGGCAAACTCAAGTGCTGCCTCCTCTCTCCCTTTGTTGAACCCTCTTATCTCCGATAAGGACAGTTTTAGTCTTCATTTCCAAGGAAAGTGTTTTTAGGTGTGGTTCGCGTCTAGCTCCTCACTGCTGCAGTTTATGGTAGTGTCGCCAGAGGGGATGGTTTTGCTGATGCGGTCCAGAGTGTCAACGCTGGTGGAGTGTTTAGATTGAACTTTGCCGATTTCCTCCAAAGCGCTAGCCAAAGAGTCCAGATCCCCCCGCTCCTGGTGCTGAGCTTCCCACAAACTCAGAATGACAGCGGACGGGCTCGTCTGGCACGCAAAATAACCCAGGTTTCTGTATGGGGAAAGAAATTCAGGACAAACTTGGATTAACAGCACAATCTGAACACTGAAAAGTACAAAAATACAATTTCAATGACTTAACAAGGTCCCTCTAAGAGAAAGCAGGAACAAATATGAAATGATAACTCTTAATTTTTTAAGACTATTTAAGTGCATGGTGAGGAGAAGTAAAATGCTAATGAAATTGTATTTGCAAAACATATACTTTCATTGATATTTTATATCATTTTAAGTTCATAACTGGTTCATAAAAACCAAAAAAGTGAATATGAATCTCAAATCAGAAAATACTGGTAACACATTAATATAAGGTTCAATTTATTAACATTAGTTTATGTAGGTCTCATGAACCAATTATAGGCAATATTTTTACAGCATTTATTAATCTAGGTTAATGTTAATTTCTATATAAGCTAATATTTAATTGTATTTTTAGGTTTTATAAAATCATAATAGTTAATGTATTATGAATTAACATTTAACATTTTGACAACAGTATATTTATACATTTACAATTAACATTAACCTAAATGAATAAATGCTGAAGAAAATCAGCTGTTAGGTTAAAAGTTTTAAATACACAAATAAGCAGTGTTTCTGTATATTTTTATTTTAAATTCTTAATGCTCTAACCCACAAGATTGGTTATATAAACTCATATTATTCCGCTCAGACACTGAATTATTACACTCTATTGCAAGGATTCGCAGTCTGCATAACTTTCAATTTAATAATGTTATCCTGTAATGCCTGTATGCCCCAACAACAAATCAAAATGGTTAAATTAGTTTATAAAAGCGAGACGGATATTAAAGAAGTTTTGCTTGAAGAAAATCAACCCATCTTCGAGACATAATTGAATCACATAAAAGGAAATCACAATTTTTGCAGGTGTGTGTCTTCAAGAAGCAGGCATAGTCCATCTTCTGCCTCCACATTTAATGCAAATGGGTTGTATTAAATGGCAGCAGAACTTCATTTTGACCTCATGCTGACCTTCCAATAATGCTATTTTAGAAAACAATCTCTGTGTCTGAATGCTTCCCTACTATATAGTATGTGAAAACAATAGTATGTCTGAAAACACAGTGTTCGAAAAACACGAAAGTAGTAGGCGTAAAGTATGCAGATTACCAACTACTTCCACTGAGATTCTGGAGTGCGTACATTCGATGGACACTTTACTATCCCATGAGGCCAAGGGAGAGGATTTATGAATGGCAGTGAAGCAACGCAACTGACACTGGTAGGTTGCATGACAGTAACAACATGGCGGATGTAATTCTACACATATTCATAGTACACAAAACATACTTTTTTAACGGTCGCGATGTAAATTCAAATGTAGTACCTCATATTGTGATGGATGCAGTTAATGAGTCATATCAGTCAATAAAGTTAAAACAGCTAAAATTGTAAACAAAACAAAAAAAGAACCGTCATTCAGTGGGCTGATTTTGCCTGTTGATTTCCAGGTTGGTTATGATGGTCTTGCTGTAGAAAACACTCGCCATTTAAACAGCCTGGTGAGGTCACAAAACATGCCATGCTGGTCTTTTCATCAAGATATTTAACCTCACCATTAACCAGTCCATCAACAATATGTCGCAGCGCTGACGGGGCGATGTAAACACTGTCATTCTTTGATTTTCTGTGGGTATTGGGACTCCAACAGGGGGCAGTGTTGCGCTACACCAGCTCCTGCACCACAGCTCTCTGGGTAATTGCCCTCTGCGCTGTTTAGACGAGCTTGCACATCCTCAGAAGGTAATTGCAGAAATCCGCTTAACAAGGAGGAGACATTCTCATTACACACTGCCTGGAGCTCTGACCAGCTAAAAAATTCCCCTAAATCCTTCCATCTTCATTTCAAAAACAACTCTGTCTTTTTGTCCCTGGTGAAAAAAAATATATATATATATATATATATATATATATATAAAAACCCACACATCACAAAAGAAAGTTTCGAGAACCTTTTGGACATTTTGATCGCAGAGTCTGTTTTGCACAATGTTTTTGTCAAACATTTTTGAAATCACCATGGTAAATGAAAAAAAAAGAAAGAAAAAAGACGCAGCTAGTGAATTAAACTGTTATTAAAAATTGCTATCTGGGCAGAAGACCTAGGATGTTTTTTTTTTTTTTAAATAAATACAAAAATTAAAAGAAAGAGAAGAAAAAGTAATTTAATAAGGAAAGGATTTGAATGAATAATGAAAATTCATGTACTTCCAGCTTCCACAGCATATTGTTATTTCTTTCTTCAATGGAACATGAAATTCTAATAAGCTGATTTGATGCTCAAAAACATTTCTTATTATTATCATCAATGTTGAAAACAGTTGTGCTGTTTAATATTTTTGTAGAAACCAGGACACATTTTTTTTTCCCGGATACTTTGATAAATAGAAGGTTCAAATGAACAGCAAATTTATTTAAAAAGGGTTTTTTTTTTTTGTAACCATGTAAAAGTCTGTACTGTTTACAGTACGCAGTACTACAGTACAGTACGCACGCACGCACCATATAAGTAGCATTAATCTGGTCTATATGACTATATATTCAATATAGTCATTCAATTTTAAGTATTCTGAAGCCATGCACCAATTTTGTGTCAAACAGACCAAGTTTTTATTCACTAAAAATATAGTCCTTCACTATCCACATCCACATCTATTCAAAATATGGCACAGTTAAACACGTCAGGTTTGAATGACATGAGGGTGAGTAACTGATGACAGAATTTGCATTTAAGAGTGAACTGTCCCTTTAAAGGTGTGCATATCTATGTCAATGTGTTATCACAGATATGAGGTATGTTCTCCTAGAGCTGGGGCTTGCAGGATGCATGAGATCTCATTACAGCACTACAGTTACTGCCTGTGGCTCTGCCGATGGTTAATGTGGCCATGTGCTAGAGGAAAATGGAGCAAATTAGATGTTTGGGATTCCATATGTTGAGGTCTAGTTTCGTTTGTATTTGAGCATGTATGTCACCGTCCGTATGTGTACTTATGGTAATTGTATTTCTCACCTGTCTATATGCAGTTTCTGCGCTAAGAGCTGCCAGTCTTTGCCCTTGGCATTCGCTGTGTCGAAGGTCGCGCAGATTCGCTGGCGAATGGACAGGGGGATTCTGAAGGCCCTGGACCCCGTCTGGGAGGTGATGGTACAGTCTGATTGTGTGAAGAATGGCACTGTGTCTTTTTCACTCTGCAGGGGAAAAAGTATTGCAGTGACATATTAGAGTTTACAGAGCGGTTAAATTGGGCTAGAACAATCCGGAACGGTTATTGTGATTAAATAAAAAGTGAAAAAAAATGTTGACAGTTTGTTGAGTTTTTGTTTTGAAAATCCAGTTGTTCAAGTCCACTAGTGTCAAAAGCACAAATAATATCACTTGGATCAACACATTCGATATTTGATATTAATTGATCTGTATTAATTAACTCTTCTGATTGCTGAATAACATAATATCTGCATTAAATTATAAATATTTTATACTTTTTGGCATCAGAACCTCCAGATTTAAGGTTTAACCCACTTCGAAAAGATCCACTGTATATATATAAAAAAATGGACCATCAATATTCCAAACACAAGACGATATCTTATTCTATTGAACTTTGTCAATTTAATATATGAGTTTTTGTCTTCCAAACCTCAGCAACGGTGGTGTAGACCTGTAGGATCTGCTCATGACCTTTGACTTGCCGAACACTGATCTTACAGGAGAGCTGATTGGCTGCTGGACTGTAGCGCTCCAGAGAAAAGGCACACTGCAGAGGAGACTGGCTACTGCACCACACCTGAGAGAAGGAGAATTCCTGCACCAAAAGAGGAAGGAGGAGGAAAGAGTGAATATTTCAGTACGAACCAATAGCAACCAATATGTGCCTCCTCTCCTCCTTATTGTTATTCTGCTGTTGGAGCCGCTGAAGCTAATTTACTTAGTGTCATGTCACTGACGGCCCTGCCAGAACACAGCCTAGTATGAAAAAAACAGTTCTTGCTATGGGTATGATTTGGATAAAAATGTGCCTGCGGTCATAAAGCTTTACGAAGAAATGGTGGGTAAACAGCATTGAGAAAAACACACTCTTGAGAATGTGTCATCCAAAAACAGAAACAATTTGATAAAATAATACAAATACTGACAAATAGCTCTGCTGGTGTAGCAAATAAAACTAAATAGAGAATGCTGCTTTCCCATTCTCAACCTGACACCATGATACTAATGCTATGTAGTGATAGGGTGTTGCTACAGTCCAAGTGAAAATAAGCTCTATGAAGGGCTCTAGATATTTTTGGGTCTCTTCTTCACTATAAGTGCATTTTTTGGGGGGATTGTTTTATTTTCTGGTAAGCAAAAATTGCTTAGAAATGTATTTGAGCACACCTCTCCTCAACAAGCTGCATTATTTGAGTCCACTTTAGACATTCTACTATGCAAGTACAGACCCTTTCCAAAAAATTTGAATATCATGGAAAAGTTTATTTATTTCCATAATTCCATTCAAAACGTTAAACTTCCATAGATTATAGATTCAGGGCCCACAACTTAAACGATTTCAAGTATTTAGTTGTTTATTTGTACATAATTTGGGCTTCCAGCTCATAAAACCCACGAAAACAGGATTTCAAAAAATTAGAATATTACATGAAATCACACAGTAATTACACAGTGATACCATGGTCATTGAACCAGGTTTTGGTTCTTTTGGCAGTGTGGGCAGATGCAAATCCTGCTGGAAAATGAAGTCAGCATCTCCATAAAGCTTGTCTGCTGAAGGAAGCATGAAGTGCTCTGGAAATGTCCTGGTAGACGGCTGCGTTGAGTGGACAGCACAGTGGACCAACACCAGCCGATGACATGGCTCCCCAAACCAACACAGACTGTGGAAACTTCACACTGGACTTCAAGCATCTTGGATTGTGTGCCTCTCCATTCTTCCTCCAGACTCTGGGACCTTGGTTTCCAAATGAGATGCAAAATTTGCTCTCATCAGAAAAGAGGACTTTGGTCCACTGTGCTTTATTAAATCCAGAGTCAACGCAGCCGTCTACCAGGACATTTCCAGAGCACTTCATGCTTCCTTCATTTTCCAGCAGGATTTGCACCTGCCCACACTGCCAAAAGAACCAAAAACCTGGTTCAATGACCATGGTATCACTGTGTAATTACTGTGTGATTTCATGTAATATTCTAATTTTTTGAAATCCTGTTTTCGTGGGTTTTATGAGCTGGAAGCCCAAATTATGTACAAATAAACAACTAAATACTTGAAATCGTTTAAGTTGTGGGCCCTGAATCTATAATCTATGGAAGTTTAACGTTTTGAATGGAATTATGGAAATAAATAAACTTTACCATGATATTCTAATTTTTTGGAAAGGGTCTGTACATGTCAACTAGCAGTCATTAGAGTATAATTAGACTGCTTAAACACTTTATTGTGATGCTCCCCCAACAGAAATTCTACTGACTATAAGTATCTTTGCAAGTACATGTCAATTTATTCTACTAACCGTTACCTAAGAGTCTACTAATACTCTAATGAGAGTTAGTTGACGTGTAGTTGCAAACTTACTTATAGTTAGTAGAATGTCTGAAGTGGACTATCGATATAAAGCGTAAACGTATTAAGCACCAAAGTTATAATACTCAGGATTATGGGCTTTGAAAAACAATAGTAACATATCACAGTTCTGCAGTTTGTCCATTTAAAACGTTTTTTTAAAATATATTTAACTGCCAGTTTCCTGTTAAAACCATACAGGGTGAAAAGACATCCTTATCTCCAGCTAAATTCCTACCACGGCCTCTGGCTAAACTACCTTAAACAGAGCTGTATTAATATTCATATGACCAGTCAAATGAACACTGGAATTTGACATCTTATTAATATTCAGCCTCATATGCATATTAACAAAACTCATGCATATTCATACGGAGCGGGCATCCATATTTATGAGGACAGCACCTGGCAGGTGGTAAAAGGTTTGATGCTCCAGAGGAACTGGGGGATGTCCTGGATGGAGACCTGTAGGCTGAAAGAGTTTGCTCTGAAGAGCAGGGTCTTGGGTTCCTCCAGGAGACGCCCACCTCGACCCCGCTCCACGGACACCACCTCCTGCGAGGAAGAGTAAATACAGATATAAACGCTCATGCATAAACACGCACTGACACATATAATTCCCTACAACAGGAACAGAACTCAACTGACTGCTCACGTTTAAATTATTCAGCTGAAAAACAGCCCTCCCACATTACACAACAGCTATTTCCTGGGTCTAGCGGCACCTTTAATCTTCGTAACCCGAAGATGAAGCAGAAAGTGATTAAAAACCTGCGTCTAACGTGAGGCTGACGTTTCCAACCCCTAGACCAACAAACACGTCGAAGAAATGGCTGCATTGCATTTTTCATCTACAAGAATGGAATTACAATAACACCCTGGGGTCTAAAATAAAAAAAATAAAAAAAACACACAAAACAAAATCTGGAAACACAACAACTAATAAATCTAATGGTACAATGCCTTCAATTACCAACTCGGTCGAATACAATGAACTAAGCTACCTTTCCTGTTTGCACAAATGCAACGCACACAAAATGGTATGCGGAACAGGAGCGAGAGACACTGGATGGATAGAATCAGCATTGATGAAAGGCACGGGTGATTTTGTGCTCTTTGCATCTATTCTGTGGGAACTGTTGACAATGGCACAGTAGCATTAAAAGCATTAAGTCTCTCTCTCCTGCTTTCTCTCTCTCTCCGTCACAAAAGAAAGGAAAATAGTCTCTTGCTGTGATGGCTGCTGATCGATCCTGGCCTGAATTCGTTCAGTTTCCAGGGAGGAATTCATTTGCTGTTTTGTGAAATGCAAACAACACTGACAACAAAAGAGTACAAAAGAAGAGAAAAAATCCTGAGTGAACGGCTGGGTAAACAAAGTGGAAGAGCGCTTTGGTGTGGAGAAATACAATCTTTGACCAGTCACTTGTGAATGTGTCCTGTTGGGAAAGAAGACTTCACAGAGCAGAGATCTGTCTCACACACACACACACACACACACACACACACACGCACGCACGCACACACACACACAATGTTGGGTTTTTATGTTTTATGGAGACTTTCCATAGATGTAATGATTTTTATTCTGTACAAACTGTATATTATATCCCCTAACTCTACTCTTAAACAAAACCATCAGAGAAAACTTTCTGCATTTTTATATTTTCAAATAACTTCATTCTGTAAAATTTATAAGTTGTTTTCCTCATCGGGACCAAAAAATTTCCCCACAAGGACAAGGATTTCGGATATTGCCATTTTTGGGGGCAAAATGGAGAAATACAATCTTTAATGTAGGGTTTACCAGGAGACAGACAGACAGACAGACAGACAGACACACACACACACACACAGACACACACACACACACAATGTTGGGTTTTCATGTTTTATGGAGACTTTCCATAGATGTAATGATTTTTATTCTGTACAAACTGTATATTATATCCCCTAACTCTACTCCTAAACAAAACCATCAGAGAAAACTTTCTGCATTTTTATATTTTCAAATAACTTCATTCTGTAAAATTTATAAGCTGTTTTCCTCATCGGGACCAAAAAATTTCCCCACAAGGACAAGGATTTCGGATATTGCCATTTTTGGGGGCAAAATGGAGAAATACAATCTTTAATGTAGGGTTTACCAGGAGACAGACAGACAGACAGACACATACACACACACACACACACACACACGCACACGCACACGCACACGCACACGCACACGCACACGCACACACACACACACACACACACACACACACACACACACACACACATTGGGTTTACATGTTTTAAAGGAACATTCAATGACTTCAATTGTTTTTATATTGAGATATATTGAGTCTTTTCACTTCACTTAACTCTTATTTTGTTGAGACATTATTCAGGTCATTCTACAAGATACATTGTGTCCCTTGTATACATACACTACCATTCAAACGTTTTGGGTCGGTACATTTTGGGCATTTTTTTTTTTTTTTTTTTTAAGAAAGAAAATAATATTATTCAGCAAGGATGCATTAAATGGATTAAAAGTGACCATAAAGGGTGTATTCACAGTTGCAGTTTGGTTCGTGCTGGACCAAAAAAGAAAACTATACATTTAGTCCTCAATCACTTAGCTTTCACACCGTCATTTTTAACACCAAACTTAAAGATAAAAAAAGAAGAAAATAAAAATAAAAATACGTATGCGGGTGACTATTGCGCAGCCTTTGAAATAAGACAGCAAGTCTCTTTATTTTCTCACTTTATTTTATGTTTTGAAACATCTGCCAGTAAAAATGATCTTAAAATGTCAATCCTGTTACAATAATTATTTATGGTACACAACTGATAACTGAAAAATGTAGAAGGAAGCACCTTGTAGTTTTTACAGCCTTCAACACAGGGCTTGTGATGTCAAACTAAACTGTAAAACCTTAAACCCTGGAACCTTTAATGAAGGCATAATAATATCCCAACATATACTGAAGTTTATTAATTTAGCTCGAACATAAACACACTCCAGACATCAGTACTTTGTTTGTGTGTGTGAGTTTGGGAGAGAGAGAGAGAAAAATAGAACCACTAATTCAGTTTGTGTATGTCTTGAGGCTTCAATACCACACAAAGACATCTCCACATCTCTGTAACCGAGAAGAAAAGATCCATGTGAGACATTAAATATAAATGACATATTATGCTTTCTTCATAAAGTGAAGAGATTGTAAGTTATGTGTGTGTGTACAACAAAGACTTCTCTGAAGCTGTGTCTGCTCAGCTAGACGTTACGCCTAACAGAATGTAAATCACTTTTAACTTGCGTTCAGAAAATATTCAGTCACGTAGTGATCGCATGAAGTATGCGAGTGGCTCACCGTGTCTTTGTAATTTAAGAAGCCATTCTATCAGTTAGCAGGAGATGTGTGTGTGTGTGTATGAGATTGGTCCAGCTGACTTTCAGTGGAGCGTAAAACCAGAGTACCCACAGGGCATGACGGCTAGCCATAACATGCTGCCCCATGAATGCAAATATCCAATAAGCTGTGAATTTCCATCTAATGTCATATGCAGTATGAAGGAAATATATATCATGACATTTAAGAAGCCTACATCTGTGAATGCCGAAAACACACCTAGCGGAATGAATGAATTTCCATGCTGGTTTGAATGAACTGCTGGATTCATTAAGCCCAAAGTATACTTTATGTTTTACACCTACGTTAGGGTCACCGTACAGTGAGTGTACTCAGTATGCGCATGCTGAATAAAAAGAAGAGACAAAGCCACTTGTAGGCAAGCTTGCAAGGTTAGCAAAAGAGAAAAGAAAAGAAAGGTGAAACGTTTACTAATGCTGTGTTAAGCAGGGAAGGAGACCAGAGCAGTTTTTTGAGTGGATGTCAATGGAGGAGAGGGAAAAAGTCTTAACATTTAATGAATCGACAACCTATTGGCTAATCTTCAACATGTTTGCTCTTAATGATTAGTTTTGGATTAATTTATTTTTAGTTTATATATATAAAAAAAGTCATGGATAATTTGGCGACAGGTGTGATTCAGTTTACGGCACTTCTCATTAATTTTTATGGTATCCGCAAACAGTGATTGACTGTCGCACAACTGAACAAAATACAATGATGTCAAGACTGTAATGTCATTAGTTATCAAGGCACGCGCGATCCAAGTTAGCTGTTACGCTTTCTCCAATGGTAGATCCACTGACCCACGTATCTCCCAATAATAAGCCCATCTCTGAGAAGAGACAGAAACGTGTGCAAGTTACAACAACTATGGATGGCTACGTGGATGAGAGATTGTGCGAGGAGGTTAGAAAGCATCTGCATTTGTACAACTTCAGCCAAAACGATGATAAAGATGGGTTATAATTTGAGACGAGAGACTGCTCAGAAGGGGTAGTACAAGTTGTCATAATGTGCATGCATCGACCGCCTGTGTACGTGTACATGTCAGATTGAATATATAGCTCTAACCACTGCATTTTTTTCTTAAATCAGGATTTCTACATGTATGGCAGCCATTCCATTCCAGTGTCTGTTGAATTCCAACACAGGCACATTGGTTAGGTGATGACCTGAACCAAATCTTATTTAATGAGGAAAAGTATAAAAACCACTGCTGTGTTCATCACTATCATCTTGCAACAGGACCAGCTGGGTGGCAAAAACAGTGCTAGTAGTACCTCAAAAGTAATTGGAATCAAAAAAATAACTATTGACCATGCCAGAAGAGTTGAAAAGGAAAGTTTTGAGTGAGGAAAAGAGGGGTTCAATTCTGGCTTTACTGGCAGAGGGATACAGTGAGTGTCGGGTTGCTTCCATCCTTAAAATTAAAATAAATTTCAAAGACGGCGGTTCATAAGAACAAGGTCAAGCAGCAGACATTGGGGACAACAAAGCTACAGACCGGCAGAGGGCAAAAACAACTCTCCACTGACCGGGATGACCGCAAACTCATGTTGGATTCGAGTCAACTCAACTCGAATGTCACTCAAAAACCGTAGGATGACATCAAGTGACCTACAAAAAGAACGGCGGTTCGAAACAGGCTCCTAGAGGCAGGGCTGAAGTCGTGCAAAGCTAGAAAAAAGCCCTTCATCAAAGAAGAGCCAGGCTGAGGTTTGCAAAAGACCAAAAGGATTGAACTGTAAAGGACTGGAGTAAGGTCATCTTCTCTGATGAGTCCAATTTTCAGCTTTGTCCAACACCTGGTCGCATGGCTGGACTGGCCATTGGGCATACCGGGCATTTTCCCGGTGGGCCGACGTGCTTTTCGGGCCGATACATCTCATACTTTTACATTATTTTTTATTTTTTTTTAACGGGCCATAAAATTTGTACATCGGCGGCCCATTCGTTTGGTTTTGCTTAATTGGCGGCGCTGGGTTTGTGCCGGTGTAATGCATTGGTCAAAAAAAGTCAGTGTTAGTTTTTTTTTCTGACAGACCAGCACATGAAACACGTAGATCAGCGGCCCATTGGTTATTTTCTTGATTGACACTGGGCTGGCCCAATCACAACTTTAAACGAGTGAGCGAGCGTGCAGCAGTGTCAGTGTGTATCTGTCAAAATAGTCAGCGAGATGGAGAAGAAACGCAAGGAATGTGCAGAGAAATAGCATGAAAAAATAGAACCAGGCCCTTAAAGCAGACGCTTTATGTGTCAAAATATATGTTTTCTGACCTTCATCAGCTCCTTCATCAGCTCCAGCGGCAGATGATGATAGTGAGGAGGATCAGGAGAGAGATGAGAAAGTGTAGAGCCTGCGGTAAGCAGAACTACTTTAAAAACACTTAGGCCATGTCATGAGTGTAGGAACCCATAACCCAGTTACAGATTATTTCCACATCTGCATAGTTGACGATTACGCAATTCACTAGAAATCTAATGAGAGGCGTTTGTAAACCATGTTTTCCGCCAAAATAAAAGCTTGATGCAGTTTGCGTCAAAATAAAAGATCATGTGCTTATCTCTTTCAAGTACAGAAATTGGTACAAAACTAATTATGAAAGTTTCCTTTAGTGCATTTGTTTTACAAAATATAGCAATTACTGTCATTGGATTAATATTATTAACTATTATTATGTAGTAGGTGTAATGTAAATAGACACTGTAACTAAAAGTTTGAATTTTTCTTTGTTTAATTTGCACACTGAATATGGGTTGGAGCTTTTAATTTTGAACTCTCAAAGTGCACCAGATTGATGAATTTAACATTAAAATGCACACAATTTTCTCACAGGGTGGCATGCCCCCGAACCCCCCTAGAAGGACCGAGGTCCACCCACCACAGTTTTACCAAAAATCCTGTAAGAAACACTTGTATTGCTATGCTAATGCAGATTATAGCTTGTTTTAGGATTCACCACTGTGAAGTATAGTTCGACTGTATTAATAAATGTCAAATTTTTACTTATTTCATCTGTTAACTCTCACTCGTTCCTATACTCACTCATTACATGGCATTAGTGGTTTTAATGAATAGGAGTTGGTATGCATATAATTAAGGGCGTGCAAAGATGGGTGGTGTTTATGATCATATAGTGGGCCGGTCTGGGCCAAAATGCCCGGGCCGATTTTTTGTCCCAGTCCAGCCCTGCCTGGTCGTCTAATGGCTAGACGGAGACCTGGAGAGGCCTACAAGCCACAGTGTCTCGCACCCACTAGGAAATTTGGTGGAGGATCGGTGATGATCTGGGGGTGCTTCGTCTTTGTGAAGGATGCATGAATCAAGCCACGTACAAGGTTGTCCTGGAAGAACACTTGCCGCCTCCTGCTCTGACAATGTTCCCCAACTCTGAGGATTGGTTTTTCCAGCAGGACAATCTCCATGCCACACAGCCAGGTCAATCAAGGTGTGGATGGAAGACCACCAGATCAAGACCCTGTCATGGCCAGCCCAATCTCCAGACCTGTCCTGAACCCCATTGAAAACCTCTGGAATGTGATAAGGAGGAAGATGGATGGTCGCAAGCCATCAAACAAAGCCGAGCTGCTTGAATTTTTGCACCAGGAGTGGCATAAAGTCACCCAACATCAATGTGAAAGACTGGTGGAGAGCATGCCAAGACGCATGAAAGCTGTGATTGAAAATCAGGGTTATTCCACCAAATATTGATTTCTGAACTCTTACTAAGTTAAAACATTAGTATTGTGTTGTTTAAAAATGAATATGAACTTATTTTCTTTCAATTCTTCGAGGTTTGACAACACTGCATCTTTTTTGTTATTCTGACCAGTTGCAAATAAATGCTCTAAATGACAATATTTATATTTGGAATTTGGGAGAAATGTTGTCAGTACTTTATAGAATAAAACAAAAATGTTAATTTTACCCAAACACATACCTATAAATAGTAAAACCAGTTTGGGTACAAATGTGAGCGTACAAAAAACCAAAGTATACTTTGGGCTTAGCTAGCGGGTCAGGATCTGAGACAACATATGTGGTTATCAATAATGTACACACACAAACAAACTTAAAATTCTTTACACACCTGAAAGGCATGGGGCATATCATCGACGCAGTACACTCGAATACTGTAGTTGAGGAAGTTGGGCTCCATGTTTCCAAACACAGCCAGTCGGAGTCTCTTCCCAGCCGCCTGTGTGAGGGCCTCTCCCACTAATGCGTAACACCCCGGCCTCTCCACCAACAGGTGGCAGCACTGAGTGTCCAACAGGCAGTAACAAGAAGTGCTCTCCTCTTCCACAGTCATCACCTCCTGTCAGAAACACACATATACAGTACTCACAGTCAAAATCCAACTGTTGATGAGTCATATGTAAGATTCTTACACAACATCGACTGCGATTAACACTTTATTTTGATGTTTCACCTACATGTCAACAAACTCTCATTAGAGTATTGGTAGACTGTCTGCTTAATATCTGCTAACACTTAAGTGATGGTCCATCAACAGACATTCTACTGACTATAAGTAACTTTGCACCTTATTCTACTAACCCTTCCCCAACAGTCTATTAATACTGAGCTAATACTCTAATGAGAGCGAGTTGACATGCAAGAGCAATGTTTCTTATAGTCAACAGAATGTCTAAAGGGATTATTTAAAATCTAAAGGGATACTTCATCAAAATAAAATACATCCGGTTTTGCTATTGGGGACAACAGTGATGACTGATGATGTCACAAATCTATCAAAACCTGTTTTAAGGGCCAGATATACTAAACCGGGCAAATTAGCGTGAGAGCGCAATTCCAAAAAAGTGCAGATGGGAGTGGAAAGTTCTGCACGTGATCTACTGACGACGCACAAACTAAAGAACACAGACGCAGCCGGATCATTTCCATAAAGACCAATGCAATCTACCAAGAGCAGCGCAAATTAGCGTCTGGTTTAAGACATGCTTTTTTGGGGCGTTACATAATGGCGCAAATACCAGTAAATTGACTAGCGCAAACCTAAGCAAATCACCTTGCATGATTCATTTAAAGACTCTCCTCCCATAAATTTTGCGTCTGAAAGAGAAATGCATATGCAATAAGGTCAGCACCCTGTCCAACCCTGTTAGTAAATCCTGACAGTATTTTTTTAACGCCAAAAAGAGGGTGTAAGCGGTTGGTAAATCTGGCACTAAAACTTTAAACTTTCACTTTTTCCATATTTATAACACTTTTAATTCTGACAATGCATGACAAAATGCTTGTGACTGTGGCTGAGTAGAAACATTTTGCCACTTTTAAAAAAGTAATAAAAGTAGCAAAAAGTGAATGGAAATGTATATCTTTGGGGGAAAAAATATGAAAAATTGTAATTAATTATACATTTAAATATATGGTTTTATCATTTTATATTTATTTTAGTATTTTGTTTAATTTATATTTTATTATTTTAATAAATTACAATTTATTCAATTAAATGGTAATACATTATTAATATAATCATTTACAGGAAAAATACTGCAATATAAAATCTGCACTAAATCAATGAACTACAATTAAACTTCCTTAGATTTCTTTGGTGAAAATCCATGAAAACCACCAGATGGTGTGTAACCTGTTATATGTATTTATTTGTTAATTAAATGTTTTAGAACATCTGATTTCAATTAGTGTTAGAATTATTGTTTTTGAATAGCCTTCCCCATCTTGAAAACAAACATAATTGTTTACCTTCACTTAAGTACTAAAGTACGATAAGCTGTAATGTTTATAGTACAAGTATGATTAATAGAAACATCCAAGAATATCCATGCTGATCGACTGTTTTTCTTTTCTAGAACATGGTTCAATTGCTTTTAATGCAAAGTAGGCCTCGTTGTCATAAGCACTGACAGCTACTTACTTTTGGCAACCCTGAGGCTTTTCACAGGCCGCTTCACTTTATAAAATCCTCAGTCAGCATAAACGTGCATACACATGTTAGAGAAAGGTGAAGATCTTTAGCTGAAATTATGCATCCCTTTTCTTTATAGCTCTGCAGATGGAAGCACAGCTTGATTATTATTATATGCATCTGGTATTTGAATGTCAGGAACAGTGGGTGTGTAGCGGCCAGCAGGAACTCTGAGTCCAGGGTCTCCATTTCACCGGCTGAATATAGCTGAAGCTAAGCATAACTTTGCCCCCTGAAGCGACCCGAACCATTTGTGACGGCGGAAAGCTTGATATTTCATGTCTAAACACACCATCGCACAGAAACCATTGCCTATTACCCACAAATCAGTGGGTGCACATTAAAGTGTGCTTTCTCTCTCACACACACACACACAGTAAAATGCACAAAAAAAGGTGTTATTCTCAATTCTGCAGGGATATTACTCTCTACCCGCCTATCACATGCTCTCGCATTATGCCTGCTTGAAAAAGCTTATTATTTCAAACAACTGTCAAAGGTCTCCGCGTCTTTAACACAGCGTCAAAATGACTCGATTGCACCGAAAGAAAAGGAGTTGATTGGTATTGTGATGTGTCTTTGAATTAGAGAGTCTGCGTTTGATTATAGTCTGCTGAAATGTCAGGTCGCACACACACACTTGCAACACTACACTAATACAAACAGAGATGGTTTCTCCAGGGTCGGCTTGTGTCAGTGAGCTCCAGCTCAACTTTGATGAAGTTCTTTCAACATGTAAGAGCAGTATGAATCCGCTCTTATAAATAACAGCAAAGTATCAAAGGGAAAGGACTGTGTTAATACGGGAAACACAGAGAGATGCTCTTAAAGTGCACTCAATGTAGGAACATCAGTCTACGATGAAGAGGGCATATCTATTGATTCTGTCACATGGTGACCTTCAGCATTTTAACTTCAGAATAACACTTCAGTTCTTATAATTGCCAGCAGAACACACTGCTGTTTCGCATTAAACTACATGATTCAGAGTTTGATCTGCACTCATTCAAGGCTTCCCTATCCAGCACGTTGGTTAAAGACTAACTTGAAAGGTTTAACAAAGATACTATTCTTATGTCAGCCTTACCTCCCAGTTGTTGTCCTGGGTTTGTTTCTTAAGCTTGATATTCCAGTCTTCTGAACTCACATCTGCACAGTGGGCTATCGTCAAGGCAACAGGGCAGGAAAGGGTCAGGCCAGGAGGGCCGTATGTTACCTCAGGACTCAAAAGTATCTCCTGACCTTCATCAGACAAAGCACTGCAGGTAAAGAGACAGAAAGAGAGATTAACTGATATTGTTAAAAAAAATTGTATTGTGGCTATGCTAATACTGTTGGTTCCTAATGATTTACCACTGTGTTTTTTCCCTCATTTGTAAGTTACTTTGGATTAAAGCATCTGCTAAATGAATAAATGTAAAAGGTAATGCTTCTGATTCTACTTAATTGGCACTAGAGATCAGATGGAAACACACACACACTGACAAATAAACAAAAAAAACACTAAAAGGTTGGAATTGACGTTTTGCTAAGCTCCGCCCCCCTTGGTTACAGCTGCTAACTCTTACAAGCGTTACGAAAGATCCCATAGGAGTGAACTAGAGATTTCAGCATGATTTGCAATAAAATGTGCTCATAAGGTTTTAAAATTGGTTGGATAATATCCTTTACAGTACGTGAGCTGGAATCAATTGTGACATTTATTTCAAGATGTGGAAAAAAAATGTTTGTGTCCTCTCTGGGTACTTTTAAGTGACCTGTGAACAACATTAAATCATATTTTTGGATAGTCTCCCTAAAACATATTAAACATTTCAAACACTGCTTTCCAATAGAAAAGAGATTAAACTAGAGGTCAGCAACAGTTGTTAAGGCAGGACTTAGCGTAAGGTCAGTTCAGCGCCATTCACACTCAAGTATGTCAACTATAATGATAACTATACGTAATACGTTTTAATAAGTCCACATGACAGCCATAACACGAGGAATGACACTGTTGAAATCACATTCAGATTATTATTATTTTTGGCAGCTGATGAACGATAAACATTAACAGTCAATCAGAATCCAGCTTCAGCATTTAAAGCGCCTATAATAAACAATGTTTATGTGCACATTCCCATGATTTTGCTAAATAAGGCATATTTTGTTGATCCTGGAACAACATTCCTGTCCTAAAATTTAGTCATACCTCTAAACCTACTTATCCCTAAAATCAAAGAGAACTAATAGCTAAATAATACTGATGTTGAAGCACCTAACCCTGGTTGTAAGCCTAAACTTGACAAACTGTAAACATGTCCCTCAAATGTGATTCGTTGATTGGAATGGTGTTCCAGGATCAACAAAGATGTTGATCCAGGAACATGTTGCACTTGGTGAAATATGATAATTATTATGAATTATCACTGTGAATTATCAATTATTACTCTTATGTGCACTGTGTGAACATAATAATTTAGAAATTATTTCACCCCATAATAATGGTATGCATTAAAGCATTGAAACTACCGGTGAATTCATTTTAATTTTTCTAAAACGTTTTCCCTAAATTGAAACTTCCTGTCCACTATTAAAATAAAATACAGATCAAGAGAACAACTTGTGTGAAATGCTCATGGGAAATCCTCGCTCAATATGTGCTATAGTGTCAAAATAACAGTATCGATTCCACCAGAAGATGCCAACGTTTAAATAAATGGATTTCGTTTGGTTAATAAACACGAGGGCGAGCTACTGCGATCACACCACAAACAAACATTAGCTAGAAATACAAGCAGATTTGTTAATGGAAACATGTCAAATAGCCACACAGCTCTCCATGCAAACACAAACACAACAGATTAGCCTGCAAACTCAGCGCTAATACAGATATATTGTACTTTGTGCTGGTTGAAGTGATTCCAGAGGGCAGTTGGACTTGATCGGGTGTGGAGATCAGTAAGTGTGTGTGTGTGTGTGTGTGTGTGTGTGTGTGAGTTCACTGGTCGATGGTGTTGTTTGAAGTGCCTTCTGAGGAGCCTGGTGACATATTGAGACAGTTTGGACGTGTTAGCGTCGATCGATATGACTGCTGTGGATCCTCAACAAGGATTACTCATCTACAGCAGGGGGAGTTCACACTAGCCTGGGTGGCGCCATGGAAAACACACTGACACAGCAGATTACATGAACCAGACACCTGCTGTCAACAGAACCAGGATGATTTACCATTCATTACTCTGTGCAGAGATTCAAACTATATTTTAACACTGAGTGGTGTTTGTCCATGTGAAACCATGATGCTAAGGTGTTCTCAATAGTTTTGCTTGGGTGTTTGTTACATTGTAACTAGCCCAAATCTCCATGTTAGGACATTTTTACCAGTTTTATTGTCGGAGAAAAAAAATAAATAAAAAAAATAAAAAATAAAAATCCGGTCACACTATAGATTAGGGTCTAATTTGACGTTTGCTTCAGAAAACTCCTAATTACTACTTATTAATAATTTGTAAGGAAGTTAAGTTTAGATATTGGGTAGGATTAAGGGATGTAGAATATGGTCATGCAGAATAAAGCATTAATATGTGCTTTATAAGTACTAATAAACAGCCAATATCCTAGTAATATGCATGTTAATATGCAACGAGTTAATAGTGAGAATCGGACCCTACACTTAAGTGTCACCAAAAAATCCAATGTCCTAATTGCTTAGAATAATAGCTTAGCTTTTCTCAATAAGCAGTTGTTATAATCACTTATATTTAAAGCACAAACAGGCCGAAGTTCAACACTTAAATGCCCAAAATAAGATATTTTGAAGAATACTGGTAACCAAATAGTTTTAGTAACCATTGACTTCCACTGTATGGACAAAAACACTCATTTGTTCTACAGAAGAAAGTTCTGGAACAACATGAGGGTGAGTAAATGAGGAATGAATTTTAATATTACCTCTTTAAGGTAATGGATTTTGACAACAGCTCGCTAGTAATGATGCTTCTGATGAACATACGGGAACGTAAGTGTTTATTTTACAATTTATTTTTCATTCTAAGCAGGTGACAGGCTGAGACAGCCGTCCAATTACAGTGTTCGACACTGTGTCGTACCAACAGGCCAGTCACTTAACAACCTTCTAATCGCTGTCTCACTCCATCTGCACTGTTTGTTTACATGTTGATTTATTTATATTGAATAATTACCTGTTTCCTCCCAACTTCCTCCATTTATTGGCATTGCATCCAAACTCTTTTGTGTCTGAAATAAAAGCAATTAACGCTGATGAAGCAGCTAAGCTTGTTTTGCCATTCTGGAGAGGAGAGAGAGCGTTACCTGACATTTACAGTCGTTTAATGAAACTCCAGCAAACACTAGAAAAGCATTCAGGCACATAAAACGCATATCAAATGGAACAAAATGTTTAATGTTGGCTGAAATATCAGGAACAGCGGTAAACAAATGAAAAACAGTTGAAGGGGCATCCATATTGATTGAATCTGTGGATGACACCTGCATGCTTTTCAAACAAATAACATAGTTATTAATTAAAATGATGTGGAGACCTACTCTTCTCTAAAGTGCTTTGGCAGCAGGGTTAGTATACAACACACATTAACTCAAATAAAAATAATTTAACCTTAAACTTGTTTTATTTCAGCTAGTTGCCAAGACAACATTTCTCATTTTCATTTAGTTTAACTTAATGTACTAAATTAACTAAAATAAAAAGCTATATAGACTTACTAAATTTACTTTATAAACAACTCAATTACTAAAATGTTCAAATGAAAATGGAAAACATAAAAATAAAATATTAATTAAAACTATAATAAATCACTCTGTAAATTTGGTCAATCCATTCACATTTGCAGATAAAAATCCAGTCATCATCTATCCCAACTCATATTACTTTTCCCTGTGGAAGACAAAGACAACTAATCAAACCATTAGTTGTTGTTTTTTAAAGCTACTTGCTTCCATATAATGAAAATGCATCTGGCAAGTTCAGTTGTATTAAAATTACTTGCTTACTTTACTAAAAAGAAAATAATATATTTTGCCTGTGTCTAGTTCATCACTACACTAGCATGTCTTATACTTACAAAATTAACATGTAACTTGCTAAAAAGCATTTGTTTGTCCTTTGGTTATATGTTAAGCCTATCTCATCTAAAGCACCAAGTGAGCCACAACGCCTCTGATTGTGATTCTTAAGTTTTCTCCTTTTTCCTCCTCGTACAGACACAAGCCTAGAGAATTGAAACCAAAACGGCTCCCTGAGGAAACCACCTCAACAAGTGTCTTCATTACATTTTGTGCCACAGGCATTATGGCCTGATCAATATGAACAATTATCCCTTTTAGATCACAGTGTCTAAGAGAAGTGAAGTATTTGACTATAAAACCCTGTTCACACTTACGGGAATTTTGACATGGGAGGTCATCAGGCAGTAACACTTTATTTTGATGGTCCACTTTAGACATTCTACTAGTAACTTTGCAACAACTGTCAACTAGCAGTCATTGGAGTATTAGTAGACTGTCTGCTTAATATCTGCTAACACTTCATTTTCATTGTCCCCCAACAGACATTCTACTGACTGTCAGTATCTTTGCAGCTACAGGTCAACTTATTCTACTAACAGCCTAGTTGACATGTAGTTACTTATAGAATGTCTAAAGTAGACCATGGAAATAATGTGTAACCCATCAGGCTGTATTGCTGGTCCCTTGAAGGCATTCATACAGCTAGATGCCCAAAATGTTATTTATAATGGTAAACTTTTGAAAATATTGCTGCTCGTTCCATTCTGACAAGGAATGCGTTTCCTTGCAGCTAAAAAACAAGGAGAATATTTTTATGAAAATGTCAGCAAGCATATAATACAGTATATCGTATCATCAAAGTTGAACAATCAATGATTAAGTGCATTAATTGCCGTACACTACCTATCAAATATTGTGGAATAATTTAAATGTAAGATGTAAGAAGTTTTAAAATGCCATTTATTTCCAGCAGCCATTATTTAGTGTCACATGGCCCTACAGAAATCATTCTAATATGCAGAATTGTTGCTCAGTTATTAATTATTGTTGGGGCACAATTATTAATAACGGTTCTTATTATCAATGTTGAAAACAGTTTAATACGTTTTCATCAGGATCCTTTGATGAATAGAATTTTCAAAAGAACAGCATTTATATGAAATAAATATCACTTTTTGATACATTTAGTGCATCCTTGAAGAATTGAAGCATTAATTTTTCTCTAAAGTGAATAATCTCTCTCTCTTTTTTTATTTTACTAACTTTTGTTATGGTTTCCACAAAAAAATTAAGCAACAAAAACATTTTATTATTATTATTTTTCCCCTCTATGTGGACTTTTGCATCATGTCTACACTAAACAGCAAGTCAGCTGTTTATTTGCATACAATTTTAATGCTGTCAAAGACTTGGACATGCCTACTGTTGCCAATTTCTTTGTTGCTGTAAATTCCTGTCAGTGTAACAACCATTAAATAGTGCAGTCTAGCCCTGTCAAAAGTGACTGCTAGCTAGCATGCATGGTTCCAGCCATTATTCATTTCCCATGGTTCATCAAATGTAAGGAGCCTGAGATACAGCGCTAATAACAAGGAGATACATCACCTATTGATTTACAAGTTTAATATCCGCCAGGATAAAAAAAAAAAAACAAGTCTGCTTTCATTAACACAGTGTGAATCATTTCCTAGTAATACAAAACGTTCCGTGTGATGTCCAGGTGAATCCACAGGGAAGGGTACAGAAGAGCTTTAAGCTCTGCAAATAACTCAGAGGTCTGAGCAAACTCAATCCTATCACTGTGAACAAATAAAAAGAGCCTCTGATTGATCCTTTTTCATGACTCTGCTCTCTATAGCCGCTGTTATGAGGACTCTGGAGATCGTGCGGCTAAATTTAGGAGGTTCTGCAGATTGATTTCTGCCACTCTCTTCTTCTAAACCCCCTCCCTCCACTTTCTGTAGATGCTTTGTGGTCAGATTGCAGTGTTGTGGATTGAATTTCTCCCTGCCACTCACCACAACTGTCAAAAGATAGGCTTTGACTGACAGTTGGGCTGAGCAGCTAGCATCTGACTGACGGAGAGCTGCGCGGCGGTGGTGTTGGCGCGTCGGACGGGAGACGGGGAAGCAAACAGCTCTGAGCTTATCGGACGCTAGCAGGTACCTTCATCTGCGAACTTGCTGAGATTGAGGTTTTCATCTTTGAGCTCTGAAGAGTCTCTGAACACTCATGACCTTTGATCTCTATCAATCCCAGCAAGCCTACGACTGCGACCGATGATTGGGAGCGAAGAGAAAGCGTCTTCTGTCTGAGTCGAGGTGACATTATAGTGAGTTGTGCAACTTTAGTTTGAAATCCCTGGTCGTTGAAGTTTGCTTATAATTTTTGGAGGGTTAATCCCAGAGTTAAGCAGCTCAACAGAACAAAGCAAGTGACATTCTGGGAGATTTCCTCACTGGAAATACAAGCTGCGCTACATTTAAAGCATCCCTACACAGTGTTCACATCTCCCTAAACACTCAGCAGGGGATATCTGTTGAAGTTCACTGTACTTGACAAAATGTGTCAGCTTGCAAACACAGAATAGAAGTTTGAGATATGAAAACATGAAATACTGTGTAAATAATTCTAATATAAATTATCATCCTTTCATATCTAATGGACAACTCAACAACTGTATGTTTCCTTTGAAAGTTCCAGACAGTATATAGATACTGTATATGACTTTACTTAATGTTAAAAGTGTAATTTCTATACATGGAAATGTCATGTAAACTAATAAAATCTTAAAAGCTTTTTCTAATTAATATACATGTGACTAGCTCTAAAATATTTTATCAGGTAGAAATTGTGAATTCCTTAAAAAAATTTCCTTAATCTTTATTCTGTAAATCATGAACAACCAAAAGAGCCATGTAAATTCATTCATTAAAAACAGTGGGTTCTCTGAAGAACATTCAGTTCCAAAAATGTCTGTAATCCAAAAAATAAAATCATTTAAATTGTAATTATAATGCCCAATGTTTAAAATAAAAAAGATTAAAATAGCCAGGGGGCTTTCGAATGTTATTGTGAACAATGGGTGGCCTTGGAGTCAAAAAGGTGGAGAAGCATTGATGTATCATGCTTACACCGTAGTGTGATGTCTACAGTGCTGGTCTCAGGTCGAGTACAGTGCCATTGTTTCAGTCACCATCTTTTTTCCCCTTGTTGCGACAGGATGGCACAGCTGGCAGATAACCTGCTGAACTTGGATGTGTTTAACCACTCTCGCACACAGGCCCAGCATACTAACGCTATGAAAGTACACCTTTTTATGCACCTTCAATACACAGGCCTGCTGCAGTAACTAAAGCTAAGGGAGCGAGACTGAAGGTAAGAAAGGAAAATTGAGCTACAGAGATGGGAATAAAAAGAAAAATGCCCTACTGATAACATCATCATGTTGTGTTTTGGATGCTGGTGAGCATATTCACGTTGTCGATAACAAAACAGCGCAAAAAGTGGATGGAAACTTGGCTAGTGTCACTTTCTAATAGAATTACAACTTAAATTTCTTCTATAAAGCAGCTGTCTAGTGTGCTCATGTTTTTACTCATGTCTGACCTCGACCAGCTGAACAGAAGAAATGAACCAGAGAAGATTTCCACATCAAAAAAGGCGGAGCCTCAGAGCACACCTACCTATTACGTCATCGGTACGGACCAATGGTAGTTTGAAGTTGTTCACCAGCCAGAGCAAACTTTTCCTGGAAAGTTTACTCTGGAGTTCAAACAAAGTTTGAACTCCAGAAACAATCTCCAAACGGACTTCGTTTTGGCCTGGTTTTGTTCAAAATAATGTCACAACAGTTTGTTCTTTGATTTTGTTTGAAGCATATTGGGGCCTTTACAGCCATTGGTTTGGGTAAAATAATTAGTTTTTAATAATTTTATTGATACCTTTCAGTATTAAATGATTAATAAGGATTTAGCTGCCATCTTGGGTGTATTTCACTAAATTTGTTGCAAATCTCCACAAATAGTCTTAGAATTTGCCAAAAATGAGTTGTCTTACAAGACAGCATAATTAAGTCTTAGCATCGGGCCTATTATGCTTCAAAATTATCTTTCCGTATAGGCAGTTTTCTAAGTTTTGGAACAAAGCACAAGAGCGAGTTGAATACAGTCTTGATTTTGTGCGTCAGTATCCTGGATATATTACCTGGAGACCTGCTGGGTAATACTCATGTACAGTTCCCAGGTTGTGTCCTCTTCAATCGCACCATGAGGCACCAGCAAACTCACACCTGGCAAAAGATAAGAGTAGCAAAACACACACACACACACACACACACACACACACACACACACACACACACACACACACACACACACACACACACACACACAAAACCAAACAATTTATAAGATCCAACAGCATGATGGAATGGGACTTGGATGCTAAACTAGAACAAAGTTCCTCTTTTGGAAACACCCTTAATTTCCCAGAAGCCCTTTCAGTTGGATGAATAGTTTGATGCAAGCCTGGAATCGTGAAACAGCAGAACATTTGTCTTGTGGGACTCGTGCATGACAACATGTCGTCTTAAAAATCAATTCAAAACCTCCCTTACGAGAGACTGTGTACAACACACACGAGCACACACCTTGTGAAGTGACAATGTGCCTGTAGAGTTGTTAGAGTCACTATTCGGCTGTAAAGGTCTTAAAAAGGCTGAGCGAGAACTCCAGCACACTTCAACAGATGCACTAGCCTCTAACCTTTCTCGCACACTTTCTGCCAGCCTGTCAAGACTCTTTACAGCATGTGACAGGATCAGAGGTGGAAAAGAGCAAGGGAGTGTAAAGAAGGAAGAGAGAGAGAGAGAGAGAGAGAGAGAGAGAGAGAGAGAGAGAGAGAGAGAGAGAGAGAGAGAGAGAGAGAGAGAGAGAGAGAGAGAGAGAGAGGGGGAGAGAGAGAGAGAGAGAGAGAGGGGGAGAGAGAGAGATATGGACCCTAGAGACTTCTAAATCAATGCCGCCCTGCTGGTCTCTCTGTCAGTCGCCCGCTCTCTCAGCCGCTGGGTGCTGTGAGCACAGCCTCTCTAACACACAGCACAGCCACTGGATATACTGTGTATGTGAGAGAAAGACAAGAAAAGAAAGCTGGAGAGAGAATAAAGAAGAGACTGATGCGTGTGCATACTAGTTCATCTCTCCATAGACTTACAAAGACTTGGCCATGAACCAGCCACTTAGACAGGACATGTAAACAGCCCATTATGTGTTATTCATTTTTATTTTTATGAACTACCATTTAATAGTTTGGGATCAGTAAGAATATTTTTTTTAAAGAAATGAATACTTTTTGCCCAAATGCGAAAATATTGATAGTAAGGGGTAGTAAAATCCAATCAAAGTCATGTGTCAGTCATTTTTTACGTGTTTTTTCATATAAATGTCTATAACTCCGAAGCAAATTGAGATATTTTCACCAAAATCGACACACATATGTATGGGCTCACTCTGAGGACACATAAAAAAAATGGTGGGACTGAGCCTCTTGGTGGCGCTATAATAGAACAAAACATGAAATTCCCATTGACTTCAATACAGTTTTGTGAAATAAAATGCTATACTAAACAAATGCATTAGTGTAATATTGTGAAACTCAGAATATGCCATCAGCACCATCCCCTGAAAGTACTCAAAATATTTCGAGACAGCGCCACCTTTTGGTCAAAAGTTCTAATTTTTTTTCAAAACTGCTAATAACTTTCAAATAAATCTGCCTATTGTAATGCCACTGGTCTTAATATATTCCTTAGGTCACGCTGAGAACATAGATACCAAGTTTACCAAGTCGCACCAAAATCGAATCGTATCATCTCCAGACTGTGCTGACTAAAAGTTATGGATTTCGTGTCTATAGACGAAACCGTTTTCGTAAAGCGTAGCAGCAAAGTTGAGGCATGATGCTAAAAGCACTATTCAGGCTTTATCTCTGCAATGCCTTGACATATTGACACCAAACTTTGTATGTGTCATTGTCACTTCACTCTGACCACATCACATCAGTTTTGTAACTGTGCCACCTATTGGTCGAAAGTGATAATCCATGAAATCATATTTTGAATGACTTTTTATATGATTTTTCAGCCATTTCGCCTAAAATCCTCTTTAAATGTATTTAATTGCTCATTGTTGCAGTTGGTCTGACACCTTCAGCCATGTTGGCATATCCTGTCATCTGCTTGCGCTTGGCCCCGATAATTGCTGCTTGCAGCTATATTTCATTTTTATTTTTATGAACTACCATTTAATAGTTTGGGATCAGTAAGAATATTTTTTTTTAAAGAAATGAATACTTCACATTAACTATCAACAGTGATGCTAAAGAATTGTATGGTTATAAGAATGTTTTTCTATTCATCAAATAAATCCTAAAAAAAATATCATGGTTTCCTCAAAAAATAGCACAACCATTTTCAGCTGTGTGATAACAAGAAAATGTTTCTTGAGCAACAAATCAGCATATTAGAATGATTTCTGAAGGATCATGTGACTGGAGAAATGACGCTGAAAATTCAGCTTTGCCATGACAGGAATAAATTACATTTTAAATATATATTACAACAGATGAGTTATTTTAAACTGTAAAAAAAATTCACACTATGAATCAATATTGATCAAATACATGCAGCCTTGTTGAGCATAAGATACATTTTTACTGACCCCAAACTTTTGAATGGTAGTCTATAATATTTTAACTGGACCATTATCAATTTATGGACCATGATGGAAGCAAACTTTACTCTCACAGAATGCTCTAATTTACCCCAGAACTGTAAAAAATGGGAATAAACTTTTAAAAAATAAATATAAAACAAATAAACAAATAAAAATTATAATTTGAATTCCACCAATTCAAAATGAAAATTTCAAATTTACAGTTTTAAAATTCACTTCAAATTCTACCTGATGATTTGAAAGCTAGTTCTAAATTTCTAATATTCTAAATAAGAATCAGATTTCTGACTGGGCTGCGGACTGAAACTGGCCTCTTGCTTATTAAACTGCAGTTGTTTGTGTTTTTTTCCTTCATGTAGTGTGTTTGAATCTCTCTTGCTTCTTCTTTAATCTTTCTACGACATGCATTAAACACAAGTGCAAAAACATTTACACACCTGCGTTGGGCACCACCAGTCGTCCTCCGCCGTGCCCGAACACCCCACTGGTCCTGAGCGGCCGCTTGCCAGTCGTCATACTAGAGACCAGCGTTGGCTGAACAGGGGTCAGCTGATTCTTCCCCCTCCCACCCAGCGTGCCCCCTCCCCCTCCTATCTCCTGCACCACGCCACGAGGAAACGTTTGGGAAGGGGCTTTAGCATGATACTCCGCCCTCTCGGACACACCAAGAGACACCATGAAGGAGCTGTGAACTTTGACCTTGAGGTCAGGGAGGGGGTCAAAGAGTGCAGGTTCAGGGATGAGCTCCTTCTCCATGGAGTCAGGGAAACAGATGGGGCTGGTGTAGGTCCGTGACATGGTCAGGTCTGGCTGCATGGACGAGTTCATTAACAGAGGGTTTCCTGGAACACAAAGTATGGTAGACTGCTAAATGACATGATGATCATTTGTTTCGACTGGATCTTTTAAGCTATTCAAATATACATTCAAATGCAATTCAAACATAGAATGACTTGAGTACACATCTTCTGATTAACATGTCAATCTATGAAATAAAATTCATTTTGAGTCTCATTAAAAGGCTGGAGAAAAAAAAAAATCACATAGACAAAACTGTCATAGTCTTTTATTTTATTATATTTTAAAAAAAATGTGAAGCTGTTTTGTTGTAAAATATGATTCATATTAATAAAGAAAACCATGATTCAAAAATCTGATATTTGTAAAAAAATATTAGTTTTAACTAATTAGCTAATAATTAACTCCCCAAACTCCAAAACCTGGTTTAAATTTGTCAGTAAATTGGTGTTTTTGTCATTGTGTGAGTCACTCTGGTCAAAATATTTTTTCACCGGGAAAATAATTTTTTGTTGACAATGACACCTTTCTATACTATTGTAGCGTCACTCTGGACAAAATCACAATGACTTATTCAGTTCGAAGCCTCAGAAATCTTTTAACCTTTTGGGCTTTTTTCATGTAAATCATAGGCCTAGCACCGATGAGTCTGGATCAAATTGCCCCATTGTCACTTTAGTGGGCTGGCAGAGGCTAAACAGAAACACCTCCAAACTCCTTCGTCAGCTTCAAAAAGATCTTAATCAACTCAACTTCCCTCCCATGGCAGGCATGAAAGGCCATGTGGCATGGGCGGACATTTAAGAGACGTATCAATATACATACACAAATATTCTTTCCGTTTAACTAATAATATAAGTCATTCCAGAATGTATATGATATATTCCTGTGTGTATGTATGTTCCCCACCTTATATTAGCCTCGTTATGACTTTTTAGTTGTGTTAGTTGAACTCTAAGTGCAACTCTAATTCAACTGTAAGAATCTCTACTTTTGAATCCTTCAACCATATCTTTCTTGGTACCGAATTAAACCTCTCAGTTTGCCTTAGCTAATGTAGTAGGTTATGATAAATTTATTTGACTATTTGTACCATCCTTTGGAGTAAAAATGACCAATTCTATATATTTTCTTAATATATTTTCCTATAGATATTTGGTTTTGAATTGGTGTGTGCCAAATTTAGTGTAATTATCAGAGATTGTAAGTTTTTGTATGGTTACTAGGTGATTTTGTTTTTTAACCTTAAGAAAACATTTTTTTAAATAGAGATTGTGAAAATAACAAAAATTCATTTTTGGAAATTTGCTCATTGTGACTAATTTTGCCAGCACGGGTCACTCAATTTAATACTTGCTTAATGGCATCTTTTTTCCATTTTTTCTTTTTGACGGACAGAATTTGTGGCTGCTGTCACATTAATCCCTGCTGCTGTTGAACTTTACATTCATTTAAGACTTTATTTAACTCATTTAAGACTGCTTTTATGAGGACTCTCGACAAAACTGACATTTTGTTCGTTCAAGTGCCAAAGAGAACTCGATACTGGGGCGCATCTTCCAGTGTGTCGTGTGTCACATGGACAGGCTGCGCGTTCTCTTTTGTCTTGTCGCGCTTGAATGGTTTAAAATCATTTGCATGAATAAGAGCGTGATAATATAACGTAACGCTAGCCAAAGGGTGATGGAAAAAACGGATGTTGTGTTAATTGAGTTAAGTATTTTTAACATGTTAAACTATAAAAAATGAAATCGCATGCAATAACGCGTTAACGTTGACAGCACTACACACACACACACACACACACACACACACACACACACAAACACACACACACTCTATATTTAGCAAGAGACACAGTATAAGGGGACAGATGCTTTTAGTGCTTTCCAGATGGTGGGCGGCATCTACCAGCAGGGTCTCACTGGATCATGGTAACCAGCCAAACCTTGATGTGTAGCCCTTATAAAACTCTTAGCGTAAAATTATGATTGAACTGAATGTCTCCAGTTTTCAAACTGAACTATCAAGACAAACGCAACAACAATCTTTCGATTATTAGAACCAGCTGTTACATCGGTGTGAAGTGATCCCACTTGTTTCATTATGAGCACTGCTGAGAGCGTTGACAGATCACGAATACGCATCACACTCGCACAGATACCTCTCAATCGGTTTTATTCATCGAAAAGCAATGGCTGAACGAGAGCACTTCCCTAAGAGAGGTGGCGAAAAGAGGTGTGAGAGGGACTCATTTTCTCTTTCACAGATTGGACTGAGGCCCAGGAGGATAGACTGCAGCTTGCACTTGAAACCTCTCCTTCGGCAGATCTATTCAAAATCTAAATGTGCGCGAGTTGTCACACAAGGCTAAAGGTTCTGAGCTCCATGACAACAGTTGTCTTGCTTGATACGAGTGTCTATCAAAGTCGTTCGCTGCTGTATGTGTATTGTCAGCCCTGCCAAATATCTGTCGCCTAGGCAACATGGTTATTGCAATGATATTACAACAGTTTTGTGGAGTCGTAAATGCATAAGCGAATGAGTCAAGATTTTCATAGTGATGAGATCTCTGGGCAAATATTTCAGATGTATTTAAAGTAACTGCATCAACTAGCCCATTTTAATCCAGTAAATCCAACTATCCATTCATCCATCATTTTTGCTTTTCAGAAAATCAGTCATGGCTACTGTTATGTCACCTTATTAATATTCATGAGCCAGACTGATATGGTTTATAATGTATCTTCCCCCACTTTTTGGATCGTTCCTAAGCGCCCTGCATCCATCTATCCTTTTTTCCATTAATCCATCCATCCATCATTTCGTTGATGTTTTTTAAGCATTTGAAGGGTATACTGTGGCGTCTATCACCTCCCTGTGTTTAGCTCCTCAATGAGCACTTTGAAACTTCCTGTCGAGACATCTGGTGATACGCGTGTGTGTTTGTGTGTCTGTAGTGATGGTGGTGTTTAGTGGGCCGAGGAGAGTGATAGCACTGCGAACAGGCCCTATTACTGAACAGACAAGCAAGAGAGAACTAGTGCTCTGCTCTCTGCACCCCTCCATCAACATCAATCTCTTTTTCTGGGGGCGTCAGATGGGCCAAAGAAGCGGAGAAGAGCGACATGGAAAGTAAATCAACTAACACCCTCTAGCTCTGGTTCAGAGCAGAGCAAGGAGACAAGAAACATAGTAAAGTGAGAGAATGTTCTACAAGAAGTTTGTAGAAGGGGGAAAAAAAATCATATTTTTGGCAAGGCATCAATCTTTTTTCTTACACAGGTAAATGGAAAACAAAGGATACAAAATATGGTCTGAAACTCAAAACTTTCTTTTTTAGTAAATGGTCAGTGAAAGGAGGTGCTTAAAGGGATAGCTCACCCAAAAAAAGACAATTTTGTCATAATTTACTCACACTCAAGTTGTTCCAAACCTGTATGAACACAAAAGAAGATATTTTGAAGAATATGGGTAACCAAACAGTTGATGGGCCCCACACACTTCCATAGTGTGGGGGAAAAAAATACTACGGAACTCAATGGGGAATTTCTTTCATACAGGTTTGGAACAACTTGAAGGTGAGTAAACAATGAAAGAATTTTTGGGAGAACTATCATATAAAAAATTGATTATCAACCACAAGAGGTTTAAATAACTAAATAATATATGTGCTTCTTTACGGTCTATGCATTTTTGTATTTATTTGAATAAATACGCTATTTTTGTAATCCTGTTTCCAAAATTTGTGTCAGGTCTAATACTTCAAACTGCAAATCATGTCATTTCAGAATTTTCCAGCAAAAAACAGTACTATAAACAAAAGTCAATATACAATGAAAACAATATATTTCAAAAAAGAACACAATAAGAAAATAATTATTAGAAAAAGCATAATTATTAGACACGATGATTTTCTGATCATATTTTTTTTCCAGGCACATTGTACCAATTCCAAACCACAATAATCTTAATAACTACAATTAATTTTGTATTTAATCATTTATAAGTGATATGTAATTGTTCATGAAGGCTGGAAATGAAAAACGCCTTATTTTCAAGTGTGCATAATTATTCGGCACGTTTTCTTTTACAGATAAAATAAGCAAAAAAGAGATTTAACTCAGACTGAAAAGTCAAAAATTAGTAAATGCCCATGAGAAGGATGCAATACTAATGCAATACTAGAAATTGCAGTTAAGGCATGGCCATTGGAAAGAGAAATACTCATTGGGTCAGCAGGGCCAGACAAATACAGATGGAGAAGAGTGGCGGAGCCAGAGGGGTGTCCGGGGTACAAAATTGTATTTGCCATTGGCAGTTGCTGATGCTGATGGGGGTTTTTTTTACGTTCGCCGCAGCGCACACAATTTTCAAACGGACGAGTAGAGGACGAGAGAATATTGCAAGATACCGAAGAATAAGAAAACATCATATTTGAAGTAAGTTTTTAAGGTTTAACATCAGGGTTGTTTGCTCTGAATAAATTTTATGAGACGCTATGTGAGTTAATAAGGCTGCAATAGGCTACCAGTTAATCAGACTAGAGAGATCGGTTCGCAATTTAGCATAACAATCCATACGCTTACACCTAGTAATACACGCATACCATGCCGTGTACGTTACAGTATACAAATGTTTAGCTGAGTGATGTGGGGAACTAGGCTACAGCTGACAGTGTTCAGCGAGTTAACATTCGGCAGTTTGAAATCGATTAGGTGGCTCAGTTAGGCTACTTCAGTTCAGAATAAGGCTAGCAATGATCAAAGTGGTAACTTAGACTGGTAGTTGATTTTAATGTATAGTTATGAATGGAATTTAAATTACTCTCTCCCTGCCATTGACGAGTTTATGGCTTTCTGTGTTTTCGCTGTTATAAGGTATGGGGCACTATTACACATCTCCTGAACGAGTACCTCCAGATCAAAACGCAGGCAAAGAAGCAGAAACAAGCGATATCATAATGCGATCAGCATACGATTGTGAAGCTTTGGGGGTGTTGACTTACTCGATTTACTCATCTGTGTTTTGATCATCATTCTGAATCTGATCTAGATGTAGTCTTTGATAAAAATGCGATTTTCTCAGCTTTTTGCTCATGGTGCTTTTTTATGAAACTTACCAACATTCAAGTATTGATGCACGAATGCACGAAGCAAAGGGTCTGTTCTTTCTTTTGATATATTGCATGTTCAAATATTCATACAACAAAATATTGTTGGGTGCCATGAAATTGTGAAAATGACCAAAAACGCTGGCGGTGACTGACATTTTTTTTTTTTTTTTTGACTTAAGATAAAAGTGTTGGTAATTGGATGTCATATTTTTGCACAGGACCAATTAAACATGAAAAGAAAGAGAGAGATATCGAGTTCTTTTTAAAGAAGCACAAACAGGCAGATCAGGTGCAAACAGACCCCAGTCCTTGCATCACCACTGGACCCCAGAGCATCTCCCTACATTGAGGCTAGTCTGAGTCAGTGTGGTTAGACTTCACAACCACCAACAGCTCAGAGCATCTACCAGACACAGGCAGTCAATCACATACCGAATTCAGGAATTTAAGTTGAGATGATTTTGTCAAATTAAAAGGATTGTTCACCCAAAAATTAACACAAAAAGAAGATATGTTAAAGCATGTTGGTAACCAAATAGTTTTGGGTTCCCGTTGACTTCCATTGTATTTTTTTCTTTCTATACTATGGATGTTGATGGGAACCAAAACTGTGTGGTTACCAGCATGCTTTAAAATATCTTATTTTGTGTTCCGCAGAAGAAGGTCATACAGGTTTGGACCTTTAAAATGTTGGTTCATGTGTGTTCTTGTTGTTGATGGCTGTGGCATTTATATTGTGATTATATACTAATGGTTCTTGTGTTATAAATAAGATGCATCAAGAGAGGACACAGATACCTCTGACTCCTGTGGGTGTGGGTGTGTGTGCGTGTGTACCCCCGAAAGTAGCAGTGACCTCCCCCTGGCCACCCCATGTATAAAACTCTAGTTCCGCCACTGGAAAAGAATCCCCTGGCCTTGCTGACCCAATGATCATTTCACTGTCCAATGGCCATGTCTTAACTGCAATTTCTAGTATTGCATTAGAATTGCATCCTTCTCATGGGGACAATATTTTTTGACTTTTCAGTCTGAGTTAAATCTCTTTTTTGGCTTATTTTATCTGTAAAAGAAAACGTGCCTAATAATTATGCACACCTGAATATAAGGCATTTTCATTTCCAGCCTTCATGAACAATTATATATCACTTATAAATGATTAAATACAAAATTAATAATAGTTATTAAGATAATTGTGGTTTGGAATTGGTAAAATGTGCCTGAAAAAAAAAAAAAAAATCAGAAAATCAACGTGCCTAATAATTATGCAGAATATGCACACACTGTATATTGCCTATATTTCAGAGAGAAAGAGAAAAATGGTACTGGGGTATTATAAAATTATAAAAATTAACGTAATTCAAAACTTCTTTAACATTTGAATAGAGTTTGCAGGTTAAACAGTTCAAGCTGAATTAACTGTAGGAAATTGTGGAGAAAATAAAAAAAGAAAGTAATGACAGTTTTTTCATAAATCTACCTTGTAAACACCGTAATTAGTCATAAATAAAGTTGGATCAATTTGTCGTTGTTTTCGCTCACCTTGCCTGGCACTTTTGAAGCTGAAGGACTGAAATCCTCCGGTCAGCGCGGACGAGTCGATGACATCAACACCATACTCGCTCTGATTCCGCCTGTACAGCATTACAGCGATGACCAGCACGACGACGGTAACTACGCCCGCAGCCAGACCAGAGTACAGCGCAACATCGTTAGTGCTCTCCATATCAGCTAGAAGAAGAGAAAATTATTATGAAGAGAAATACAAAATGACAAAACAATGACTGATTCTTTAAAAAGGATTATATAAAGGTATTTGTTTATTTGCTCAGATTTCCATCAAATAGCTCAGGGATCTCATTTTGATGTACACAGATGTGACAAAGCCACAAAACGCAGCAAATAAATGACATACCGGTAACCATAAAACACTTTCATCACAGAAGTCTCCCTTTCTCTCTCAGTCTTTCCCAGACACCTCCAGCACTAATGAAAGTTCTCTAGCGATTGGCGATTACAATCAACCCTCAACCACACACCTGACTCTCAACATGAATACACACGCAGAGAATCTGTCAAAGCAAAAACTGCAAACCTTCCACAGGGATTTCGTGACAACGCGGCTCATTATATTATCTCATCTGTTGTGATTAGGCCCTATCTGCTGACTCCTTTGTGCTAACAATTCAACCAGGACTCTATGAACAACAGACAGAACAAAGAAAAGCTAGCATGTCGTTCCTGAGCATTCAAAAGCCTCCAGACGGGGTAGGGAACATCAGACAAAGCCTGCGGCTATGAAAACACTAGCCAGAAACATGTGGAGCTGCACTAACAGCAAACAGAGCAGGTTAATTGGGAGCTCTGGAAAACTTTGGCAGGCTAATGAATCTCTTTTGCACTTGTGTTTGTGTATTTGCTCACTTTCTTTTCCAATCTCCTTTACTCTGTAACCCCCTCATTCTCTTTCTCTGGAGTTTTCTTTCCTTCACTGAAACAGGAAGTGTGGGCGGGGCATACTAGCCAAATCAGCATATTAGAATGATTTCTGAAGGATCATGTGATGCTAAAAACTGGAGTAATGGCTGCTGAAAATTGAGCTTTGCCAACACAGGAATAAATTACATTTCACAATATATTACTGTCAATTGCAATAATATAAGTCTTTCAAAAACATTTAAAAAATATTTTACCATAGGTTAAGTAACAGGTTAAGTTGACTGAGTTTTTTTTTGCTATGTTATAATCGTGATGGGGACACTGACATTCCTCAAGCGAAAACCTGTCAAAGACGTTTAATCTTCCTGTTGCGTCATTGTCAAGTTAATGTGGCACCGTTTCAGTCATTGAGTCAACACTCTGAAAGCTGTCTTTAAAATGTCATAGACTTAACTGGTTTTCCAGGTTGTTTCAAATGGCGTACTGGATGATTCATTGGAAACCTAATTGTCGCGGCATCAACCCAATGTTGAACAATGTCAGTGTGGAAATGAGCTTATGTAAAGGTTGCAATAAGGTTGTTTGTCGAGATTGACTCAGAATGATGATAACAGAAAAAGGGGTTAATTATACAGGCACGATGAACAGAATGACAATATTAAGATGGATGATTGTGATGCAATGTGGCGTTATTACATCATGCTTCATATGCCTGTGAGGATATTCAAAAGTAATGCGATGCATTTAAATGAATTTAAGAGACTAAAGTTTAAAAAAATCAAAGCGAAAAAGAAAAGAAACACAGATGAAAGGTGAAGTGGCAGCGACTCACCTTGCGGGACCTTCACATCATGGAGCAGCTTCCTGTCTGCAGAAACAGACACGTATAACATGCTATGAGACGCACAAATGCTGCAGTTTTCAGATGCTCATGCACACACAGGCATGTCTGTAAGTTGCACGAATCCGTTGGAGATATAAAAAAAGCCTATTTGGTGTGACGTTGCGTGAGCTGATCAAAGTTGCGCCATTGCAGAAAGCGAGAAGAAACCTCTGAAATCCTCCTAGCTCTTACAAAAGACGAATTTCGAGAATTATGTAGGAGGTAAATAACAGACGACACTGAGTCAAACTGTCTAAAAACAGATTTACATACATGTATGATGATCAATGACAGGCATGTAATCTGGAATCACTGTCAAATCTTTTACACAAAATGACCACGTTCACACAAAAAGAAGGTTACGGATACATTAGTGTGCGTGGTTGTGTGTGTCCGTATTAGGTGTAGGAAATTGGTCTCTGATAGGGATGTCTATCACCGTTGGGCTTTAGACTCATCTGCAGAGGATGGCGAGGTGTACACCCTCCTCCCTCGGGGGATGGAGGCAGGAAAGATTGATTAAAGAACTGTCAGGATGATGAGCGAGGAGGATTAAAACAGAAGATTTCTGCCTCTCCCAAGGAATTACAAAACGGCCTGTCAAGTGCTGCTCGTCTGAGGGTTTGACTGACTGGTTTCATTCAGGCGCTGACAGCCTTCCACAGAGCACTTGTCTCCACTGATCTAAACAAAAGTGAGATGATTTTTTTTTTTTTTATTGCTCTATGCCTGTGTTGCACTGAGGAAGTTGGATGAGCTGTATAACAGAAAATCAGGAGCATATTGAGCCTCTTTAAACATGTTACCACCACACACAGCGTCATGTGATATACAAAGCATTACACCATCCATGTCTTTTCGTTAATACTTCATGTCAAAATAAAAAAAACAAATGTCTTTTTTTCCTGTTTACCTGTTTTAATAATGTCAGTCTAGTTTGGTCAGGTGGTGATGATGATGATGATGGTAGTGAAAAAGATGAAAGTAGTGAAAACGATGACAATGGAGATGACTGGCAATGATGATGATCAAGGTTGGGCAAGAATTTGAAAGAATAGGAATTTGATTTGAACTGGCAACACCACACAGGAAGTGGACCATAATTAAAGGAAGTGTTTTTTTAATATCCATCCATCCATCCATCCATCCATGGGTTATTATCATTAACTTAAACTAAAATAAAGCTGAAAATAATAATAATTATAATAATTATACACAATTAGAATGAATAATATGCACATTAAAAATGTTGCCTTGGCAATAAGTTGAAAATAATAACTGGGAATAAATAAATAAATAAAACTAACTAAAACTGAAAAAACAAAAAAACTAAAACTTAATTAGCAATATAAAAAAAAAAAAAACAGAATAAAATGACAAAAGAACATAACGAAATGACTAAAAACAGAAAACTACAAATATAAAAAAGCCCACTCAAAATATTAAAAACAAATAAAAACTAAAATAATACTATACATGTAAGTTTAATTCTACTCTCCTAATTACATTTAGGATTTAAGAAGCATTTTCAATTCAGTTCTGAATGGCGCACAAATTGGTGATGATAGCAGTGATGAAAATGATGGAGATGATAGTAATGATGATGATGATGATGATGATGATAGCAACAATGATGGTCCCGATTACCCACCTTGAATGCAGAGGTCTCCGGTGCAGTTGTCCGTGTCTAGGGCAGCTCCATCACACAGCCTGCCACCATGTTTTGGCTCCGGGTCTGTACACTCTCTAGTGCGTTGCCTCTCACATTCAGAACTACACACAGACCACAAAGTCCACTCGGCCCAGCCACCGTCCACTGTCACACACCAAACAAAGATACACATTTTCATAAGAGCACAAAGAAGTTTTAATATGCAGAGTTTGCATGGAATTCATACTTCCTCTCGGAACAAACTTATGTATCTGTTACAAACTTTCTCTCAGAATGGTCACTCATTGTGCTTCCTTTTTCCGCAGGTGGTGTTCCTATACTTCCAGGATTCAAGGTTTGTCTCTGACAAAAGCAAAAGACAATTTACTTTTGTCTTGTTCCATCAGACTTTCCCCTTTACCTTAACGACTCTGTGGGCTGCTGGTGTTTCCTCTTCGGCTAATCTAAATGCAAATGCTGTGTTTGTGTGTCTGTTGAGTGGGGTACTGGGATTGAGCTGGGCTGGAGAGCGAGATTAAGTTTTTCTGTGGCAGAGCGACTGGTGCCTTCCTCAGATAACTTTTCCCCCAACATGACTAGTGTTTCCCATGTGATTGGTGCTTCCAATGAAACCATACATTTAGTCAGCGCAAGAGCTTTTGAGGACCCGGCGACTGATAACTCTCTTCTTCTGCACCTCTCTTTCACTCCATCAGGTTTCTATTTTCTTTCTCCTTTAATTTGTCTTTCTTGATTCCCTAAACTTCGACTTTCGGAATTTCGGAATCCAGATTTTCTCTTAGCGCCATATCTCTGTCACATACACACGCTCTCTTTCAATTGTCTGTCTTTATGAATTTCTTTCATCCCCATTTATCTGTCTCGCTCCATCTCTCTTGTTCGCTACGAGAAGCACGGTATTTCGCTTTAGACAGTAAACAGGCACCACATTAACAGAACGTAGACACATTTCAAATGTAAAACTCGAGAGGCTTCTGTCACTCAGGTCAATTCGAACGCAGCACATACTGTCAAATTCCTACTTTATATGCAGACTCCCAGACAGATGGATTAGCTATCAATTTGTTCAGAAAGCATGTTTAATTAACAAGCCATAGCAGTGAGACATATTCACGTCGCCTGACTGAACAGCATTGAACTTGACTGAACTGAATCTTCTGGTAAAATGCACTTCTGGGTTTTCAAGAACAAAGTGCTGGAGGGAAAAGAGTGCATTTAATGCAGATAGATTTACAGAAGAGCTATAGTGTTGTCAACGTTAATGCCATGTTAATAAACGTGGCAAAATGGCCTTCATCATCACAGTATGCTAAAGCCTATCTAGTGCAAGGAACTTCATTGATATGCTGATTGAGGACTGATGGGACACTCCAGGCACAGGATGGTTCTGTCGGGAGAGACAGAGTCATTTGCACCTCAATGACACATCTGTACCATTTGCTTCACAGGACTTATGTTTTCAACTACATACTGTTTATTTACTAGTGTGTTCTAATATGTAACTATGTCATGTTTGGTCTCATCTGACAGCCTATAAACTGAAATGAATGGTGGTGAACTTAATAAAATTATTTGTTACAACCAAGTTTTCTATACAGTATGTTGTTCCATTGTACTGTCTGTATATTTAAACATGTAACTTAATAAATAACTTTGCCTGCTTTAAAGGCTTTGAGAATCTTACTTTTTATCACTGATTATGTTAAAAGCTAAAGTGATTATAACTTTCGTTATCTAAACGCTCAGGTTAAATCCTACATTTTCCTATCAGTTCTAAGAAAGACCTTTACCTTTAAAGAATAAGAGGTTAAAGAATAACAACAGCTTTAATGGAGTTAGATTAATTATATTGGAGTCAGATAAATATTTGAATTATACACGTCATCCTTCAACTGCCTTTTGTTTTGATTATTGGTTCAAAATAATCATTATTTAGTTATTAATTAATCATTATTTAATATCAATATTTAGTCATTTTTTCTGTCATCCTTTGGCTAGCATTTTACTTTATGATCAGGCTCTTATTCACACAAATGCTTTTAAACCATTAAGCGCAATAACTCACTGCTCCTGACTAAAGAACTTGTGTAGCTGATTGAAACTCCATTGATAACTTATGGGTTTATGTGAGGATTGTTCACTTAACTTAAGTTCACTTAAATTAAAAGTTGTTATATTTTTTGAAGCCTAATAAATGTAAAAAAAACCCTGATAGCTTTCAATTACACTAAAGTTGAATGGCTATAATTAAAGTTTAAAAATAATACATTTCATTGAGACATCAGTAGCAGTGTTAGTCTCGGTGATACTGGCCTTCATTCATAAAAAGATGCCATTAAACAAGAATTTTGGTTTCACTTTATTTTGATGGTCCCTTTAACACATTCTGTTGTCTAGAATTAACATTGCACCTACATGTCTACTAACTCTCATTAGAGTATTAGTAGAGTATTAGTAGACTGGTAGGGTTAGGGTTAGAATAAGTTGACATGTAGTTGCAAAGTTACTTATAGTCAGTAGAGTGTCTGTTGGAGGACCATCACAATAAAGTGTTAGCAGATATTAAGCAGACAGTACACTAATACTCTAATGAGAGTTAGTTGACATGTAGTTGCAAAGTTACTTATAGTCAACAGAATGTTCAAAAGGGACCATCAAAATAAAGTGTTACCAGAATTTTAAATATACTGTCTTTATGTTTTCTAAAAGTAATGCCTCATTTATCAGTGAGCGAGTTCAGTAACAATTCAGCAAGTGAGTGAATCGGCAGACGGTTTCAAATCAGTAACAAAAGAACCGCTCATAAGGCTAATAAGATTTGTTCAATCTTATGTATAAATTGAGGACAACGCAATGGAAAGATTTGTTTTTGAGATACCTTGGTCTTCCTCTCTCATCATATTGTCATTGGCTACCTGTTCTGTGTATCTAACCTGGGCAGGGAGAGTTGCAGGAGCTCTTTTGAACAGACATTCCCTCACAGAAAGCCCCTCCATTAAGCGGTGCGGGGTTAGTGCAGGTCCGTGTTCGCTTCTGAACTCCTCTTCCACAGCGGACGTTACACTCGGACCAGTCGGTCCAGGATGACCAGCCTCCATTCACTGACAAAGAGAGAAATGAGATTAATTAGCATTATTTGAAAGGAGTTTCAAACCCACACCACCACAGTGTGCATGAGCATCCCTGTTGGAAGGCAGTTTGCATTGTTTATCCGCACTGCATAGTTCATTTGGAGAGTTTCACTTTCCATACAACTTGCAACTAAATAGAACAAACTCTGGAACCAAAATGAAGGATTACTGCACGAGGTAGTAGTTTGGCATGTAGATGGCAAAGTAAAAACATTTCATGATAAATCTCTCTTACCACTCACATGCCAATGATTACCTATTGTGTGTGAATGGGCTCTTTTAATATGTCTATCAAATGTTTGCGTACAAATATAATCTCAAAATTAAATCTATGCTTTCCAGATGCACACAATTTTGCAGACTGCTCTGCAATCTATGTATACATGCATGCTACATGGCTAAAACGACACACTGCTCTAAGTAACTCCATCTAATCAACTCAGAAGTGACTTGATCATTTAATTGGTACATGGAAGAGATTGAAACTGGATTATACAGATAGATGCCATTCTGTAATGGCCAAGACTCCATAAACTTGTCTTGGACACGCACTGACAGCCACGCTGAGGACTTAATGAGGAATACAAATGACTAAGATAGATTCTCATGAATTAATGAAGGGGACATAAGAAGGACAGATATATTTAAAAATAACCGATGGTGCTGGTTTCAGTTGAACATAAAAAGGGTTTTATTTTGAACTACTGCTAAACACACTACATTCTGTTTATTGATTTCACAAATTTTTCACTATTGAGGGTACAACACCCTCCAAAAATGAGAGTTACACTGAATATAACACTTGAGATGATTTCCCCTTCTCAAGGCGTCATCTCATTTACACTGCACAACGGATATGATCAAAACCAACAAACAATGCATTCCCTTAAATAAAATCACACAATTAAATTCTCTTGAGTCTGCTAAGCCTTAGGGACTGCTGGGAGTCATGTTAAATTGCAGATGCTACGCTAGCTGCTAAACGTTAATTGCGGATCAGTCAACTAGCGCTCAATCAGTGCTGCCTGTTTCTGACAGCTTATGTCAAAGCTTTTCAGAGTGTTTAATCAAGCCTCTAAAAACTGCCAGCTTCAGCCCTCATCTGTGACTGACTCCCAGAAGGCACACAGAGGGAGATAGAGAGCGCAATATTACCTTACCATCAAAATATTGAGGATAAAACACTAGGAGACCATGTCAATTAGGCTAATGGAGCCTCAACCATGGCAATGCTGGCCACACAGGGAGCGTTAGAATCATTAACTCATATGTGTTGACAAAAATAGATAATCGAAACCATACCGGGCGTCTAAGTGATGGCCTCACGCAGACACAGATCTGGAGAAATGATGAAACGTTGTATTTCTACATTACTTCTCGCTTGATGAATTGAGGATTTAAAAAATGAGGGCGCTGTGTCATGGGTCGTGGCGGGATGGTGATTTATAGGTGATCGTTTTTTGTAAACTGTTAGATTGAAGGTCTGTGTAGGTGACTAAACAGATGCACAGCCCCATTCTGTAGCATGTCAAACTTTCACACATTGTGATACACAAACTCTTGTAAGATCCAGATGTTTAAATGAAACTTTTCTGGAACTTGCACTCAAAATCTAGCAGGTTGCTTTATAGCTCTCATTTCCCATGTGTACTGGAGTTTTTCTCTGTTTGTGTCACTCCGCTAGACTGGGTAAACAAAGCCCAATCTGCCGGCGATTTGATTTCGCCCTGCAGCTCAGGCTGGAAACCTGTAAATTTTTCTATCCTGCTTCCGTTACAAATCTGCGGGGACCAATCACAAACCGGCTTATCCACCTGACGCAGTATTGGCGGGTTTAACACGAGTCTCTCGCATGACCGTCAATCCAATTCCTTTAAACCTCTCGACGATGCTCAATGGCTTCTTTAGTTTAGCAAAGTTCCAAAGCATTCAAAATGAGACTCGCCCACTTGTTTTTATCCCTTAATAAGAGTGTTTCTGAAAGAATAGCTTGTGAATGATTCAATGACTCATCCATAAAGATGATCACTTGTTTTGTTTCTGAATGAATTAGTGTTTCTGAACAAATCTGTTGTGAATGATTCAGTGTCTAAGTAACATGCAGAAATAAGTCACAGAAAAAAAAATAAAAAAACCTTTTTAGAGTAAAATGTATTAACTCAGATTCTAAAGAAAATATGCTTCCATACCAAACACGATGACCATTGCCGTGGCACTACGTCTCCTAGCAACAATGTTGCTGGCCAGGCAGGTGTAGTTTCCAGAGTCGGACAGCCTTGCTTCATTGATGATCAAGTTGTGGTCAGCTCGAGTATCGATATTGATGTCCTCAAGAGAACTCACCAGCTCTTCATTCTTCAGCCACTCCACCTGCATAAAGAGGCAGATTTAACAGGTTAAACCAGCCTTTGTGAATACCATAATACTCCTGCGAAAGACGATATTAAATGAATACACATTCACAAGCGATGCTTCTTCACCGTTGCTTTCAGCTTTGAATTACATGCTGGTAATGTTAAAGTCCGCGTGAACCGGAAGTTGCAAACGACTTTTCTCCAGTGCTGTGACGTATTTCCCAGTGAAAAGGAATATTGAACAGAGGGCAGGGTTTTACTCTAGCGCTCCTCCTCTCCATCTCTCGCTCATAGCAGACTAACGATTTGAGGGGAGTGGTTAAGCGTTTCCCAACCCAAGTCCTCAAACCTACGTCATCAGAGAAGGAACACCATTCCAGACCGGAAGTAACTTTTCAGACTTTGATTAAAGATTACGACGGCAAACAATTTTTTTCTGTGTTTTAACTTGCACGGATTAATTGTTCACCACAAGACTAGTAATATGCGCTAACAAAGTAAATAGGGTCAATTTTGATTTCAGTTGGACTTTAACACTTTCATTAATGCCAAGTATGTACATCCAAGTTCACTCGACGTCATAGTCATATACATCCTCACACTATCAGTGAATCAGCACGAAATAGACTCATAACAAAGAATTAATAAATAAAAGATAACATGAAACACATACAATAACACTACATATACTCTGTACTTCAATTATCTCAGCATCACCAGCGTGCATGCTAATCGCGGCACATTTATGCTAACGATGTGCTCAGAACCAATCATTAACACTAAATACAGAGTTTACAGACATAACACTCACATATACATCGTAAAACAATTAATATAGTGAACAGTCTTTCTTATAACTCGATTAGACCAATGATGGTGTGCATTTTGTACATTTCATACCTATAAAGGATGATATTAAATGACAAAAGCGATTGATGCTTCTTAACTGTTGCTTTACCATGAATGAAGCATATAGCGAGAACATCCTCTAGGTACATTGTGTGCATGTATAACCAATCACACACATCCATCTTCAGCTACAATAATATATCGTGTTAATATAAAACAATGGGCCCTATCTTGCACCTAGCGCAATTGACTTTGTACACCGACGCATGTATCATTCCTATTCTGCGCCCACGCACAGCGGACTTTGTTTTCCCTCCACAGACGCACGTCGGTAAATTAGGAAATGAACTTGCTCGGGGTCGGTTCAGCGCAAAGAGGAGGCGTGTTCCGGTGCAAACATTCCCTGGTGCTATTTTGCAGGTTTAGAAAACAATTCCGCCACTAACCAGGAAAAACCTAGTCTAAAGTCAGTGGTGCGTTACGCATGTTATTCATATGCTATTTTAAGGGCTTGGCCATAATCAATGTAGCGTGTGCACAACGCGCATGCACTTTGCTTATCTCATCTACACACAGACGCAGCAGTTCTCATTTTTAGAAAACCTTACATTATTACAAGGAAAGATATCAACACACGAGGGAAATCATTGTTGTGTCCATGAAGATGTGAAAAAATAATCTAGCTTACAAATTTACCCAATTTTTTATACGCCTGTTTAACCGAAGCTAATTTGGGTGGGTTTCTCCCATCCCCATACAATGTCACTTCTCTGTGTTTTACGGCCCTGACGAGAACGTCGGTCTCCTCGGCTGTGAACCGCTCCTGGCATGCGCCTGACAAATCCGCCGTTATAATAGCAATCCGCCATGGAACAAGCGCGCCTGCCCTTAAAGGGAATGTGAGATGTCGCTCTGATTGGTTTATTTCACGTTACGCCCAAACCACACCTATGAATAATGAAGCTACTTCAGACCAACCCATTTTAGATTTGCGTCGGGCACAAGAGTCATTTATCCCGCCGGTATAATAGGAACAGAGCCCGAGATCCGCCAACAAAGTTACTTGCGTTTCGCGTTTGATACTTGCATTTCAGATCATTAAAATAGGGCCCAATAACTCTTATTATAGAACCTAAAATATTTGTAACAAGCATTTTGATGAAAACGATAATGATAATAATCATATAGATACAATCCCTTAAAGCAGAAAAACATGAAAATCACAGAAATACATAAGGAAACTGTGATAGTATAAAGGGATAAGAAACTGTGATAATTAATGAGAATTACTCAGCATACCACAAGTAAATCCAGAAAGTTTACTGTCAATCCAACTAGAAGCAATGCAACGAAACGAAAATGCCTCCCCCTGTCCTGGAACCAATCTACAATTTTCATGAAGAGGCTGTAGAGGTTGAGTTACCTTTTTTTTTTTGCCAACCTTTTCTTGAAATTCACAAACCAGCATGAGGCCGTTCCTGACAGCCTATTTGAAGCAAACATCGCCCCCACATCAGCTCAGCCAATTAAAGTGAAGAAACATTGTCAGATAAGACACAAGCTGTATCAATGTAACAGCAAGCATTTCACAGTGACCTCTGAGTGACCCATCACAGTCTGACAGCGCAATAAAAAGCATGCTCTGCGATAGATGTGTATTCTCTCAGGTGCTCTGCATAGTCACGTTCAGACCTGTCCCCTTGATTGGATCAAAGGTCACAGCTCATCCAAAGATTTCAGTTTGAGGTGACTGCAAGGTCAAGCCCAGCATAGTGTTATTTATTCAGCTCTGATGTTTGGCGGTCTGATTCATTAGGATTTACAAACGTAGCAATGGCGTGACGACGCGCTCTCCTCGCATGGCTGGTCGTGTAAATTGCAATCGTTTGGCAACAGCCACCCCTTCTACGTAAGTCGGTCCAGAGGGGCGGCAGTCGTCAGGGCGTGGGGACGCGGGTTGATTTATGTCACTGTGCGTTTGCAGATTAAAAACACAGCACGCCCCTCGGGAATCTCTGTTTATGTGTAAAGTTCTCGCCCTCTGCACTGGAACACCACGGCAGAAACACGCACGTGGGGCGAGTAAAATTGCTGGACTCTCTCTAAGGCCTAGAAGAATAATGAAGGGAGGAAAATCAATATATCAGCCATCAGATTGTCATGTGTGAGAGATTTCTCTCTCTCTTTCTCATCTTCGTGATGGCCGGAGAGAACTCTTTCATCATATTCTTTTAATTTCACTCTTTTCTCCGTTCCAGTCCAGAGCTCCCAGAATGGCGGTGACTGCATCTGTCCTCTTTTTCGCTCTCTCTCTCTCTCTCTCTCTCCTTCCCTTCCCTCCCTTCTGTGTTTACGGTTGGACCTCAATAGCTAATCCAGTCATGTTGCTTCTTTGACTCCATAAAGCTTATCCGCTCTAATTAAAAAAACATCACAGACCTTTCAGCAAATAAAGTAGCCTACATCAGGGAAGGCATAGACTCCTAAAAAATGATATGTATATACCGGTACATAGATTTAAAAAAATTCAAGATTCCTTAATAAATGAATAGCATATATATGAACTACAATAGTTTTGTAACATTGTATATAAACAATAAACAAATATATTCATACAGCGCATGGATGACAGAGAACTATCCTCAAACACATGAAACTTTTATAACAATCTCTAAAGCAACTTACTAAACTTACTAAACTAGCTAATACGTCATAACATTTATTCAATACATAAAATGTATTAAAAATCTATAAAAGACAAAAACAAAAAGTGTAACAAATAAACACTGCTGTTAATTAAGGGTTTTTATACTCATTTAATAAGTAAACTGACCAGTAAGAATTATGTCTTTGTTTTCAACATAATGTGCCTGCAAAAGGGAGAAAAAAATTGCTTGTGGTTGAAATGCAACTGGTGAAAAGTGTGACTTTCTAATTAAAGGGGTCATAGAATGAGAATTCAAATGTTCCTTGATCCTTTGACAGTTAAGAGTTTGTTATACTATAAAAAATACCCTGTAAGTTTCAAAACTCAAAACTTTCTTGTTATTCCAAAAACTGCTTTTATTGAAACCAAGGCCAGCAATCGACAGGATCTAAAAAGTGGAGACTTGTGACGTCACAATTCAGCTTTGGCCCCGCCCACTGGAGCGTTAGTGAACAGTGACATGAGAACGAGAAAAGATCGAGACAGGATCAATACCATTACCTTCCAAACGATCCTAATGCTAGGATAGTGGGTTTTTTTCCCCAACAATGTGAATGTCTCAGCAGTGCATTATTTGTTTGTATTCGTTGTATTTCACTGTGGATTACTTGGTAAATTGCAAAGGCTTTGCAAACAGACTTTTACGATATGGATCTGCCAGCAACACCACAAACATGTAAGTAGTCATGTTTATTCTAATGCCTGATCTGTGATCAGTGATTTCTGTGTAATTATTCAAGTTCAGACAGATTATCTCAAAATATCGTGTCAAAGAACGCTCCCTTAAAACAGAGCGTTCAAATCAGAGGCTAAAATCAGGCTTGGAAAAATGCCTTTTATTTATAAATTATGAACATTTTTGATGTTAAAATCATACTAACATTATAAGGGCACCACAGGAAACATTATAAAATAATAAAATAATCCAGTCTATGACCCCTTTAAGCTAAAATATTTGAAGGACCTCAAAACAAGCGAAAAACTGAAAGACATCAAGGCCATATATAAATCGAGGAGATAAGGTGGAACAGGGCTTTTCATTAATTTATAAATGTGTTTTGTTGTTCATAGTCTGTAGAAGGAACAGTGTGATTTGTTCCTTTTGTTTACCAGACTAGAGTTAGTGAATGGAAAGATTATACTGTGGGGTTAATTACCAAGACTATTATAAGATATTAGAGGGAGATCATCCGTGTACAGAAGCGAAATTATCAGCAAAATAAAATATGCTAATAAAACCTACTACAATCATTTATTGGTTTATTGAGTATCAATATTAATTTACATATCTGTCTAGCTGTGAAATTCCCTCACAGACTATCATGATGTGCATTTAACCCTGTGTTCCCAGTTCAAAAGCACAACAAAGAGCCTGCATTTTACCTCCAAACACCCTCTCACGAGGATCCGTATTACTTGTTATCTAAACTCTTTCATTTTCTTTCTAATTATTTCTCTATCTGAGACCCAATCTAAAGCTTTTCCTCTATCAATGCCTCCATCTCCTTTATAAGAGTCTGTTGGGGGGAAATTCTCTCTCATTCTGTACGGGTGTGTGTGTGTGTGTGTGTGTTTTGTATTCAAATCAAAGGCTGTTTCTGGGTCTGCTTTGGGCCTCTGGGGGGGAAGCATTGGGTTGGTGGGAGATGGAGAGATGAGAGAACAGATGAACATTGAGGGACAGATTCAAATGGGTGTGATAAGCCTCCGGCCAGGGAACAGGGAAATGAATTTGCTTAATTAGCACATTTGTTCCAATTAAAGCCCTGTGAACACGGATGGCCACAGCGCCACGTCCACCGACTAAGACCCTCAAAGGACAACACATAACTTCTGATGTCATGCTAACTGATCCTCTTTCTAATCATCCTGTGGAAAAGACCACCATTACATTGGTTATACACTTGCGGGAGTTTCCAAGGACACGACAGCTTTGAGAGTCCATTGGGAATTGGGATTGTCTGGGAATCTGGATAATATAATCTAAGACCTTATTCTAAAGATGGAGGTTAATAGTAGGAGAACTTCATAGAAACAGAAACAAATCTGCTTGAGCTGAATAGCATTCAACTGAAATGTTATGATAGCGGTTTAATTAGCTCAGTTAAATGTATCCTATATATGGGTGATTCTTCATCATCTATAGGCACTTTCAGAAAATAAACTCTCTTAAAGCACATTTTTCCTCCCTCTCTCATTAGTTTAATTTGTCTAACAATGTCTAACAGAAAAATATCTTTTTTTCCCCCTGAAAGTCATGAATATTCTCACAGTGTCAATTCCAGCACATCTCTAATAATGTATTGTGTTTAATAGCATTCTGTGGTGGAAAAAACAGTGAAGGAAATTCTTTGTCTTGCTAGGTCTAACTGCATAGATACTATGATATCTATCCTACACACACACAAATAATAATTTTATATTTTTTTAAACTCAAATAAATTTAAATTATATTCTTACACTTTTTACCTAATTCCCCACAATTATAGATTGACTGGAAATCACTCACAATTCAAATATGTGATGTTTACCTTGATTGTTTTTCACAGATCACAGATTCATATTTCATCTCATGCTCTTCACTTACATTGTTGTATACTTGATATTCAAGCACACTAAATTAAAAAGAAACAAACAAACAATAAAACAAACAAACAAAACATTGAGAATCATTTTCAAACAATAAATATTAAAATGGTTTACGATTATTACACTTCTAGTTTAGACGGTCATAATTTTAAGTAATAATATTTTTATTATGGAATATTTTATATATATTTTAAAGAGATATATATTTCACCCCAAAACGAAAATTCGGTCATCATTTACTTATCCTCATGTCGTTCGAAGACTGTAAATTTCGTTCTGTTAACTTTACTTGAAAAAATCTTGCAAACTTAATTTTAATAGACCATAATTTAACATGAAATGTAGATTAGTTAGTGATTTAGTGAGAAGTTAGGTAATCTTTCAAAAGCAACATATATATTACTTCTCTTCCTTTGAAACCACAAATAGCCTAACTGTGATTTCTGCATCACTGCATCAAGAGGAAGAGAATAAGTGATATAAATGAAGTTCCAAGAGCCCAACCAAAGGGAACACTAATCACCATAATGAAGACCGTTTTGCCATTAGGACATCAACATCAATTTATAAAGGCAACTTATGTGATGTTCTCTTAAAATGTCTAGTGTCGTTGACAATTCAACATTCAAGATGACTTAGAAAATGAGTGAATGCAACTAAGGAGAATGACAACTGCAGAAGTGGAGGAAATGAGTGAAAAGTCTTGAATTGCCCCAACTCAAAAACTTTTGCTTGACAAAATGGTACTCAAACCAATCAAGTAGCCTACTCTTAACTTGGGTTTTCTGAGCAACAAAGGCATTATATATGAATTATACACATTTCTAGATTTTTACAAGTAACATTAAGTAAAGTGAACTTAAAAGGGCTATTCAGAAACCTATGACTTTATTTCTTCTGTAAAACACAAAAGAAAATATTTGAAAAATGTCTATTTTGCAATGAAAGTAAAAGATGTTTAGTGTTGTTTTGGACCCTATTACAACCATTTTATGGTCAAAAATATTCTTTTAAATATTTTTTGAGAGTTTATGATAGATTTTTTTTGGTTGAACTTTTTTAATAACATGGTACATGGTACAGTCTGTAAAAAAAAACTTAAAATTAATTGCACTCTCTGAAGCATGGAGATTTCGCAACACAACTTCTAAAGAGTAGCTAATACATCAGAACACTCATATACATGTTTAAAGCAATTCATTTTGGACAGTTTGTTTTATTTTTGTTGGCTAAAATTGTCATTAAAAAAATATTGGCTAAACTTTTTAAAAGTCATTATAGTCCAAGTAAAATGGACCAAAATAAATTAACATGATGATACTGACTACATTTCTGTCAAGACAACAAAAAAAAGTGTAAAAATAAAACTGCAGTTAATCATATTGTTATGTTGACACGTTCTAGAGGCCAACAACATGAACAAACTTTCCGGGTGGCTACGTCCGAAAACAGACTCATTCTCAACACTGAATACGGCACGTCCCTTACAGGTCAATCCAATTAGCCCTGAAACGGGTACAACACCTTATAACATCGTCATTCTGGGCAAAAATCACCCTCTAGATTTACATTCATTTAGACGGAAAGTGAAAGTGACAAGAAGGCAATTACAAAAGGAGGTCTCGTCTGGGTTTGTTCCATCCTACTCAATTAAGTTCCAGTTTCATTAATGTCCCTTTGCATCAATTGCTTCAATCAAGTCTGCAGCCCCTTATGGACGATATGGTGACTTTCACCGAATCACATTAAAGAAATGAACTTTCCAAATCCAACTGCGCTATTTCGGATGCGAGCGTAGAACGGGCCGGACGCGTCCTTCTTCCTCATCTTGCTCTTGACAGCGCGGGCCGTGCTGCGTTTATTGCTGAATAATTACATTTTAAGCACTTTAAATGACTTTGCTTCATCAGACTGAATGATTAATTGCGTCGCTGGATGAGGATTGTGAAGTTAATATGAGCTTAATGATCGGTCTGGTCTCTCAAAGTTATTGAGAGCCTTTTTTTCTCCCATCTTAGCTGTGAGTAATCTGTATGAACTTTACTTTGACAGTTAATATCGCACTTTCATTTCCTTGTTGGTGTAATTGTTTTAATTATGTTACGTTCATTATTCATCAGGGATGATCTTAAAGCTCCAGGGAAATGATAATTCCTAAACAGGTTTCCATTCAAGCGGTAAAACAAACAAAGGACAAGGATGACATATGCCAGAATAAACAATGACAAAATTGTTATGAGCCTGTGACCTTTCGCAAATGTCTATAGAAAAAAGAAGAAAAAAAAAGAAAAAACTAATACAAGCGATTTAATCAAGTTTTCACATTTCACTGCCAGAATCAAGAGCAAAATAATTAACCCGTGAGAAGCGCAGAGGTGGCGTGTCAGCCATGACCTGCCAACGCTCTCCGAGCCCTTGATCAATTTCCAGTCTCAGCCAGACTTGTGTCCCGTCCAAAGATGGTATCAGCCAGCCGACAGGGGAGCCATCTTGGCTCATATGTCTACCGGTGGTAGAGTTCTTCGGCTCGACCTTTAGACTTTGAGCAGCAATGATTACAGAGGGAGCGTTCAGCTGCCAACCTGTAATCTCCAGCGACAAACCCTTCTGGCATAGAGACCTCTGGACCCGGATTTTGGCTCCGTCTCAAACATCGCCTAAGCCTGACTATCCTTTTCAGCAGCAGCGCCATGTTGGCTCTAGTTTCTATTGATTAGCTGTAGCGATGGTGCACAGCTGCTTCCCTCCAGATCACAGACAGCAGCCATTTTGGATAGGTTTCCAACATGACAGATGGCACGAGTTGATATGTTTTTTTTTAAAGCTGATGTTGAAATGCGCTCATGGTGGCCTAGTTTAAGTATTGCTTCTGCTGAAACTACTACAAAGAATACAGAACGACGTAAAAAACAAAACAAAAAAACCCCAAAAAACAAGGAATCTGTCAGCAGCCTCAGAGAGGCAGACGCAGCGGTATCACTTAACATCTCATCTCAAGCACATGGATATTCTCCTTAGCTTGTCACAAAACTCTGTAGGAGGTTCGATATTATATACTTGAAGTCACTGAGATTAACCTGAGAGTGGTCTCTCAGAACATTTCTTTGATGCTCACAGATAGATAGATAGATAGATAGATAGATAGATAGATAGATAGATAGATAGATAGATATACAGATAGAGCAGTTCAGAGGGTAGAATTCGGCCTGCATTATTCAAAGTCTGTGTTCTTCTCCATACTGGCATTCATGCATATAAAAGAAAAGGCCTTGCGAGTGACCCAGCAAGTGAAAGACGAGGGCCCTATAACACAAATTGTCCATTTGAGGTAAATCTTTTATCTCTTGCTGAAACTGAACAGCATGGGGACAGTTTTTGCTTTGAAAAGCACACATTCTTCAGGACACATTCTTCAGAAGGAAAAAACACAGAAAGAAAGGAGAAAGTTCTTAAAACAGACACAAAACATCTTCTAAGTTAATGCAATGAGAAGGTGTTTTCTAACCCCCCACCCTCCCTCTGAAAAATCAACAAACACATGTAAATGCATAGTAGAGCCTGTGCTGAGCATGCAAATGCACTTTTGAATATGTCATCGTTCCAGAACCCTGACTACGATAATGATAATGCACACATCATACTCTCTCATAATTACAACCCCACTCATCCCTAATATGTGGGAAAGCATACTTATCAAATGCCTATAAGGCATGAAAACACAAACAGAGCACTGAATATCAACATTGACTGACTGATTTGTGTTTTTAAAATTTGTTCCATAGAATAAACTATCACACATCCAGACAGGTAGGGGGCGCTGTGACCCACTCACCTCAGCTGCAGGCACTCCCTCAGGTGGACGGCAGTGTAGAACAATCATGCCATTGATCGGCACCTCCATCCCCTGTGGCTCCTGTTCGAAATTCTTCCTCAGGTCTATAAATGGAAACGAAAAAGAAAGTTGCTTTCAGTTAAAATAGCTCAAATATGGATTTTAGTCTGGGACTAGGCTTAAACCTTGTCTGTGAAACCGGGGGTAAAATGACTAAAACTAAAACTGAAATAAAAATACATTAAAGCTTAATAGAATTATTAAAGGTGTCATGACATACAAAAGTAACATATAAAAGGTATTTGAACCATTAAAATATCCTGCAAGTTTCATAGCTTAAAACGTGCTCCTATTTTATATATATATATATATATATATATATATATATATATATATATATATATATACACACACACACACACACATATATATATATATATATATATATATATATATATGAAGAGTTCAGATGCAAAAGCCTCTAAGTGCCATCTGAAATTTTCTTCTAGAATGATAATTTTTATCACGCTCGTATATTTACGTTCAATAATTTCACTTAAATGGCAATGCCAATGACCTATTAATTGTCATTTAAGTGAAATTACTTAACTTAAATATACAAGCTTTATAAAAATTATAATTCTAGAAGAAAATTTCAGATGGCACTTAGAGGCTTTTGCATCTGAACTCTTCATATATATATATATATATATATATATATATATATAGAACAAAATGATTATTTTCAACCATATATATATATATATATATATATATATATATATGTATTTGTGTGTGTGTGTGTGTGAGTGTGCAAAAACTTTATTAAGATTATAAGTCAACCTCACGGAACATATTAAATTAATCCAGGCTATGACCCCTTTTAAAAATGACAAAATCACATAAAACTTCATATAAAAGCTAATAAACATATGAATAAATACTATAATAGTATATAAATAATACAAAAAATAACACTGGTACTATCTGATTATTTTTAGCAATAGCAGATGACATTCCTGCAATTTCATTTTGTGCTGTAAAAAAAAAAAAAAAAAAAAAAACCTATTTCATTTCAATATCATAAAAAATTTAAGACTTCAAAGTAGGAAGTGATTAAAAATAAACAGACTGTGATTAGACTGACATGCAATGCGGACAGTGGCTTTGCGACTCTTGGAGGTGCCCAGATGACTCCAGGCCACACACAGACACCAGTAGTCCTCTGGTCCATGGAAGTCCTCCACCTGCTGTCTGGATACATTTATCGTCACTTCACGGATCTTCAGCCCTGCACAGAAAAAAAAAAAATCGGCTTTTGTGATTCAAATTTTGTGTAAGCTGTGTAAATCAGTAATCAGTGTTGCTACTACTTAACTGCATTTTGCAGCAAGTCAACTATTTCCCAAACCTTGGAGCATTTCCAGTAATGAGCTACTCTTCCCAAAGAGCAGCAGTGTAACCTGTTAAAATGTTTAATCTTGTTTGCACAGAGAACTGAATAATGAAAAACTTTTCCTTAACGCTTCTCTCTCGCATGATTCACTGATTCAAGGCTCTGTGCACAAGTCCATGCAAGGCATTTTACATATTTTTTAGTAACAGAGTATACAGGAAAAAACAATGGAATTTTAGGTATTTTCTTTGTGTGTCTCTGTGTGTGTGTGTGTGTGTGTGTGTTGGAAGTTCTCATACTATGGAAGTCAATGGGATCCATCAACTGTTTGGTAACCCATATTCTTCAAAATGTATTCTTTTGTGTTCAACAAAAGAAAGAAATTCATACAGGTTTGGAATTACTTGAGGGTGAGTAAATTATGAGAGAATTTTCATTTTTGGTTGAACTATCCCCAATGTTTTTTTGGTCCCATACACACTACTCTGATTGAAAGAAATGAATGATATCATCAGATGGTATTACATTTAAAAAGACATGACCTCCTAAATGTAACTGTAATAGAACTTTAAAGCTTACAACATGAAAAGTTTCAAACTAGCTTTAAATGGAGTTTAACAAATAGCAGACACTAAAATTAAAAGCCAGTTAAGCCATATTCCCTGAGAGGGTTGGTGCTCCAAATAAACAGCTTTGCTTGTACCGCAACACTCTTTTCCTTCTAATTCCAATATTGCATAAGACCAACAGGGCTTCATTTGTGTAGAATTCTGTAGGATATTTATCACACAACCTTAATGAACTTACCAAGCCCTTGTGATTCTGCAAGAACCACTACCAGGTAGGAATCGATTAAAGACCTTATAGATGGTATGAGTCAGAAAGCAGGATTACAGGGAAATATTAAAGAATAATGCACGTCTTCCTATAGAGAATTTGAGGGAGTTCTTAAAAGCATTCCTCAGGCTCCTCTCCAACCTGGCTGCTTTCTTCCAAAAATGCTCTATATAATATATTATTCCTGTCATAAGCCTAATTTTAGTACTGTTGTCGAGCCGACCAAACATTAAATTATGCAGGCGGCGTTTGAGGTGGTGGATTACACTCCTCTCACAGCCAAAACCTAGAAAGCTTTGCAAAATGCAACCAAAATATATGAGCCAGTGCAATGTTTCCCCTAACGGTGAGCGTCGAGTCAAGACACACAGCGCAAAAGAGAGACCCGAAATGGAAGAGCGAGTTAATGGTTACAAAAGTGAAAACATTTTTTAATGAAACTGTACTCTGAATTAGAGAGACAATTATATTAAGAGTGAGCGGAGGGAGAATTACAAGTATGAAACTCTGACGCAGACGGCGGCTTTAATGCGAGTGTCTTTGTGGGTCTCTGTGGGTGTATTTGCTCTGCTGAGAGAAAATGAGACTTGTGTTTAATGATATTAAGGTAAGCAATGGAAAATCAATTCGAAATTGCTCAGTCCGAGAACCACGCTTGGCTGTGAGATATGAGGGAGAGAGAGACAGAGAGGATTTGAAATGAAAAGGGTATTGCTAAATAAAGGGAGACTGAGTCAGGTCAGGACTCTAAGCATCTATAATCCTTTAAATCTGAATCATTATCTTTCAAACAGGCCTGTAGGGAACAGAACACAACTGACAGAACAGAAATGGAGCTTCCCGTGCCAAAAGGAGGAAAAAAGACAGTAGTAGCAGCAGCGGAGGCAGACACTCTGAATAAAGCACACCAGCTCCAGAAACCTGCCCAAAACATCCAATACAATCCCCCTACTGACTGTTGCGATAGAGAGCAGTACATTCAAAGGATAATGTGACATTGGCGAATACATAGCCTGCAATACCAAGTCAAGTCTCATGTGGATAATACGAAATGAAATACTTGTACAGCTGTATTCTGGGTTATACAGGCTGTAAATACTGAGAGAAATTAGACCTCTAAATAACCTGGGAAAAATAACAGTTGAGATCAAGAAGGTCTATAACACCAGGATAAAGATGTCCGTCAGCTTTCCCACTTGTCTCGATGGCAGTTGCTCAGCAATGCTTAGTCATCTTTGCTTATGGTCTCTCAGTTCTGCTCCTAGGTTGTTTTGAGTCAATCATTTGAACTGTATTGTAAATGTTATGTGAATATTTTTAATTCAGAAAGGATGCATTAAAATGATCAAAAGTGACAGTAACAACATTTCTAATGTTACAAATGATTTCAAATAAATTGCATTAAATATTCATTAAAGAGTCATTAAAGATTCATTGAGAGATTTTCAACATTGATAATAATAATAATAATAATATCTAATAAGATAATAAATAGTAATAGCTGTGTCGGCACCGATAGCCTCGTGGGCAGCGTGCCGACATATAGCGTTATTGCGCTTCGGGCGACCCAAATTTGAATCCTGGCTCGTGGACCTTTCCCGAATCAGTCTCCCCTCTCTCTCCACCTCGCTTACTATCCTATCACAATAAAGCCATATCCTTTCTGATACTATCCTATCACCAAAAATATTAGTCTCCTTTTTTCTGTTTCTTCATGTAATCACAGACAGACTCGATGACGGTGAGATCAGATCTCTGTGTGGAGCACCGGGTGCTGTAAGACTCCTTGTGCATACAAAAATCTCACTGGATTATTACAATCAATGGCAAAATGAAATGGAAATGTAAACTGATATTTCCTATTGACACACTATAGCAAAAGATAAAAATAACTGTCTTAAAACCTTGTTGTGAAAATACTAACGTGCCTAAGACTTTTGCACAGTACTGTACACACACACACACACACACACACACATAATATATACATATAGATTATATATAGACTATATATATTATTTATTTTTTTCAAAGCCTGTAAGAAATATTTATGGCTGGTACATTTTCTCAATTCATTGCAATTGGCAAGAAGATATGTACACAGCGCTCAGATACAGTTTCGGTCACATCCAATTCCGTCCCTGGGGATGCAGCCAAGAAACTGGAACCTTCCAGCGTTCATCCACAGATACTCAGAGGAATCGAGATGCCCAAGCCAAGTTTGGAACTAAACAACAAGAAGCCTGAGTGTGAGTGCTCGGACAAAGTGCTACCACCGAGGAAACGGTTTCACAGGAGGCACCGTTGACTTTAAATAAACCATATAAATCATCGTTTCAGTCCCCGGACAGAGACAGAGTGTGTGTATACAGACAAAGAAAAGTAGAAAACAGTAAAGCATGACTAATTATTATGAATGTGAGGCATATGGAGAGCGCTGGAGTTGATGCCAGTGTTGTGTGTGGCCTTACAGGCAACACATAGGCCCTGGCATATGTGATAGTAAACCCATTGTTTCTGATGCATCCATTAGAGTAGAAAGAAGAAAATCTCCAACAAACCAACCAAATGTGACATCCCATCATGGCTGCCAAAGACCTTGAGGCCATGGATTAACTACGAAGCCCAGATACACATCTATAGTGCTTCCAAAACCATGTTGTATTGCTCTCTGGAGTGGCTCTAATACACACTTGGCTTCTTCAGAGAGTTTGTTATTTTATTTATTTCTTTTTTGTATTGTACATGTAAACACACAAACATCTTGTATTCCTGAACTTGCGCCAAGCTCTGTGCCAACAATGAACTGCTGAAATGTCTGAGCATCCATCAGGAACAGAGCTCTTTCGCATCCTGTGCTGGTTCTAAGCGGAACTCTGCTTCTTGTGATTACATGCATCGCTGGGAATGTCTTATTTGATTTGTTCATGCAATATTAAAAACATTATGTTTGACAAGCAGTCAGGCTTATGCAATGTCAATGCTCCAGTGCTGTGTCAATGTTCAATGCTTTCTGGAAATGAAGAAGTTTCTTTTTCAGCTCAACTTGGCTCACCAGCCCAACAGCATCAACAGCCCACCACTGATTTATATGTAAACTAGTGTGGAAAATGTAAAGCCTTTTTATTTTCATTTCAAAACTGAAAACATTTTTATATCAGAAAATGTAAAAAAAAAAAAAAAAAAAAAAAAGTTTTCTATTATTCTAAAAAATATATATTTTCATGTCACCTAATTCCAGTTATTACACTCAAATGTCTTTCTCTCAGTCAAGTGCTTTGCAAATCTATTCAGTTCAAACATAAAAAAGGCTGGTTCAAAAAATTATTCATATGCCAAATTTACACTGCTATTGCACTGTGTTTGACCTTGAAAACACTGAAGCTTTTTCCATCAAGTCAATTTCCTCTTTTTTTCCCTTTTCTTCATCCTCTAATTCCTGGTCCCAAAGCATTCAAGTATTCCTCCTCTGCTTTCCAAGCAGGCTCTCGTCTTCATCCTACTTTTTTTTCATTGTACATTTCACGCCAGATTCAGAGTTGGAGCCTCCGAGAGAGTCAGTGGCAGCTTTGCTGGTCTTTGCTCGCCTATGGTCCTCATCCCTCCTTTCCTTTCTTTTCCTGTTCCAGCATTTGGAGATAGAGCAGTGTTTGTGTCAGTGCCGAGATCTGGCTTGTGGCTTGTTGCTGAGTGGCAGTGGAGAGGTCTGGGAGAGATTTGGAGAACCGAATCTGCTTCTCACAACAGTAACAATGTTTCAGTGTCTGGATCAGCACGTCCAGAGATGCCTCATCCAAAGTGTCCTCTCTCTCCTAGGGCTTGGCAGAAACCAACAGATCTGATCCCTCTCCTACTGCTGGCAGCCGTCGGGCTGCAGCTGTGTGTATGTGTGTGTGTGTGGATATTGTCCGTCTGTTGGCTTTGAGCTCAATCTCAAGCCATCTGAGATCTGTGCTGTTCCTGTGAACCTTCTGATCCAGTAGACACACAGTGTGTATGTGAGTCTGAGTATATATATATATATATATATATATATATATATATATATATATATATATATATATATATATATATGGACACTTCAAGGATTAACAACTGCAGATTACCATGTAGATGAATGATGCTAGTCACTGACACATGCGGGAAGTGCTTCAAATTGCATTACAGACGTATTTGTGCGACGTGACACTGAAAACGTGCTCAAATCCCTTTTAGACGTCTTGACTGACACTGCAACTGCTAATCCTGAATCAAAGCCCTTTGTTAACATGTCTGTGAGGAGTCTAAACAGTTACTGTTTATAATCCTGGATTGCAGCTACAGCTCATTTTTCTGTTGTTCACTCGCTCACGTATAGTGCATTCAGCCCTGAGGATTCGTAAGGGTATGCATTTTTTCTTTTCCCTTCCTCAATCTCTTTTGATCTCCCTCTCTTCTCTTTTTCTCCATCGTCTTTGTCCTTCTCTGATCTCAATGCATCTGGTCTTGTGTCTGTCTTTCTCTGTTGGCGGTAGATGATATGGCGCAGTGGGCTAGCTGTGATCTTAATGCAGAATGCTTGGACGTCAATCCCTCTTGCAGTCGCCGAACAGCAGGTGAGGACCATCTCACCCTCCATCTCTTGCTGTGCCCTTTTTTCCCTCCCTCTGTAGTTGCCTTCCAAGTGTCTTCTCTTATCTATCTCCTGTTTACCCATCAGCCCACTGGATGTTCACCATACAGTGACCTTTTAAATAGACAGTTCACCCACAAAATGAAAATTTTTGTCATCATTTACTCACCCAGATGCTGATCCAAGCCTGTTTGACTTTCTTTTTTTTAGGTGGAACACAAAAGCAGATATTTCTTAGACTGTTTATGCTAGGCATGCTGCGGTAGTAGGTGTTACTGGTGTTACGTCGTGTTTGGATGTACACCAATTACATTACTTGCCCACCATGGCACTGCCGACATAGAAATAAAAAACATTTAGTTCTGTTGGACAACAGACGCTACAATGATAAACTGAAAACGTCTGCTCTGATCTATGTACAGCACAAGCTGCAGAGTTGCAGCAGAGAGTTAGATTTCACTTATGAGATGAGAGTGAGGAGATGGCTGACAAGACGATGGTGGGGTATTAGAGCGAAACAGATCCTGAGCATCATTGACAAATATCTTATCTTGTAAAATGTGTGGTCAGTACCGCGGCTCCCTATACACAGAGTTTGTGCAAGCGTGAATTCGAAAGCAATTTCAATATCCCCAAATTAATAGTGTCTCCCTGATACCCACAAATTATATACAACCCCCCACCCTGGTGTTATCGATAATACTGGTGTTGTCGCAAGTTTATTTACTGGCATTATACCGAATTCTGTGATCCACCGAATTATGTGACTGTACACATAATGTAAGGACAGTAGGGTTAGGATTGGGATTAGATCAATACAGCGCCTACTAGGGTCACATAACTCTGTGGATCGCATAATTCGGCACAACACCGGTGTTTAAATTTCCTCACAATGACATCCCAAGCTTATGCTGATCTTTTTGATACTGTCAAGCTCTGAAAAGACAAAAACATTTTTTTTAAATGGTCTTTACATATAGTGCACAGGTTGTACTGTATGGACTATTTTATGGTGTGTTTGCATACTTTTTATGACCTTGACAAGACCTTAATCACAATATGCTTTGTGAACATTCTTCATAATTTCTTATTTTTTGTGATCCACTGATACAGGATCGGAAGCAACATGAGGATGAGTAAATGAAGTCTCATTTTTGGGTGAACTACCCCTTTAACTCTTCCTCCTAGTCTTTTCATCCACTTCTTGCATCCTCTCATCCTCTTCCCCTTAAATCTCAGTAATGTCACCCTTTTTCCCTTCATTTCTCCCTCACCCTCCATCTTTCTCCGCCCATCGCTTCGTTCCACTCCTTAAATCTCTCCTTTGGCAGATCTCTATCGTTATCGCGCTCCTAATAAATCTCTCCTCTCTCTTTTCTTTTTTCCTCTCAGTCTGTCTATCTTTCTTTCTCAGTGGTAGTAGGATCAGAAGCTTTAGCCGTGTGATCTGTATTGATCAGTGAGCAGTGGGGTTATGCTGCTCTGGTTGACTGTTGTTCTGCTCTGCCCTGCCCTCCTGCTCTCTTTCAGCCCATTTCCATCACCATGACAACAGGTTGAGTGTTGGCCGGTGAGGCACTTCCTGCGGTGGCCAAAAGAAAATATTTCATTCAGTTTTTTGAATATCTATACACACATGATTTCAGTTGTGAAAAGGATAAAACTGGTTCATTAAAATAACAGACTTAAAAAGAAAAGATTCAGTTCTTAAGCTCAACTTTCAGCAGTTTGGTGATCACATAGATAATTGTATGTTGAACTCAGGAACCTCTGTAACAGGATCAATGAATCAGTAAGCTGAATAATCCAACTTCCAATTCTAGAATGAATTAGCCCAGTTTGAGAATTGATCAGTCTGATTCATTAAAAAATTGTTTAGTCTGATTTGTGAACTAAGTCAACTGATTTATTGAAACGAACCCACTCAGAAGAATGATTCATTCATTGAATCAGCTCTTAAGCTCACTCACTTACAGGAGAAAAGTTGTGTTGTAAATAATCATTGAATTTGGAACTGCTGTAACTGGATCAATGAATCAGAAAGCGGAACAATTCAACCTCCAATTGACCGTTCGCAAAGACCCGCCCCCCTTAGTTACTGTCGCTATGTCCGACAAGCTACGCCGTTCTCATGCCACACCATGTTCTCATGCAGTGAAAAATACATCGCGGAGTAGAGAGGAGACTGACAACACGCTGACAGACAGGACAGAGCAGGTTACTTTTCGGTTATGTTTGATATTAAACATATTAAACAAAGTCTCACCTTTCAAATTTGGTCATTTTTAAAAAGAAATTTTAACAATAAATACCGTTTTGTTGCTCTTTAATGTGCAGTGACAGATCGCTGTAGAGCATCAGTTAAAGTTGCTCGTGAACCGATCATCTCTTCCTTCTAGTTAATTTATAGCCTCAAATAAACATGAACAAACACAAAAAGGAATGTTGTTTTAACCACAGAAAGGCGTCAGTACACTCCGTTTTTCAAGTTCAAATCCTCCTATGTTAATCTACTAACTCTCCTGACTGCTTTGTCGGACAAAATGGCGGATGGCGAAGTATGATTGGTCAGATCACCTGTCAATCAAGCTCCCTGCGAAGGGTCAATTGCAGAATGAATTAGTCTAATTTGAGAATCAATCATTAAAAAATTCAGTCTGATTTGAGATCAAAATCAACTGGTTTGTTAAAAAGAACTGACTCAAAAGAATGGTTCATTCATTGATCTAGCTCTTAAGTTAAACTCACTCGTACAGCAGATAATAGCAGTTGTGTGGGAAATAATTTTAACTCAAGAATCAATGAATTAGTAAGTACACAAATCAACAGAATCAGTCTGATACATGAATAAATTGTGAACCAAATTAACGTGTTCATTGATTCGCTTCTCACTTTCAAATCACTGGTAACTGTTCTTGTGCCATCAACTCAATGGAAGGGATGTTGTCAGGGAATAAAGATGTAATTTCTGTCTGTTACTCAAAAAAATCTATCAAATAACTTCAAAAGACCTGGAATACAGCAGCCAAGTAAATAATGGCAGAACAATACATTTAACATTACAGTCATTTGCAGCCAAGAGGATTATCGCCCCAGGCAACACGAGCAACTGAAACCTCAGCAGCTCACGGAGCACTATCAAATACATTTTCATGAATCTCCAGCATAAAAGCCACCACAGTCCTCATAATTATTAAAGAAACCAGCACATTTTTTCAGGCACAGGTGCACAATGCACACTCTCAGTGAACACACCATGACTGAATTATGAATCATTGACCGCATAGTGAACTGCCAACACCTGAAGTGTGTCTGCAAGGTCGCACACCTGACGATCATCAGTCTTCACCCTAAAAAAAAACAACACTCATTTTCTTAGCTCACGCACAATGCTAACAATGCTAATATATATATATACAGAGAGAGAGAGAGAGAGAGAGAGAGAGAGAGAGAGAGAGAGAGAGAGAGAGAGAGAGAGAGAGAGAGAGAGTGAGAGAGAGAGGCTTTTCAACTTTTCAAAAAACTATGAGCAATTAAATCAAGACCTTTAAAGTCACCATGAATTAAAAATGGACAAAGCCTTTTTTTTTCTTTTTTTTAAAAATCTAATATTGCAGTATTTATTATAAATGATTTATTTGTGCACATCTATTTTAAATCACGTGCCCTAGTAATCTTTATTAAAATTAACTTCCCCTCTAACTTGCAACAACATCTCTTCTCTGTTATGTTCACTGGTAATTTTGTCTTATTCGAGAAACCATTTTACTTGGATATACGTCACAATAGGGAATAAAAGTCTAACGCTGCAATCATGCAGATTTTAAAGTAGTTGTTCACCCCAAAAAATTAATTCTGTCATTATTTACTCACCCTCAATCCATCCCAAACTTCCTTTTGTGTTCCACAGAAGATATAGAGGTTTGTAACGACATGAGGGTGAGTAAATTATGACAATTTTAATTTCTGGGTGAACTATTTCTTCAACATTTCTACATTAAATTACAATTGTAGTAACAGGTTTTAAAGCTTGTGTTTATGATCAAAGAGAGTTGCATTAGTATCAAACAGAGCTGTGAATGATGTTGGAACTTGGGAGGTGATCACACTGTCCTGCATCTGCGTGATTCTGTTAGTATGCCAGAGAATCTCAGTGGTGTCCAGTCCTGTTAGCCAGCTCTGCTGTGTCTGTGTGTTTGGCCACAGGAAGGAAATAGAGCTGGCTCATTCTGAAACAGACCTGCAAGCTGGCCGCTCTTCCTGATGGCGTTGACATGAGGCGGTAAAGCCGGAGCCTTCCTTTTACATCTATATTAATGCCTGTGATTCTTTGTTCTTGAATCAGAACCAAACACAAATGCATGAAATTACACAAACAAACCCTGGGTGATATTTACTGTAACGTGAACGACACTGTTTTATGGTCCAGCACTTGTGCAACTGATTCACATAAACCCTTTTTATTAACATTAGGCAGGTGAAATGGGTTTATTTATGTCCATATGTATGTCTCCGAGACACATTGACCGCATCAACCTCGTCCTGTCCCGCACTGTGGTTTTACAGTCTTTACCAGTCTTCACAAAGGTGCATCACTTCAAAAGTACTGACAGATTTACCAACCATCCATCCGTGAGCGATTCCATTCAGCCTAGCAGGACAAATAATCCGAGCAGGCACGCAGGCAGTCCAAGGACACCGCTGCTCCTGCTCTCCGAGTTTGATTTATCGGCTTTGCCGGTGGAGAGATGCAATCGGAGCGTATCTGTACTGGACCGAGGGAGCCTGGTCTTAATCAACGGAGCCTCACAGATGTACAGAGATGATTAGGCAGTCCAACAACCTGCCGAGACTCAATAGCCAATGCCGGGCACGGATAGAAGATCTCTGTAAGTGTGCTAAGAGGAAGCTGAGATAGCAAGCTGGGCACATGCAACATCACATTTGAGGTGGATGTTTATTTTAGCAGATGATCCGAGATCAGCCTGGGGGGTTTCAGCATGTGAGCTGATGTTATATTTACAAGCAGTAGGTTCCTCCTACTTTACAATGGGGTGGTGTGGCCTAGTGGTTAAAGATGTGGAATAATAACGAAAATGCTGTAGGTCTGAACCCCACAAGGGCCAATCCAAGCACTATTGTGTTAAGTGCTCAAAGCACTTAACCCCATGTAACATCCATTATATATAATTTTGTAAACCATTATTGTAAAGCATTATATACAGCACTTTTAGAAAAAGACCAGTATCCCTTCTACCATTTGCTAAAACACTTGAGTGAGTCGTGTTCAACCAAGTCTCTACTGGTTGGACAACAACCTGTCTGGTTTCAAAAGCAGCCACTCAACCAAGACTGCCTTGCTCTCAGTAATTGAAGCTCTGAGATTGGCAAGAGCAGCTTCCAAATCATCACTACTCATTTTGCTAGATCTGTCTGCTGATTTTGACACGGTTAACCACCAGATCCTCCTCTCAACCCTCATGACAATGGGCATCGCACTCCAGTGATTCAAGTCTTACCTGGGTTTCAGGGTGTCTTGAACGGGTGAGGTGTCTGAGTCGCAACATCTAGCTACTGGGGTGCCTCAAGGCTCAGTGCCTGGACCACTTCTCTTATCCATCTACATGACATTACTAGGATCTGTCATTCAAAAACATGACTTTTCCTATCACTGCTATGCTGATGACACACAACTGTACCTCTCATTTTAGCCAGATGATCTGACAGAAGCTACTCGCATTTCTGACTGCCTGACAGACATTTCGGACTGGATGACGGAGAACCACCTTCAACTCAACCTTGCAAAGACAGAACTGCTTGTGATCTCTGCCAACCCAATGCTTCATCACAACTTCTCCATTCAGCTAGGTGTGTCATACATAATTATTTACAAGACAGCCAGGAACCCCTGAGATGTGATTAATGATCAGTTAAACTTCACAGACATCCTGCAGATTTGCCTTGTACAACATTAGGAAGATCAGCCCCTTCCTATTGGAGCATGCAACACAACTCCTTGTCCAAGCTCTTGAACTATCCAGACTAGACTACTGTAATGCTCTCTTGGCATGCCTTCCAGCATGTACTGTCAAACCTCTGCAACGGATAAAGAATGCTGCAGCAAGAGTGGTCTTTAACCAGCCGAAGAGAGAGCATGTCACACCTCTCCATCAATTTGCACTAGTTGCCAATAGCCACTCGCATCAAATTCAAGGCACTAATGTTCTCCTACTGCCTACAGAACAACCACTGGGTCTGCTCCCCCATATTTAAACTCACTAATTCAGACGTATGTGCCCTCCAGAAGCTTGCAAGCTTTTTCGTTAACACATGACCCGTTAATACTAACATATATATATATATATATATATATATATACACACACACATGTATATATATATATATATATATATATATATATATATATATATATATATATATACACACACACCTTGCAACATGTACTGTGCTAGACTAACTGTGACTAGTCACAACACTTGCATATTGTTGCCCTATTGTTGATTTGATTGCTTCTGTTGTTCTCATTTGTTCTCCTCATTTGTAAGTCGCTTTGGATAAAAGCATCTGCTAAATGATTAAATGTAAATTTAAATGTACTGACAACTTTCACTGTTTGCACAATGATTGATATGATGATTGCATACTATGTAAAATATTCACACTGACACTTTCCATCGGAAGTGAATGACTTCCAGTCTATTGTCTAACATAAGCAGCAAATAGTCAGCTTTTGTCCTCACTAACAGTCTATTTTAAAGCTTTCAATACAGGTAGCATTCAAAATCTGTAAATATTTCCAGCCACTAACAGTTGTCTCTTTTATCAATTACAGATAAAGATGAAAGAAATAAGTACAAAAGATAAAAACATGCCTGAAATGAGCCAGGCTGCTTTTCAAACGTTTTTGAATATAAAGCAGCAATTCACAGCTGGGTCAAGTACTGATCTGACAGGGGGGATGAAAGTAATATTTCACTGTGTTGCATCACTGGATCAGTCCTTTCAGCTGTCAAAATCTGCACCAGCAAACACTAAATGCAACAATCAGTCTCTTTCAAGCTCTTACAGATAGCACACTATGTTTGATGGGCAGTGAACTGAAAGATGAAATGGCGGGAGAAGTTGAGCCAAGTGTCTGCTGCTGTAGGATTTGAAATTCTAGATACCACTCTCCCATCAGGCACTGCTGGATGTTTGTATTTGAAAGACAGAAACAGATAGAATGTGCACTAAAGAGAAGAACAGAGTGTGTGTATTTACCGGTTCCTAGATCGGTGTGCTCCAAGGAAGTGTGCTGGTTCTGATGGACCCACTCCCCATTGCATTTAAAGAAGATCTGGAGGGCGGGCCGTGCACGGCAACGTAGTTTGATGGGGTTGCTCTTGACGATGTACGCATCATCAGGCTCCTGCAGGAAGTGAGGCAGCGTTCCCGACATCGCTGAGAGACCATCACGTGACCCTGCAACAAACATTCAGGAAACAGGCGTCAGCTTTAAGAGAAAAGTCAGTTTCATTCAACATGAAGTAAGAACGTCTAACCGAGCAAATCCACTCGGATGACAGCTACCTATCTGCGAGTTCCTATAATCAGACACATCAGCCAGGGCTCCCTGAAAGCAAGCTTACTCACCCCATAACTGGCCTGTCAATCACTTTGAAAAGCACTCTCAGGTTGGATGACGTTTTCAAACGAGCACCACATGAGCCGGTGACAACGGGAGATAAAGTGAAAACTGCCCTAAAGCCGCTGAAGGTGGATTTCAGCACCAGGGACAGCAGCCAGCAGATACTCGACAGCATAAGCATTTTTCAGAACCATGGATAGCTCCTCTTGGCTCCGTAGCTTCACATTATATGCAGATATTTGCTCTGTTCCAAAACCTAGTGAGCTGCTAATGGAGGCAACATTTTCAGGCACCATATACACGCTTGCCAACGCAAATGCTTCTCCAAAAGGTGGGTAACTTAATTACTCTGGCTCCTAAAATACCTCATTTTTGACTGTCCTAAAGCAGCACTACGTTTCCAGGAATCCCACATTCACTGTAATGATCATGACAAAATTGTTGATTATAAATAAAGTAATATTTCAATATTAAGGGAATATTGCATTTAACTGCACTACTTTTACATTCTTTTTTTCTATGTAAACATATGCTAGACAGATTCATAAACATTATTCATGCTTTTAGCAAATTCTAGGACGATAATTGTAGGTGAATATATGTCTATCACAGTTGTCTATGTGACAGTTGAGTCGGCTTCTGTGAGCATTTGTGGTCACAGCAAGAGCTGGACTAGGCTGATCTTGTGAAATTCTGCGTAAAGCTCTCACTTCATTAAACCTTTATACAATGATTGTGCTCAAAACCAAAATTGTTCCATTCTATACAAGAAAACCATACAATTCTGCAAAAAACAAAACAAAAAAAACCTAAATCTATGTCTGAAGTGTTGTGCCATAGTTAGCACCAGTGTTGAGGAATGTTACTTTTAAAGTAATGCATTACAATATTGTATTACTCCCTTAAAAAGTCAACAATTGCATTACATTACTTTTGTGTTACTTTTTCTAACCTGGACTGAGCTTGCTTGTTTGTTTTTAATAACAAAAAAAGTTATATTTTTGGCAAGAAAGTCTTATTTCAGCAATAAAAACAAATTGTACATTACAGCATACAACTGAAACAGAGAAAAATGAAAATAGTGCAAAGCAACCTGACAAAGAAATATAAAACTGATGACAAAGAATGAAAACATTTATAAATATGAGAAAGAACAATAAAAAAATGTGTGCTGGAGAAAGGCAGACACATACTGTGCTTTCCTTATCTTTCTCTGCTCTCTCTCCCCTAAAATTTCTTGTAACCCTCCACTGTATCTGTCAAATAAAGGGTCAAAAGCCAAAAAATCAAATACAAGCACTGTAAATATATAATAAAATGGCTATTAAAAACTGGAAAACTGTTCTGACATGCCCCATGAAATCGACCACGTACGGGTGTGAAATTCCATTTCACACAGGGATATTTGGAGAAAGATTTAGGGTCTAAAAGTGTCTCGTGGATAAAAGAGCCACACAAGAGTGACAGGAGCTGAAATATCCACAGTGATTCAAAGCACACAGTGATTTAAAGCACTCCTCTCCCTCGCTCTTCACGTTTCTCTCATGCTCACTCCATTTCTCTTTCTGTCACTGCATGTGTGTATACGCGCACACACACACACACACACACACACACACACACACACACACACACACACACACACACACACGACTCTCCCTCACTAATAAAACTGTCACAGACGTAATTGGATGGGATATTTTGGAAACGATTTCCCCTGACTGAAATAAGCATAATAGAGATTTCTGTTGACTTGTAATCCTTCCCTGGGAAACTTTGTGTGTGTGTGAGGGTGTGTGTCTGTGTGTGTGTGTGCACAGGTGTGTAATCCTCTGGCAAACATACCTGATTCATCCTGATTAGAATGAATAGAGAAATGCCTGCGTGTGCTGCTCACACTGAGAAAATCACAGCCCTCGCACCTGCCCCTCCTTCTCTTACCGTCTCTCTCACACCAGAGGACAATTTTATCACTCAAGTGTTTCTTTCATAGCTCAGTAGACTTAAAGTCAACATGTACTTTTCTAATATGCATTCCTGGTCTTACTGTGAACATTTCATCCACACATGTTATTACCTTAACAATTGTGCCATTGTAATCTTTCAGCAACATGAACTTTTACTACCATAACTTTTCTTTTAGGCTGACATAACCAAGGACACAAGGATAGGGGAAATAATGTTAACCAAAAGACAAATAACTATTTAACCCTTTCTAAAATCATGTCATAATAGATCTAACATTTGGGCTCAGTAAGATTTTATTTTTATTTTTTATTTTGACAGAAATTAATACTCCTATTCAGCAAGGATGCATTACATTTTTCAAAAGTGACAGTGAAGACGTTTACATTGTTACAAAAGACTTCTGTTTCAAATAAATGCTGTTTTTTTTTTTTTTTAAGATAATAATAATCATAATTTCCACAAAAATATTTCAAATCATTTCTGTTGCTTTTAAATACATTTTATCAAAATTCACACAAAAATATAAAAAATATCCCACTCTATGACAGCAGCAACACTGTTTTCAACATTAATAATTAGAAGTGTTACTTGAGCACCAAATCAGCATATATTATAATGATTTCTGGAGGATCATGTGACACTCAAGACTGGAGTAACGATGCTGAAAATGATATAAAAATATATTAAAATATAAAACAGTTATTTTAAAATGTAATCAAATATTTTTCTGTAATTTTGATCAAATAAATGCAACCTCTGTGAGCATAAGATACTTTTCAAAAAGTTCGAACACAAATCTAAGACAAATAATAAATAAAAAGTATCTTTTGAAAAGTAGTGTATTTTCGGTCTGATTCATTCAAGACCAAATGATGTCTAGAACACATAGTTTGTGTCAGAAAAATCTGACACACACTTTTGGAATCTATTTGGTATCTTGGTTAACATTTGAGATATTACTGAGATCTCTTTTGAAACTAAAGTAATTCATAAGAGAATATAAAAATACATGTAAGTAGGAGAAAAGTCTCCATTTGCCCTTAATTTCTTTTCAGTGCTGTCTAGGATAAACAATTGAGATATTAAAAGGATTCCAATGGCTCTCTCTCCATCTTCCACCCCCATTCTTCTTCGTTCCAGACATGTAAACAAAACGCACATTATTTTCTATAAGAGAATTAATGGTAGTGTCTTGTTTGTATCATCCCAATGCTTTGTGCTCATGCTTCTTTTTAGAATGAATACTCCCACACAGAGAGCACCAGGTAGGAGTGTGAACGCATCCATATTCAAAAACATGGACAAACATATTGGACCGTGAAGTTCCATACTGTAATGTGTGCTAATGCAATTTTTTGCACGCCCACAAACAAATGTATTCACATTTACAAGCAAATACACAATCGCGACACGCTCAAACACAAGCGCACACATTTGGACTCGCACACCACACGCTTTTATCCAGCCACCATCACAGATGTTCAGGAGTGCTTGACATGATGGCAGTCTGATGAAAGGGAAAAATAGTCATCTGACTGAGCCCCAGATGAAAGGATAGCGAGAAAGAGTGGGGGAGGGAGGGAAAAGAGTGAGAAAGAGAGAGAAAGTGCAAATGAGAACGGGTGGAAAGAGCTTCTTTAGACTCGTGGACATTGTCACATCTGTATACAAACTGATTTATAGAGAGCAATAACTATTATTGAGGGGAGGACCATATGTTTGTTGCTGACAGAAAATATAGAATCTATATCTGAGAGTGTTAACACACATAGAAACAACTCACACTCCAGAACAACCGAGCAAAACAATCCATCTTACACTTCCCTGTAATGAAAATAAAGACTTGTTAAAGACTTTGTTTTGGTCCATTTATCCAGAAATTTTGTAAAAAATTCTACATTTTAAATATGTATGCTACAAAGTTGATTGTTTTGACAACTTTTAGGAGCGATAAAATTAGTTAAAGACATGGACTAATTATTATTAAAAAAATTAACAAATGAATTTTCACCACAAATAATAACAATAAACCCAAAATCGAACATTTTCACCACTAATAATAAAAATAATAATTTATTATTAATGAGTTCGCTCAACTGTTTTCTTTAGTAGACAGTTTGATTTGAATCGCTAAAATAACTTAAATCAGCAAGAGTCAGATTATCATTCTTAAAATTTGATCTATACAAAGTAATAATGTTGTGCATGTTGTGCTGGCCAACTGGTGAACTATATTTATGTAGTACCGAATCAAATATTAAATCACATTTGGTACCCGTAGAATGTTCATTGTTGACTCTGACTATGCTTCTCTCGAGATTAAAAAAGTTTTACTAAGTTCTTTAAACAAATATGATGCAAGTCAAAATGGCTCTCTTGTGGCATCAGAGTGAAAAGCTTTTATTTTTAAGAGACTGCTGGTGTGCGATCCAAGGAGACCTGGGTTTTTCCGTTTGTTTCTCTCTGTGGTGGTGCTTTTGTTATGCAGTGTTAGTTCTTGATAGAACGAAAGTGACCATGACATCGTAATGCAATCACGGCTCAGACACAATAACACAATCCTGACTGCCTCTCTGAGGGGCTTTTGAGCAGTGTGTATGTGTGTGCGTGCGTGAGGAGAGAGCGAGCGAGAGGATGATTTCAGTGATTGAGCGTATGCGTGTTTTCCAAACCTCCCTGTATCAAGTCTTCTGACAGCTATTTAATGTTTCCCATTTGCATTAGTTGATAAAGCACCGATCTGTTCTCTAAATCCACAGCGTGACACGGCAGAAACACCAAAATGGCCGACCGCATCCTCTCAATCCCCCCTGTCAGGGCCGAGCAGGTTGCCACAGCAATGATATACGAGTGGCGGGCCACCCCGGCAATAACCGCGGACGCTAGATACATCTCACGCTACGGGAGCAAAACAAGATGTCATTGCCATCAGCTCCGAGCAATAAGTTTATCACACACACACCTGTCTGTCACACTGAGAGGTCTACGCCGTAAAACACACACACGCGAAATACAAACATGCTAATTCTGACCTAGAAGTGATAAAGGAATCAAGCTCTGATGGTTAGATTGCATCTAGTGTTTAAGTCAATTTTGAGTGCAGACGTGACTAGTACGTATAGTGTTAAGGAAGCAGTTTTCAAGTTGTAGTGGGCCAAGTTACTGTTAAAATAAAGTAGATTAATAACCACATTGAAACTTAATAAGGCAGTTTCTTTAAAATGATATTCTAGTTTATTATTGTTGTTTTTTTTAGCACTGTATTAATCAGATAAGGATTCTAGGATAACAGCATCAAACCTAAATTTGCAATTAATAGAATAAAAAAATCAAAAAAAAAAAAAAAAAGCTTAGCAACATTTAGTATAGGAATAATATAAAGTCTATCTTCAGTTCACATACTCGCCTACAATATTTATTTGTGGCAGGTTTGAAGTCACTGCTGTCAAACCATTGGTTCTTTTGTCATGATTTGTTTAAATATGCACCAGCACAAATAAGCATTTAAGAGGATAAGATATTCTGAGAAAAATGACATACACAAAGCTTCTGCATTCCAATCACTGGTACATAAATACACAGAAAGGAAGACCTAGACCAGACTATTTTGCTTTCTATTTAGACTTGAGTCCAAACCACACAGAAAATCCAGATATTTTTTTTTTTTTTTTCATTTTGACAGAAAAGTTATTGTGCAAAATAAATAAGAAATGTTTAAGGTGAACTATTTAGGTCACTAATCAAGTAAGCAAAAATGTGAAGTAATTTGTACAGAAGGTCAGATGTTCTTACATCTATCGAAACACAAGATGCTCTTTGAATCATACTGTATGCTGGAGAACATGATCATCAGGTTTTACACAAACTTGTGGAGTTCATGCAGCTCGACTGCTGCCATTAAAGCAGAAACAAAGCAGATGCTAAGAGAAATCCTGAAATTCATGTATTTTTCCCCCTCCTTAATTGTGATGCTGAATATATTTTGTAACAACATAAATTGGCATTCAGTTGAGAAAACTTTACAAAAGAGAACCTTTTTCACTGGTGGCCGACTTTTGGACCTCACTGCAGATACAGTGAAAATATGAGCTTCTGCGCAAAAGTAAAATGTATTTTCCTCTGTTCTGCAAATACTGTGGAAAATGGTGCAAAGCGTGCATTTCAGAGAAAGAGAGAAAGGTGCACCTTAGGGAGGTTTGACAGACTGCTGGTACAGAGATCACGATAATTGCAGTTCTCAGCAGGGTGATGAACCCGCGTCACATACACACAACAATAACACATGCAGATCAGCCTTACACACACACACACACTCTCACACACACAGTGGCTGAACTATCCCTTTAAATGCTTCAGCTCTGCACTGTAGCATTCTAGGATTTCTCTAATTCCTCCACAGTGCTATTACCAGATTAAAGAATCTAACGTGTGATTGGATAACACAGAGAGAGAGAGGGAAAGAAAAAGATGAGAGAGGGGTAAAGGAAGGGGGAGATGGAGGTTTAGGAAATAGAGCGTGGAAACACAACAATAGATTGATGTAAAATTACAAAAAAAAACAAAAAAAAAAGCTAATGTGATTGAGCTCCGGAATCCGGATTACTGCTGATGTGAAAATAACGATGCCCCATAATGCTTCATTACAAAAGCAGCCCGTCAAAGCCCAGTAATCAAATGTTTACTGATTACATTTACTGTTCACGTCTTACATGGAAAAAATCACAGTGACCAATGAGCTACACGAAAATTGCACTCTCAACTCGAATGCTGTTCTAAAAAGTAGGACAATATGATTCCTTGTTTCATAAAATTTTAAGGGGAAAACCACTGCCGGTCAGTCTTTGAAATCTTTTGTAACACTGCAAATGCCTTACTGTGACTTTATAAATTTAATGCATCCTTGCTGAATAAAAGTATTCATTTCTTTCCAAAAAAATCTTCTTAATGACCTCAAACTTTTGAATTAGATTATCAGAAAATTCCTCTTGTTGCATGCCTTTATTAAAATCAATGAGCTGAGTCTTTCGTAAATGACACATATAGTTGTGCATATGTTCCAAATGAGTCCCTTAAAGTATGAAGTTCCATTTCAGTTTACATGCTGCCATAGACTTCACCAGGTTTGGAACAGAACAGTTATAGAGAGAGAGAGAGAGAGAGAGAGAGAGAGAGAGAGAGAGAGAGAGAGAGAGAGAGAGAGAGAGAGAGAGAGAGAGAGAGAGAGAGAGAGAGAGAGAGAGAGAGAGAGACTGCAGTCTCTAAAGCTGATCCTAAATATCATTACTTATAATAAAACAGCTGCTACTACATAAATTTACAAAGCAGAAGTGTAATTACAGCACTACTCAAAATTCAAATGCAGGGCCACAGTCGCTAGCTAATTAGTACAAACAAAACATCCTTAAGTAACACTGACATTTCAGAAAAGGTTAGGAAGTGTCGCTTTTGTGCATGTACTTGCGTTGGACTGAATTTCATTAGGCCGTCTCAGATGGTAGAATTAACAGGACAGGGTAAAGTTTTGTCGAATTTCGTTTGCTTCTGATCTCGTCCCCTGTGATGCAGCTAAATACTCTCACAGAAAGAGTCATTATTAATGTGCTGCAATTTGATTATGAGATGTGTTAGACGGTTACATCAAATACTGGAACGAAACCACGAAAACTTCGGGACCAATTAATCTGTGTTCGTTTGGTAACGCCTCGCTGCATGTTTAGTTTGCAGCTGTTTTGGTCTGAAATTGTTAGTTCCGGTTTTTCTGAAAGTAAAGTGAGTTGCGTGCATAAACCTCTTGTCCAGCATCCATTTTATACACAACAAACTTCTGGACGGTCGAGCGCATAAAAGTTTGCTGGCATGATGGTTCAAGGAACTCAAGAAGTACACAGAAGATGCCTCCTATCATTTTCAGAGCACTTCAGATGGTATGAAATTCCTTTGAAAGGATTCTTGGATGTGTGGAAGAGATTTAGCGAATAGACAGCAAGGGTCCTTCCGGAGTGATCTAGATCGAAGACTTTCTTTTTTTCATCCGTCTCCAAAGAGCTTTACACTAAGTGATATTACTGAGAGTCGCTTCTTTTTCTAATCGCAGTCCCACGGGATCAAAGTTCCCAGGAAGCCCCAGAGCTCTGTTCACATATCTCCTTTTCCTTTGAAAAAGAGAGCGAATCATTGCATAAGTTGTAATACTTGTTTCAGGCATGCAAAAAGCATTAGAAAAGATCAGCAGCCATCACCATGAAGTATGTAAAACAAGTATATAAAGTAGTGATGTAGGCATGTACTCACACTAGGGATTACTTTAGTTACACTAGATGCTATATTTGATGTTAATGCAAAACGAAAATGGAAATTTAAGTACAATCTCTTCAATATGTCAAACTGTTGTGCACTATGGAATTTTTTTTTTTTTTTTTGATCTTTTGCTGAGTGTTTCTGTGTAAACCGTTCAAAAAAGATTCGGTCGCACTTTAGTTTAGTGTCCAATTCTCACTGTTATCTAAATGCTTATTAGCATGCATATTACTAAGATATTGGCTATTTATTAGTACTTATAAAGCACATTTTAATGCCTTACTCTGCATGACCATATTCTTCATTCCTATACACAATTCCTACCCAATATCTAAATGTATGAACATCCAAAATATAAAACCAAGCTTTTAAGCACCAGCCAATCTGTGACATGCGTGACATCCCAGTATTTATAACAAGGTGACATTCATTCAAACAATGATATAAACTAACTATAACATTTTTAATAGAAATTAATCATTTTATTCGTCTTGATGCATTATTAAAAGTGGCAGTGAAGACACTCATACAAAAGATTTGAATTCCAAATAAATGCTATTCCTTTGAACTTGCTATTCACCAAAGAATCCTGAACAAAAAAAAAAATATCAAGGTTTCCACAAAAATATTAAGCAGCACAACTGTTTTCAACACTGATAATTATAATAAGAAATGATTCTTTAACTGGGTTGCTTTTACACAGCTGTAGTTTACAGTGTCATATGCCGGGTTCATTCACAATATCAGCCCGATTTTGGCATGATCCATTTGACTTTAGGAATCAAAATCGCATAATCTGATCGTAACAGACAAAAATATTTTGTAGTCTAACCCGGCACTACAGCATTAGGCCTCAGACAGTTACAGGATGTGAACACCTTGCGGAACACAACATCTTCTCCCATATCCTGTGATTTCTCTGTAGGTCTCTCAATAAAAGACTCCTGGATCCAGCCTACTTTCAATTGTGAGTTGGGTACAGATATGGCAGTCTATGTTTCAAGCTCTTCAGTGTGACCTCCTGACTCTTTAAGCCCACGGTGTCATGTGAGACAGATCTTCTGTTCTTTTTGTTCAAATATTGATGTTCTACTACTCAGTATATGTTGTGAACATACACATATGATTACATACAGATACACACCAACTGCATTCTGTCCATCCCTCTTTATGGACCAACAAAGCACAGGTAGAGCATAAATGAAGTGAAACTGAAAAAAAATGTGGATGGAGATGAAAGGAGAAAATATGAGAGAAAAGACAAGACTGAGAGGAGTGGAGGAGATTGGAGAAACTAAGAGAAGAAAAATCAAGAGACAAGATGTGAAAAAAAGAAATGAGGAGAAGAAAAGATGTTTGCCAAAACATGAAGAGAAGAGAAGAGAAGAGAAGAGAAGAGAAGAGAAGAGAAGAGAAGAGAAGAGAAGAGAAGAGAAGAGAAGAGAAGAGAAGAGAAGAGAAGAGAAGAGCTTAAAGAAACAAGCTTAAAGGAATAGAAGAGCTTAAAGAAACAGAGGGACTATGAACAACCAAAAGGCTTTTCTGAGCTCTTGATGAGCATGACAGGCACATTAATCATGAATCACACTGAGCCGTGAGACACCGAAGAAATGGAGGGAGGAGAAGGAGAAGAGAGAGAGAAACACGACTGCTTCCCACACACAGTCTCCAAACCTACAGTACAGCTCCAGAAGCGTTTCCTTGCAGACCTGCTTTTAAGGGGTATAGAGTTCAGACAACATCAGGGTGAGTGTTCAGATGATATCAAGTGCATGGAAAGAGAGTTCAAGAAAGCACCTTTACCATAATCCTCCCGAAATAACATCTTACGTCTCCGCAGCATCAGTAAAAATTCATGAGCTTCATAAGTTATAAACAGATGGCAGATTCCTCGTTTCGAAAACGCTTCATGAACGCCTCATTCCCAGGCATCAAGCAGCAAGAGGCAAGAATCTACAACGAGAATCCAAACCGCACGAGTCCCGTGATAACCTGAACCGTTCAGAGTCAAGTCTGCCTGTTTCAGGATGTCTTCCGCCTGGTCACCGTCTAACTAAAAACGATCGACCCTCCCTCCGTTCATTTTCTTTAAACAAAACTCACCCTGGCACGCTAGTTCTATCGAGTTTGGCAGGAGTCTCATTCTGTCAGTCAGTGTAAATAGCTCTCTCATTCAGGCGCTGATCAGAGCCGAACATGGAGACAGGTGAAAGAAACTCAGCGGGAGAGGAGGACGACGATGAGAAGGAAGTAAAAGAGGGTGAGAGAAGAAGAAAGAGAGTAGAGAGAGAGAGATTGATCTGAAGCCCTACCGTGAGCCGCAGCAGGGGGCATTATAACACGAGAAGAGTGCGAATGTACGGAGCTCATACAGATTTAAGGATGATTTCTGTTCACCATCTGTTCAAATATGCGATACGATATCAACGAATCACGGGGGAAATCGGGACTAAAATGCTATTGCAGAGGAATCTCCTCAGGTAGCTGGATAACCGGGGACTGAAAGGCTGCTAAATGAAGGTCGGTTTTCAGATTCTCTCTCTCTTGCTCTCAAGGGAAGTCCCTCTGAATGCATCCTGTGGCAAACATCTGTCTGAATCATGAAGACGCTGCATTCACTCTGTCTTCTGGATGTCTTAGATCCTTAGCCAAATCCCTATCTCCCTCTCTCACTTGCTCTCTCTCTAAGAAAAGAAAGGCAACCAGGGAAAAGTTGAATTGTGGGATTTCTATACCACAAAAGGATTTTTACATTTCATGTATATACAATTGGACAGACTTTTGGCTATAGAACATCATATAGAACATTTTGGTCAAGAAACACCCAAGTAGACAAGAAGGGCCATTTGACTGACATGCACAGTCCATTGTTTCATTTAGAGGAAGAGTTATCCGATGTATAACATACTGGTGTGGTAAAAACTAGTTCAAATAATGGTGTAACGTTCTCAAACAAAATGATTATCGTTAACAAAAAATAAATGAAGACATTTTCGTTAAATGAAATTAAAAACAATAACTGAAAAAAAAAAAAATTGTACACTAAAATATTTTCATGACTTTCATAGAATTAAAAGTTCACACAAATTAATAGTTTTTCAAACATTGTACACTACTTTTCAAAAGTTTGGGGTCAGAAAGGTTTTTATAAGACATTTCTGATGCTCACCAAGGCTGCATTTATTTGATAAAAACAAAAACAAAAATACAGTCAAACAGTAATATTGCTATATATTATTACAATTTAAGATAACTGTTTTCTATCTTAATATATTTTAAAATGTAATTTATTCCTGTGATGACAAAGCTTAATTTTCAGCAGACATTATGTCACACGATCCTTCAGAAATCTTTGTAATATGCTGTTTTGATTCTTAAAAAACATTTATTATTATTAATGCTGGAAACAGTGATACATTTTTTTCAATCAATTTAATCAAATCAAATCAAATCAAGTATATTTGTATAGCGCTTTTCACAATACAGATTGTATCAAAGCAGCTTCATAGTATTAAATTAAAATAAAATAATACAACAAGGTTTGTTACTAGTGGAATTTATTGATTGATAGAATAAAATTAAATATCCCCAAAATATCCCCAACTGAGCAAGCCAAAGGCAACAGTGGCAAGGAACCGAAAAAACTCCATCAAGTGACCTAATGGTGTCCTAAAACTCCATCAGGTGACCTAATGGAGAAAAAAAAACCTTGGGAGAACCCAGGCTCAGTCGGGGGCCAGTTCTCCTCTGGCATTTATGAACTAGAGGCCGGATTGTAGTTTGAACTGTAAGATTAACAATATTATATGAATGCCTGGCCGAAAAGATGCGCCTTTAATCTAGTTTTAAACTGGGAGAGCGAGTCCGAGCAACGAACAGTATCAGGAAGGCTATTCCAGAGTTTCGGAGCCAAATGTGAAAATGCTCTCCCTCCTTTGGTTGATCTGGATTTAATGCATCCTTGCTGAATAAAATGATTATTATTATTTTTTTTTTTTTTTAAATCTTACTGACCCAAAACATTAGGGCTATATTATAAAGCTTTAAACCATTACAACTCACCTGCAGTTGAAAAAAAAAAAAAAAGTCACTAGATAAAAATAAAACTACAGTGCTGAGAAAATTAATGCTAAATACTAATACAGAAAAAAAAAAAAACCTTTAAAATTGGTGAAACAGTAAGTGAAAACTTCCAACAACAAATACTAAACACAAAAGACTATAATAAAAACTACATTAAAAACTACAATAATCCCAAATATCACAAACCTTTCAAAACAAGCTATCTTTACAAGCATTCACTGCACTGTAAAAAATCCAACTTGCAAATTGTTAACTCAGTTTAAAATTTTACGTTGAGTGGGCAAATTTTTTACTGCAATGTTGAGTTTACTTATAAAAACTATTTAACTGCAAGTGCACTACTATTTTGTCCAATGAACACAAACAATTAAGTTGAGAAAACTTAATATTTTGATTTCATAGTTCGAACGTTTAACTTCCCGTCATCGCGCATGCGCAGTCTGTCTCGCTGTACGTTACTTGGGGTTTCCTCCTCCAACCACGCTATCGAAGGGACTGGATTTCATCTGATTGCGGTAAGTTTTCTTTAAGCTTTATTAATGAAAATAGGCTATAAATTGCACACATATGTTGATAAAATATAGTATTATGTTAAAAGATATATTTCGTGGTGACGATAAGTTTCTATTGTTAGAGATTATCCACGTAGCACATTGCTACTTAACGTGCTAACGTTACCCAGACTAACGTTAGAGTGAGGAAACATGCTTGAAAAAGAAGGACAAGGACGTGCATGGTGTTTAAAAGATGTTAAAAATGTTAAGCTCAGTAAGTCGTGAATAAAGACTTAAATGCGGTGCTTGCGCTGATTGAGAGACAGAAAGCCGCTTCTCTCGGACTCGGACAGAATCTGAGTGCGAATTCAGCTATCTTTCGTGGCGTATTGCGATTTAATAATGACATACACATACAATTATGTCAATAACAAAAAAACAAAACAAAAAAAGTATTCAAGTAAACACAGTCGGCAATGTCTTAAGTGAACATAACCAATTTGGTGAAACCTAGATGTTTCAGTATTAGATCCATGGGCTCTTAAAGTGACCGCAGTCCGTTCAATTTAATTTCAAGTTTATTTGTCACGTATACAAATTTCAGTTACAATTTGTACATGCTTAGGTTGAGGCTCAGTCATTCTACAGTAGTGCAATATAATTAAATACAATACAATTTAGAGGAAAAATTGTATAATAGAAGCCTATGCAAAACTAATGTGTTATGTTAAAAATATGTATGTTAGCTTTGCATATCAAATAATAGAATGGGTAGTATGTGTGCGGTATGTTTTAAAGTGAATAGGATAAAAATATTGTGTATCCTTAAACAAATATTAGGCTAAATCCTTAATGTTAATCAATTAACAAAAGACAAAATCGCTGTAAATACAGTGAAAACTATGCATTGATTCTTTTTCACATTTGAATATTCATTTTCTGTATTATTTTTGCTACATGTTAAATTAACCTACTGTAACTGATTTTTTTGTTGTTGTTTTGTTTAATAAAATTATGTATCTTTGTTCTGTTGTATTTGTCCTTTTTAGACTAAAGAACATCAGTGCAGTGACAAGATCCTTGGATGTGCTAAAACAGTGGCCTTTATTGATCAGGTGAGTTGAACTGAATTTACTTACTGTTTCTTACTGTTTCAACAAGGTTTTTTTTTTCTTTTTTTTTTTCTTTTTTTTCTTCAGGGTCTCTGCTCTCTGCTGAGTATTACAGTATCACACAAACTGATCCGAAGAGCACCTTTTTCTCTTAGTTAAATGAATACACATCTAGTTGTACAGAGCAAGTGGTGGAGATGAAGATCCTCACTTGATCATCAAGTAATTATTTTGCATGTGATCATATCTCTCTGGTTAAAGGCTGAATGGTGCCATCTCTTTTTCAAGGTAATTCCCATGCTTCACTTTGTATATAACTTGTTCCGTATTTGTTTTTCTGTCTTTCAGACTCAGAAACTCCAATGTGCTTCCTCAAAGAAAGTCTACAACTCTTAAAGGTCTGCCTTTGTTTATGAGGGAAAAGTCTGGAAACATCCTGAAGACTTGCCTGGTAAGAAGATCATCAGCATATACACTCACACCTGATATATTTCACCTATTTACCAGATGCTGTTAAGAGATAGGTTTTGTGTGATATACAAAACTTATCATCAACAGACAAAGTCATGGTAAAAATTACTTTATTAAATAATTGTAGTTGAAACTTTCTCAGTGATCAGTTTGACTTCATCTGATAGCACAAATTCAACAAGTTGTTATTTTACCAAAGCAAAGACAGTGGAAAATTACTGCTTCACAACACTGTCCGGAGACATTCCCTCTGATATCTAACCTGTTAAAACAATACAGTGCACAATCATAAGGTTAAACAGTAATGTAGCAATAGCAGAGTAAATAAAATTAATATAATATGAAAGAATATGAATATAGGAGATATAAACAAGAAAAGGCAGCATGAAAGTAATCCATGTGACTCTAGTGATTTAAACCAATCTTCACTGATGCAATATGACCAGTTTTAGGTGATGAACAGAATGTGTGCCTTAATACATGTACGATTTTGGGTGACCTAAAATAACTAAACTAAAAAAAGCATTAAATCAGAATGGCCGTGGATTCTGCTGTGGACGAGTGCCACAGGCAATCACATCAATGCTGATATGGCATTGTTTGGAGTTGGGAAAATGTTTTCCGTTTATCAGTTTTAGCTCTATGGCTGAATTTGAACATGCTTAAAAAACATGACCACCTTTACTTTTCAAGTGAAGTTACATGAGCAGACCTTTAGGAACACTCTGTGGTCTAACATAATTCAATAAAATAAAAAAATGACCCTAATTTTATGCTGATTTATTTTCTACTGCAGGACACAGAGCCAGAAGACATTCACAAGGGGAGAAGATGAGGACCTTAACTATCGTTGAAGATGATGTTGCCACTATCCACTCAAACCCAAATATAAGGTGCCTCTCTGTAGTACTATAAGAGCAGTTTGGGCCAGATAATGTGCAAGACCTTTGCCACAGTTGTTACTCTCCTCTTTGGCTTGATTTATGGCCCCAATGTTAACTATTCTAAAGCATTAAAATACACCAGTAGTAACTGGTTAAGAAAAAAATTGTTTAGTTTGTTTAGAAAAAAAACGTTTATTTATCTTGACCTAAAGTGCTCCGCAAGGCAGATTTTTTTTTTTTGCATAGTCCTTCAAAAGATTGTCCAAGTAGCTGCAATCCATATGGATAATTGTAAGGTTGAGCATTTATTTATTCCAGTTTGTACTCTAATTTTGTGCATAGTCTTTTTTTTTTTTTTTTTTTTTAAATCTTGAAGAGTGGAATAGAACTTCATCACCTTAAAATATGTGTACCTAATGCAAATAGAAAATGTGTTGTTTTGCAGAATATTTGTCAATAAATAAGTTCTGTAATGATAGCAATGTCTTTTGTATTGTGTTGTATTTACAGTATGGTTTACTCCCTGCATTTGGATTCTTAATGTGAAGGCTATACAAGTATCTGGGTGAGATATTTGAAAAAGTTGAATCAACTTAAAAAAGTAAAAAAGTTGAATCAACTTAAAAAAGTAAAAAATTGAATCAACTTAAAAAAGTGAAGCAACCAGCTGCAAAGCTTTTTTGAGTTTACTGAACTTCAGGACCTCTGTAGTTGTGCTTACTCGTTTCTTTGAGTTGGACTGGTAGTTGGATGAACTTCGACCACTGAAGTTGAGTAAACTCAAAAATGCTTTGCAGCTGGTTGCTTCACTTTTTTAAGTTTACTCAACTTTTTATTTTTTACAGTGTGTTTCAACATGGTACCCATTAAGATTCCATACAGGTCTCTACTCCCTTCTGCCAGGATTACAAGCATAGGAAACAGTAATTCAGATGCTGGTTTTATTACTGGACCTTTCAATAACTAACAGCATTTCTACGAAAGGGAATGCTGATACATTTAAAAACCCTTAAATCTAAGTTGATCAATGTGTGACTCAAGAAAACATACTGCATATTCTCTATATAAAATCTGCAGGAATTTTTTTTTAGCAATAATAGATCTATAATGACTGTTATTTTGAGTACAATATGCAAGCCAATTCCATTCACTCTCCCCTTTCAATATCTCCATTCATTCATTATAAAAAATCTTATCACCCATCAGGCAGAAAGGCTTGTAATTACAGCCTTTAAGTGAGTAGGAATCAGTTCTGTCTCTCTTCCCTCTGTTCACTCTCTCTTTCTTGCCTGCTTGAACCAAATGTAGCCAACACTGAGTTTCTTGCCTCTCCTCCTCTTTCGATTGCGTAGCATTATTAAATGAACCTCAGAATATATTACAATCTCTCTCTCCAGTGCTCAGACAGCTTTAGGAGCAGAACAGATAAAATATACCTTAAATGTTGTCATTTTGTCATTTCATTAAAAATCTGGCAGCAGAGAGGAACCGAGTTCCATAAAAAAGTTAATATCCCTCAAAAAGAACGAAAGCGGATCGTTCTGGTGAATTTATTAATATCATTATTCTCCTGTCAGTGCGCATATGTGGCATATGGAAAAATGTCACTCATAAAACTTGCACCTCTTACCTTTTTTTTTTTTTTTTTGCCCAGAATCCATCACAGCCTGAGATAATCATTACAGCAAGATGAGACAGAGCTTTTAACGACTCTTACAAAACAGAGAAATCACTAGCTGACACCCCACTGTCCTCTATAATGGAAGTTTGGTGTCTTCTGAGTACAGTTGAGGAAGTTACAACATGAGTCATGACATGTGCGAACTGGCAAAGACGTATAAGACTGACACACAATTTAAGCGATGAGGGTCCCGCGATACAGGAACATCAATCAAACAATCTGTCCTGTCATAATTAGAACCAAGGAACGAGCGTCACAAATGTCTCTTTAGACAGGAATTCATTTGAAATGTCTATTTATTTTATCGTGTCGTGTAAAATTCACCTGGACTGGACATGTAATTCTGCACAAGAGTAAAGTCAGTAAATGCAAACCTGTTTATAACAATCAATTTGTCAACGTCCCTTCATGTCTAAAAGGAATTTGATTAAAATGATTCAATAATCCAAAATTATCCATATAAAATGGATCTAAAATGTACCGTGATTCAAGATAATATAATATTATACAATATTCTAAAAACGATATATATCATAAACATCATATCGTTTTTGTGATCCTCTATAAAAGGATTTCCAAATGTCTTTTTCAGAACAATCTAAAATGACCTGTTTCCATAAAAATAATTGTGTCTGTTAGAATTAAAAGGTCACAGCAGTTGAACTATTACGTGTAATTGTGTTTACACACAGAGAGATATTTCAGGTCTATAACGCTGGCTCTGGTCACCGCTGCCCCGGCTCTGAAGTTTAAATGTCAGACTCGGAGACATGGATTAAAGCGGTTTAAAGCCATAGCTCAGTTTAATGGCTTCCTGTGAGGGCTGGAGGTTTTCACTTGACATTTTTGCAAACTTTCAACATAAAAAAAATCTATATATGAACAAAACCAGTGTTTATGTGGTAGAAATGTCGCCTGCTAACTGCTAACGCCTGCTTTCTTTCCCATAGCAGGTTTCACAAGGAATTTCATCTAGTACATTGTATTCTCACATGCTATAGCCATTAGCGTGCCTAGCTTCCACTAGCATTGCAACTTTAGCTTCCTGCTTTTCACAAAACCTGATGCTAACAAAGAAAACGGATGTGTAAAGGCCAATTTACACTGCACAGACAAAGGTCAACAAACACATTTGTTGGGTTCTGTTGGATCAGTGTGTTACCCCTGTCAGCGTCTGTTGGAGTTGGTTGGGATTTGTTTTCAGCTGACTGAACATGTTCAATAAGTATTTGTCAGTGTCTGCTGGGGCAGTGTGAACATGACAGTTATTTTTCATAAAATTCTAAATCCTGAGCCATTCTAAAATTCTAAATTGTTTGTTGGTGTTTGTTGGCGTTTGTCTGTGTGGTATGAATTGGCCTTTAGCCAAGAAAGAGACATTCTAATGATGCAAAGACATTCAAATCTATGAATAAAAAACACTTCAGTAAAGGACAGATTGAAGCTAAGGGAGCGGCTCATGACAACTGAGTCGAAAAACCTTCCCGCTGAAAGTCATTTCAGGAAGGAAACAGTTTGTATTAAAAACATGAATGAGTGATAACCTGCAGTATTTTCAGCAGAGCAGAATTCATCTTCACTGAACTTCTGAACTGTTCGCTGGATAGCAACAAACTATCGCTCACTGTCACAAAAAGATAACTTCACTATCACCAAAAGACATTTGAGGTCCTAATATGCGTGTTTGAGTGTCTCTCTTCATTAGCCTGAGTTTTTTTCCATTCTGAAATAGCAAAGAACACCACAAGGTGCTAAAAAGTGTAATCTGTTAAAAAAAGGCCATTGTAGCGTATATAGAGTGCAACAGTCAGGTTCCCAAAGTAAAAATCCCATTAATTTTCTCCATAACAGAATTGATTTTTAACGAAAACTTTAAACATTGAGCTATAAGATTGTTAATTGATGGTATATGGTTTTGTTGAAGCAATCAGCCCAGATTATTTCGATTTTTAAATAATCGTTTAATAGAGGAATTCCAGGTGAAAAACGACATTACCCATGATTCTGCAGAGAAATCTCCACCAATCAGAAAATTGGGACGAGCAAATCATGGCGAAAAAACAATTCGTTAAACTTGGTTTATACTCGGCGTGTCTGCAAAAACAAAAAGGTGCGCACGGCAAAAATGGCGTCAACGCGTTGTAGGCGGTAGTGCGTGTTGAGTGCGCATGGCATTTTTTGTCTTTCCGTGCGGCAGTTTGCGTGTCTCTAAATTAGTTGCTTACATTTAAAAAATGAGCCTACAATAGCAGTAAAAAGCCCTTTTAATGAAAATAAAAATCTAATAAAAATGTTCACTAAACTATATGAAAATGTTTACTAGTGAAATTAGAAAATATTTAAGGGATCTTTAGTTGTATGCATGTTCTCATATCCATATATTGTGTTCTAATGTCAAGGTTTACTGGGTTTTAATTCTTTTGTAGTGTGGTTTTGGTGAAGTGTACTAAAATAAACATCGCCACGTGTACCTTACTTCTCACCACTGATTCCTGACGGTTTAACTTTAGAGAACATTTACTCAGAGTCACTCCGTCATTTCAAAGAGTACAACGGTGAGTGCGTCAAGTATAAACGCCTCGACCATTTGGGGAGGTGCGCGCACAGTCAGCGGAGGCTCGCGCTGCGGAGCCAGGCGACAGTATAAACAAGGCTTTAGAAGCCACCCACTCACATGAAGCACTGTGAATGACGTGATAGTCAATTGCTGCATACGTAGTGCAAAACGTAGGCAGCTGACTTCTTGTCTCACTGCCCTGTCAGGCAATGACTTAGCAGGCAGCGTTTATGCATGAAGATACCTCATGAAACTGATTTCAGACAGACTTCTGAGGAAGTGTAACGAATTAATGATCAATAACAAAACAGAGAGAGCTTTGGTGACAACCAATTGCATATTTAATTACTACAATACTAACTTCTCCCTAGAAATGTCATCAAAAGTCGGAAAAGTTGGTAAAAATGTACACTTTACAGACAAACTGGCCACCAATCTCAAATTTCAGAGGCAGCATTTTTCAGTTTTCAGACGCAGCCTATAATTCTCTCTACGCTCTCAAATTACTTAAATATTTGCAATGCTTTATGGGATTGTAGTTCAGCCGTTAAGTAGGCCTACACGGTTTATAGTCCAATTTTTACATAATTGTTTTGCTTTAAATCAAAGTTTGTAATGTTGTTATCCACCTCGTAGCTGGTGGATTTGATTCATGTCTTATCAGTCCTAATGAAGACTTTTATTCAAATCGCTATGGGAAAATACTTCCATAATCAAGGCTTCAGAAAAAGTGGATAGGCACTGTTGTTTGGAAAGATGGTTTCTAGCAGCATGCTATTTAAAAAAAAAGAAGAAAAAAAAAAATAATTAACTACATGACTTCTTTGGTCAACCCCTTTTCAGCGCTAAAATTTGTTTCGCTGGTGAACATCATGGCAATGCTGATCCATCAGCTAGACCAGCATAAAACCGGATTGAAAAAGCACGTTTGTCTGTCTAAGCTGGTCTTTTTCCACATTCAAATTTCTGGGAAATCCTGATTATTTTTCCCTTTTTTAAGCTGTTTTGCCATCTGTGCTGCACTGCAGATCAATTACGCTCCATTAGCCAATCACAGTGCTCCCTTTTGACCTCCTCTTCAGGGTCTTCTGTTATTTCTACCTGATTTCCTCTGAAACGACAGGCGTTTGGAGTGTTTCAGGCTCGGTTTCACCAATTTTACCCATGAAATGGAGTGTTTTTGCTAGTTCAAAACATATATGTACAAAAGCACATAGCTGCCTGTTCTTCCCTGATAACATCCCTCCATTGTTTCCCCAGTCACATGTGCGGTCTCTCTCCCAGAGGTGTAACCCTCATCTCTCTTCATTAGCCTGTAATGCTCACTAATCAGAGGTTATAACTTGTCTCACCTCTCGGTTCCACTCAGCATCAGGTCCAATAAAGTGCACATTAACACGGTTCACCCTCCTCTGAATACATCACTCTCTGCAAACGCCTGTCTCTCTTAGAACGCATCAAATACGAGGCTGAAAATAACATAAATATACTTTCAGAGGTTTATTAAGAGTCATACTGCAGAAAGCCAATGAAAACATCCATAAAATCATATTTTCTTTTCACTTGTACTCAATTAGGTCTCCTACAGAATGGTTCCTTTAAGGATATGACACATAAGCAGCCTATATTCAATCATTCTAATGAGGCTGTACGTGCTCAGCGTAAAAAGTGATGAATTATAGCTACGGGCTTTAAGTGGAGAGTTTAAAAGTATTCATTAAGCAAAATTTTCATGTAATATATCAGTACGAAGTCTAAAAAAGGTTTTAATGGTGATTTCAATTTGCATAGGTGACATGAAGCTCTGTGATATGAATCAGATCCAATTATGCTAAAACAGAAACGATCATAAACGTATAGGCGATAAAATTCAAATGTATATTCGGCACAGACAGCGCAGTAATATATGTCAAAAGAGTGTTAAGATTCTGATAGGAGGGATTAAACAAAGCGATATACAAAAATAAGGAAAGTCAGCGCTGGTCAAGGTGAGGTCACAAGCTCATATGAAAAACATGAGACAGGTCTGTAGTGACCCATAATAAGTTTCATGTTTATTCATCCCGTGTGAGGCAAGAGAGGATAAGAACAAACCCAGAGAAAAGTATGAGTGTGCGTGAATGTTCAAGTTTATTATTGGCGGATGGCTTTTGGGATGGAATAGAGAGAGAGTAAGTGTGTGTGTCCGTGTACGTGGCGCATGCCGATTAACGCTAACATTCACCAAATACCCAGGCTTACCGCTAATCCCCATACACTGATGCGCTTTAGAATGTAACAGAGCCCACTGACAGTCAGAAAACTTCCCTTTAACTGATCGTCTTCAGTTCAAACTTGTGGCCGATCTTTTCTCATTTGCTTTTCCTCAAAGGGACGCTCTCTTTCCTATCCATGCATAAACATTAGCATCTTCCTAGCCTTTTAATCCTGTGGCTTTACCATAATCAATCAAGCATAATCGCGCTCAAGCAAATCAGCCCTAATCAAATGCTAACGCTCCACACAATTACTGACCAGGAGAGCTTAGCTTTGGTTTACACATTCATTATGAGTGAAAGCAAACATTCTAACTAAAACTGTTGACTTTGCTGTAAACACACTGCATTTAACTTAACCAGTTAAATTTTAACTGCACAATTTGGAGGAAAATAATCAAACTGCAATTTTCCTGATTAAAAGAAAATGCAGTCAATTTTAACATGCAGATTACATTTTTATTGGTTTGCTGTTCTTGTTTGTAGGGCTGCACAATTTGGCCCAAAATTATGTAATTATGTATCAAAAATAGGGCTGTGAAACGAAACGAGAAATCACGAAAATAAAATAATAAAAGTTTGTGTTTACATACTATATGTGTGTGTATTGTGTATAATTATTTTGTATATATTTTTAAGATATATATATATATATATATATATATACACACACACACACACATATATATACATACATATATATATATATATATACATATATATACATATATATATATATATATATATATATATATATATATATATATTAAATATATACATGCATGTGTATTTATATATAAAATAATTATACACAGTACACACAAATATTATGTAAACACAAACTTTTATTTTGGATGCGATTAATCGTTTCACATACCTACATTAAAATAATTATTATTATTTTAAATAATTATTAATAAATAAAAATATTAAACAAAATAAGAAATATTACTATTGTAATTCACAGTGAAGTTAAAGAGTAAGAAACATAATATAGGCTAATAATAATTTTATTTGAGCGAACAACTGTACAATTACAATAATATTTATGGCTGTCTTTTTTTATTATTATTTTTTAAATGTAAACATCAGGCTTTTATCTTGGCGGAAATCCACAGGGCGTCCTTAAAGGAGCACGCCGACTTTTTGGGACTTTAGCTTATTCACCGTATCCCCCAGAGTTAGATAAGTCCATACATACCCTTTTCATGTCCGTGCGTGCCGTAGCTCTGTCTGACGCACCCACCGCTAGCCTAGCTTAGCACAAAGACTGGAGGTAAATGGCTCCAGCTAGCATACTGCTCCCAATAAGTGAAAAAATAACACCAACATTTTCCTATTTACATGTTGTGATTTGTATAGTCACAGCGTGTACAAATAACAAGGTCACATGAGACACAGCCATCTTCTAATCGTATACATACGGCGAAGCACTGCGACTTCTGTGGAGTGATTTACTCCAACTCTGAGCGAACTCTCTGCTCCTCACCATGGGGCTTCTCAGCTGCTGCGAGCAAATCACTCCGCCCAAGTAGCAGTGCTTCGCCTTCTAAGAATGTAGTTCCCAGTATGTATACAGTTAGAAGATGGCTGTGTCTCATGTGACCTTGTTATTTGTACACGCTGTGACTATACAAATCACAACATGTAAATAGGAAAATGTTGGCGTTATTTTTTCACTTATTGGGAGCAGTATGCTAACTGGAGCCATTTACCTCCAGTCTTTATGCTAAGCTAGGCTAGCAGTGGGTGTGTCAGACAGGGTTACAGCACGCACGGACATGAAAAGGGTATGTATGGACTTATCTAACTCTGGGGGATACGGTGAATAAGCTAAAGTCCCAAAAGTCGGCGAGTTCCTTTAAAGCTTCTCTTTTGTCGGCAACAGTTGGTTTACAAGTGCTTCTCATTATAAGTATGGGAAGATGATTGTCACATGTTGCGTTCCCAAATGCACGTTATAAGCGATCCAAACTCATAGCAGATGCAGGTGAGTTCGTGTGGAGCAGCATTTACTGTGTATCGAACCGCATTGAGACACTGAAAACACTTGATCATGAGTTGCATACACTGATGCGCTTTAGAATGTAACAGAGCCCACTGACAGTCAGAAAACTTCCCTTTAACTGATCGTCTTCAGTTCAAACTTGTGGCCGATCTTTTCTCATTTGCTTTTCCTCAAAGGGACGCTCTTTTTTCCTATCCATGCATAAACATTAGCATCTTCCTAGTCTTTTAATCCTGTGGCTTTACCATAATCAATCAAGCATAATCGTGTACAAGCAAATCAGCCCTAATCAAACGCTAACGCTCCACACAATTACTGACCAGGAGAGCCTCGTATTACACTCAAGCAGCTCATGGTCAAGTGTTTTCAGTGTCTCAATGCGGAGAACACATTGACGCGCTTCACCCTGAAACATGTAATGCATTAAATCGCAGCTTTAGTGATTCGATAAATCACACTAAGCCATATCACGTTTTTGCTTTTATTTAGTGTAGTTAGTGTTAACAGTGTCATGCTATCAAGACAAAAAATTACCCATTGGTACAAACACTGGCCAAACAGGAAATTGGCCAAGAGTTCATTATGGAAGAGCATTTTTTTGCTGCTAGTTCCACAGCCCGAGCTCGCTTTATTACTGGCGCATTCACGCAAGACGTTCGGCTGAGTGCACATACCCTGTGTTTTCAATCCCAGACTAAAGTAATCAAATCATGAGCCGCTGGGAGATTAAATCTGGACTCGGCTGGTCAGCTGCCTGACCAAGCATTTTCTTCCACACCATTTCCTGTGCCAATCTTTACTATTATTCACACCCTCTCTTTTCATTCCTCTTTCCTCCTCTTTATCTCTCTTTGACAGTACCTTCCTATTACTCCCTCTCTCCATTCATCCTTATCCCCCATTTCCTACTTTCTATCTGGAAAGTAGAGGCAGCAATCAGACTTTCTGCCATTTCTTGACTTTAGCCTGATGTGCATTAGCACACAAAAGTCCAAATCATTATTTTTAGTCATCATTGAAATTACTTAATTCTAATTACTCACCCTTGTGTCATTCAGAACTTGTTTGACTTTATTCCATGAAACACAAATATAGGTAAAAGGAAACCATAAAACTAGCCCATCCAACTAGTGCATCCAAGCCATACAATAGCTTTGCGTGAGGAATAGAACAAATTTTAATCATTATGTTTTATACACACATACTGTACATTATACACACACACACACACACAAGTGTTGTTATTGTTAATTTAAACTAGTTTAAAATCCTAAAAGTACTATTTCAATTAATAAAAATACTATTATTTATATTATTGAATTAGAAATTTTATATAAACCACTAAAATTAAAAACGACAAAATGACCACAAAATGACTAAAACTTAAAATAAAATGAAAACTAACAAATATAAAAATAAAATCTAATTTAAAACATTAATAAATACTTTATTGGTATAAACTAAAAAAAAAACTTAAAAAAAAAACTAAAAAAAAACTTATATGAACTAAGCAACTACGTTAGTTATCTGGACTTATATTAACCCTTTGAAGTGTAAATATTGCAACTTCATCAATAATGAGATTAAAATGAAGTCCTTAATAAATTAAACAACAGCAGAAGATAAATCTTTAAGCGTGACCTTGGTTGCATGTCAGCAGGAAGCATCTTCGATCCAGTGTGCTATGACTGTGTTCGTATAGAGCAGAGAAAATTGATTCCAGTTCCACAAAGCTAGGACAAATGGAGCAGAATGCCTCCTGTCACCACAACTCTGTACCTGGTCTTTCTAAAATCCACCCGAGGGACTTTTACAGTAAGCCAGGAATTTGATGAGCTGACTTTAACCACTTCTGTGAAACATATTAAAATAAGGCTTTGAGTTTGCAGGTCATTCAAAGGCAGCTGTGAAACTCAGTTGAATATTAGAGAGGGTTTCTGCTGCTAATCATGTCCAACCGCTGCAGAATTCAGTTTGAACCAGGAGGAATACTAAACAGACACACACAATTTGTCTCTAATCATATCAGTCAGCTCATAGAGGACTCAATAAGAACGAACTGTGAAAACTGAAAGTGCCGCTTAATTGCACATGCTGTCTGCATTGTTTTAGCACCCAATTCACTAAAGAAATTATGTAAATTGTATAACAGTGCAAACGCTCCCACAGAATATGTTGAATGCAATTTGTATGGGGCAATTCCCAATCTTGTGGGTCGCTTCTGAGCCCAAGGTAGCAGATTGTGATCTGGCATACAATAGCCCACAAAACATCTATTTTACACAGAAAGGGGAATGTTTGCCAAAGACTACGAGTTCATTTAAATAAGGCACAGTGCTGGTTAAATAAGAGCAACTAGTTTAGTAAGACTGTTGGCGCTCAAATGCAGTGTAAAAAAGTTGCACAACTTTTTAGTGAATTTGCTGCTGACAGGCATATGTGGACAGTCGTTATAAGTGAGATGTGATTAGAAAAAAAAAAACATCTTTTGATGGATGATATGTGAGTAACATTTGAGGAGACATGCAAGGTGATTTCATTATATCTGCTAGCATTAGCATTAGCATATCGTTAGCTGCTACCCTCTAGTTTAGTCTAACCCCTAAGCACACACTCTTTGTGCAGCACAAGTAAAATCTTCTGTGGTGAAACCCGCCTGACATCCTCACAGTTATCAAGAGCGTAATGAACCCTATGAATACAGCATATCATTACACTATAAATGTCCCACACACTGCCATTAAATTTAACAGTACAGGGAAAAAAAGAACTTGTTTAATCCTTTACTAAGATAAAGCAGCAGCAAATGAAGGCCTCCCGTTTAAACATGATCATTAGAGAGAGATTGGAGGAAGACCCAGTGGAGGTTGCCTCACGGTCAGAGGGACACATCCCCCTCTCTTCTGGGCAACTCCGCAATTAGTGCTATTGAGCGTCGAGTCATTCACTGCGGCTAAATGATCCTTTTCAGGGTGTCTTCGCAGTCCTCCTGACACCTTGCTTCATTAGTGCACAGCTGCATTAGGTTACTCTGGCCGTGCATATCGTTAAATGTACTGTATCAGTATATCCATGAAGAAAAAAACTTGCTACATGTACAGTACTGTGCTAGACTAACTGGGACTGGTCACAGCACTTGCATATTGTTGCTCTTTTGTTAGTTCAACTGCTTCTATTGTTCTCATTTGTAATTGGTAACACTTTATTTTACAGTGTCCTTGTTACATAATGAACTTACCACAGTAAATTATGCATAATTACATGCAACTAGCCCTCAACCAAATCCTAATCCTACCCTAACCCTATAGTAAGTAGCCTACATGTAGTTAATTATTATTACTCAGTACCAGGGCCGTGCACAGGGGGGTGGCCCGGTGGCTAGAGCCACTGCCCTTCTGCCCTCATCAGCTGAGGTGCCCCTCTCGCCCCCCTCCCTAACCCTCCAGAAGATTCCCATAAAAACGTTATGTTATCGCTCCGCTAAAGATCCACTGATTCCGCTAATCCGCTCCGTGTTTTCCTGCTCGCTCCGCAGCGTCACTCGTAGACAAGCATGTGCCCGCTCTCCGACGACAGTTTCAGAATAGAATTTCGTCCCATTCACAGGTCGATTACAAATTACAATCCACATTACAGACAGTAGTCGATCCACAAAATTAGTATTTTGGTAATATGTTTTTGTATTTCTGTCGCAAAAAGTTTTGCTCCTGGTCTTCAAATAGTGCTAACAAGTTACAACTCGTGCAACATCCATGTTCTTGGAAGAAAAGCAAATGTGTTTTGTGCCGTTAGCCACCTTGTAACCTACTATACTAAGGTACTATTCATTTAGATTAGAACACATTTAGATAATATATAGTATATTACCTTTTTATTATGTATAAAGTTAATATGGTCTCATTAAAATATTATAAATATGATGTATGTTATAGATAGATACTATATCAACTAAGGCAACTGATTATAATGGGAAATATATTTACAGGAGTTAAAGTGTGAAAAACTGTCTGCTAAATATTCTATACATAATGATTTACCCTCTGGCTTTCTAGAACTTTGATTCAATTTTTGCCATGCTGAATAGGCTTTGTCTTTGCTCTTTCTCACTCTGTTCTTCTAATTTTGTGAAGGCATTGTTTTTTTGTTGACACAATCTGCAAACAACAGAAAATGTTATTTATTTATTCGTGATTTATTTATTAGTGTTATTTATATTAGATTAGATCAGGTTAAATAATTTGATTGAACAAGAATTCTAATTTTCACTACTCCCAGTGTATGATTGCAGAACAATGTTTGAAAATGTATGGAGCAACAGATTTTGTGTGAAAATAAATCAGAAAGGTGGTTTGTTTAAAAATCTTATTAATGTACGAGGTGGCAAGGAGGTACACACGGGGTAAAACGGTAAAACCAGCATGGTAAGACACACAGTATTGATAAAAATACTTAAGCTAAATGAATATGCTTTTAATAATGTCTAAGTTGATACTTGTTCAAACCAATCACTTTAGTAAAGTTTATAACAATTTTGGAGTTATTTTGATAAATTAAATAATAAATGTTTGTTCAATAAATATAGGCTATCTGTCATAATTTTCATTTTAAAAATACAGAAACAAGATTCTTGAGATCTTTGTATTTAAATTGCTACATAAGTCTAAAACATTAAAAAATATATATAAAATAGTAGATTAAATTAGCACAGAATCAACTTTGATCAAGTCAATGATCAGCCAAATTTCCAAGTCCATCATCAAAAGCGTTTATGAAAAAAAGTGCTGAGCAGAATTTGTGCCATTGAGTGGTATAAAAGAGAATTAAGTCAAATGCGCATTTTACCCCGGTGTGACTTTATAACTGTTGTAACCTGTATATCATTTCAATTTATACTTTAAGTGCATAATATTAAATTAAATGTCTATACTACTTCCATAGGATGAGGCAGCTCAGAGAGTGAGAGCCCACTGAGCATCAGACAGTTAAACTGGCATTGACATTGAATTATTTAATTGGAAGAGTAATTATAACAACATAACTTGATTTTGCACTAAATCCTAATTGTAATCTTATTGCCCATATAAAAGAGTTGTTTTTAATTTTCTGTATTAAGATGATACTGCCTCATTCAAACTCCTTATAGTGCCCCCTTTTTTGGTTTAAGCCACTGCCCCTCAAAATGTCTGTGCACGGCCCTGCTCAGTACTTAAATATATAATTACACTGTAACAATGACACCTTAAAATAAAGTGTAACCTCACTGGACATAAGTGTCTGCTACATACAGAAATACAATAAGCATTTAAATTGTATTAAATGCTATATATGATAAAGCATGTCAATATTAATGAAACTAGCATTTATATTAATATATTTAAAAATATCTTAAAAAAAGGTAATTTATATATATATATATATATTCTTGATTATTCACGATAAAACACGGCTATGACCGCTTCACCCAACTGTTCTGTGTATTACTACGATCACTACACAACACCCTTAGCAACCACTCTTAGCAACGTAAACATATGTTTGTTCTCATTGATATTGTTAACTGATTATTACTGTATTATGTAGAGTAGAGTATTGTGCGAGAAATAGATAGAGTGAGCGAGTTTATTACCTGCATTGATACAGCATTTTCCTTCAGGTCCTCTGTTTATAATAAAGAATCCATTTGAACGCCTGCTGCGATATCTTGTCCTTTTAACAGATCAGGGGTTTCCCATGCCTGACAGCGCTAGTCCAAGCATTTGTCAGTTAATGTTATCTTGTTCCGTGTTCACAACAAGTTTCAGTCCTTTCAATATATCTTATCTTCAATATATATATCTTCAATAGAATCTTTGCCACTGAGTGACTCACTCATAAAAACAATCTTTGCCGCCATCTAATGTCGAAATAATGTAATTTCCGTTGCTGTTCACTGTCAGGGACTATTTTTTCCAGTGGAAGGAAGGCTTTTAGTGATTTTTCTTAATGAAATTTGCATTGATACATATTTTTGGGGGGCTTTAATATTTGCATTGTGTGGTAATACCGTTTTATAAAAACTACAAGGTTCTACTTGAGGCTAATGCTGTATCGTGAATAATGCTGCGTTCCAGGCAACCTGTAACCCGTGTTTTTCCAACCTTATACCCGTGAAAGTGCACTGGAACGGCAGTCAAACCCGTGACTTCCCACCCGTGAACTCGTACTAGATCGATGTACTCCCAGTTACGAGTTGGAAAAACACGGGTTACAGGTTGCCTGGAACGCGGCATAAGTCACGGCTGAAGGGTTGCAGCTAACAACTTATTCACACTTAATGTAAAACTCAGAATATTTTATTTTCTATTTTAAGAAAGCATGACGACCAAGGTACACAAAGTAAACCATGCAGAAGAGAGAAGAAAAAAACGCATTTCTCATTCTCCACATAAACAAGGCTGAGTCTCCACACTTCGTGCCCTGTGGTGCCCTTGTGCGCCTGATTAAACAGACCCATCTGGTAGACTACAGGTGTGTGTGGGGGAGATACTGACCTTAGCCCTTTCCACACTTGTCATTCTCTTATTGAGTTAAGAAAAATGTTTTTTTTTCTTTCTTTTTTCTGAGAAACTTGCAGAAGACTATTTTTGCACAAATGACATTAGCTGGTTTACTCCTGTAAATTCAGTCCAGTTAATCTTTATTATAAAATGGTGCTGTTCTGTCTGTACTGAATTAAGCACTTGTTCTGAAAAACCATCCTGATAGAGTAAAATGCTTTTTAGGAAATTACTGGGAAACACTCCACACCCTCTTAATCTATCAGACCACATATAGGCTACCCCTCTGAAGATCACTCATCTTCAAGATAACCCCTTCTTCACCTTCCATTTGCACTCAAGCAATCTCTTGCTCAATCTCTCCTCCTTTCGTGTCATTAACTGGTTCAGGTGGAGTCTCTCACCAGATCCACCGTTCCACCCACCACTTTACACCCTTGGATAAGTGATTATGCTCTGCCATAAGACGTTCAACTGCCTTGTCCATAGATACTGTGAAGAATCTAGAAGACGTCAAAATCATATGGAGTGGATATGATATGACTCAAGCAGCTCAGAACCCACAAAACATCAATAATGAAGAATACGATCACACACTCAGTAATCATAATGTCATTAGTATCAAGCAGGAGTGTGAAAAAAAATTATTGCAGTTTCCAAAACCTATTAATCAGCACAGTTGTTTTCACCACTGATAACAGGAAATGTTACTCGAGTAGCGAATCAGCATATTAGAATGATTTCTGAAGGATCATGTGACACTGAAGACTGAAGTAATGGCTGCTGAAAGTTCAGCTTTGCCATCACAGAAATAAATTACATTAAAATATATATATTTTAATGAAAACTGTTATTGTAATCCTTACGCTGTGTTGAAAACCCTGTAACACCTTTGGTGTTTGCGGTTAAAAATGACTGTCCTTTAAAAAAAATAGTTAATATATGCTATATTATCACCAAATATTGTATTCTATCTTTTTGTCAACTTGTTTTTGTCAGGGTGTGTGCAGGCAGAAGAAGACGAGGAAGGCACGCACGCACGCACGCACGCACGCACGCACGCACGCACGCACGCACGCACGCACGCACGCACGCACGCACACACACACACACACACACACACACACACAGGTTGTGACGTTACATAGACAAGAACGGACAAAGACTGACTGAACAGAGGGAACTAAATACAGACACTGATGAACATAAACCAGGTGACACAGATGAAGGTGAATGACAAGACACAGGTGATAATGATGAACTAATGATAGTAGACATGGCAACGGATGTGGCGGGGAAACAAAAGACGTGACTAATAAGACTAAACAGGAACACAACGGTTACAGTTTTGTTTCAATTAGTAGAGATTTTGTATTTAATACAAATAAAATAAAAATTTACTGACTGATCGTAGGCCTCATTGATGTTAACTTTATAGTTGTTTTCTTCTGCTTTCTATTTTTGACACAGTTGCTTTCTATTTTTGACACACACTGGGAAGTCACACCACTGAGAGAATTCACTGGACTCATTTAAACATCAAAAGATGTATTTTAAACATCAAATATATTCTAATGTGCTGTGATTTTGTCGCTATGTGCAACTTTTCATATTGCGCCACAACAAGGCCACTGTAAACATGTTACATATTCTCACATATAAGCGGCATGCAAATATGCAGTGCGATGATATGCATTTTAATGACTGAAATGATGAAAGCAGTTTATTTGAACTAATGAAAATGAAAGTTCTCCAGAGGTTTGAATTTAATTCCGTGAATCTGGATACGGGCTCTTCTAAGCTTGACTGTCAACCTCTGTTTGATCAGAAACATTTCTGACACCTTCAAAGAATCTGCTTACAGTCTGCAAAACTAGAGACGACTGATTCAGCAAAATACTGACATTCAGGGACAGAGAAATGTATATAAAAACTCCAGATTCCCTGCATTTAATAAACAGCAATAACCTTTATAGAGCCATCTGTTCAAACAGCGCCGCATCTGCAAACAGACACACAGCGTTATGGCAGCAATAAAAAAAGCACACTTGGATATGGAGAAAAGGTAGTGTTCTTGATCACTATTCTCTCAAATTACAAACACACACATTCTCCAAGTGCCAACCATTAGCAAGACCTTAAAGGGATAGTTCATCCAAAAATGAAAATGGTGTCATTTACAAACAGCTAAAATCTTGTGGGACTTTTTTCTCACGCTATTGTATGGCTTAATACTTGGATTATAGTGCTTTATGTGTCCTTTTGACACAAGCTTGACAGCTTTAGTCTTGATTCATCATCATTGAAAGAAAGTGATACAGGTTTGGAATACCATGATGGTGAGTAAATTAACTATTCCATTAAGCGAAATATGACTGAAAAGGGATCATTAACTTGACGATGTTACTAGAGAAATGTTGGACATGTGTCATGTGAGTGATGTGCTGACACGTTTAAGCAGAACTGCTGCCATCAGCACTGGCATGGGATAGCAGGAAAGACGAACTAGATAAAAACTAGGGGGATGAGAGGAAGAAATGAGTGAAACAGCCTGAACCTACTGACGATAAACTACGTTATCCATGATTCCAATTGGCCTGGTGAAGGTGTGCTCCTCGTTTGCTTTAAACGAGACACCACCCATTACTTACAGAATGTAAACGCACAAACGCTCACGTATTAAGGCCTCAAACTCTAGTTTCAATTATTTAAAACTCAGTCAAACATAGCACACATGTAAGCTGTTTCTACGGGCCATTGCAATGATGATGATCTTGCCCTTGTCATATTAGTAGGTAATCTCTCTGCGTTTGTACATCCCAATCCAATTGTTTTTTGTCATTTCTGACTTGAATCCCTTTTTTTTATTATCTGAAATGGGGGGGGGGGGGGGATATGAAATCCAATCCAATGTTACAACCCAATATAAATCATTTTTTAGGGGGTGGGGGGTGAATGCATCTCAGTCTGATTGGTCAGGTCTGATTTCGAGAAAGATTTTTATTTATTTATTTTATTTTTGTAGTTTGGGATACAAACATGTGAAGAACAAGAGCAGTAAATGTTCTTATTTATTCTGAAGCAAGAAAATGATTTATATATATCTTTTCCAATTGATAAATAAATAGACATTTAGAAATTAAGATTTAATTTATGTTTAAAATGTTACCTGGGTAAAATAAAATACATTGATAATTCTATTATTTTATATTGCTTCTATAACTTTTATATTGCATTTAAACAAAACTGGATAATAGATTTTTTTAATCCATTTGTCAAATGGATTTACTTATTGCCAGCTGAGTTAAAACATGTCACTGGACAGTTCACACATGGAAGGAGCCAATTAACTACCTGCATTTACATTCACACATGGATTTATCTACACTACTTTTCAAAAGTCTGGAATCAGTACGATTTTTACGTTTTTTTTTTTTAAGAAGTCTCACCAAGGCTGCATTTATTTGATCAAAAATACAGTAAAACCAATCAAATATAAGGTCACACAACTTTTGCCTTAAACTCCTAATTAATGCTTATTAAGTTAGTAAGGTAGTTGTTAAGTTTAGGTATTGGGTATGATTAAGGATGTAGAATATGGTCATGCAGAATAAGGCATTAATATGTGCTTTATAAGTACTAATAAACAACCAAATATCCTAGTAATATATCTACTGTCTGTGTGTGTGTGTGTGTGTGTGTGTGTATATATATCTCCACACTGACGGCTACTCCGGCATCGTCCTGGTGTTTAGCTACATCATCACTACAGCAACCGATGTAGATAAAACCGGATATTGACTACACTGTCTAAACTGATTTGATTTTATCACTTGCGAAACGCAGTGATGTCCACATCAGTCCTAAAGATCAGAACATTTGAGCTGAAAGAATCCTACGTTTCCAGTATGTCTACACACAAGTCCACTTATAATGTTAGTCAGAGTTTAGACTGCAACAAAATCATCATAATTTATGCTAGTTCAAACTGATTATTTTTCACACTCTATTTGACATTTATTTTAAAAAAACAAGCTGTTTTGCTACTGTACCTTTAAGACATCCAAATCACATGCTTGTTCACTGTCATTTAAGTAAAGTCTATCTACATTAACCCATTTTATTCAATTTTTTTTCCATGGTATGACCTCTATTAAGCCATCTCTGTCCACACTAACACACACACAGGCGCCCTGTCATTTGCGAGACTCAAGCAATGAAGACCTTTCATCATGTCTCCAGCCTCATCCTCGCGCCGCACCAGTGCGTTAGCAGCACTGACCTTAACTGCAGTTCAGCCTTTTCTCTTCGGTGTGGTGTGACAGCCAACACATTCTTCTCCACCAATAAGCTGACTTAGAAGTTTACTGATGGCTTTGTTTTAGCCTCCTCAATTCCCTACTCCTTTCTAGACGTCAAAAAATGTTGCTTCCCCTGACAGAATCAACAGCCTGGGATTATTAGCCTGTCTGGTCTTCTCAACATTAAGGCGAAAACATGAAACGGTGCTAAAATAAACCATTAAAGGAGTCTTGGTCACTTTGGATTTCTATTCCACTGTGTCAGTAATTTTCCCAGGACTCCAGACCAGCAGGTGGCACTGATAAGAACCAAAAACGGTAGCCTGATTTTTTTTTAAGAATCAAATTTTCACATGCAGCACACCTAAACAAAGGCTGCATCTGAAATTGCATACTTCCCTACTATATAGTATGTGAAAAAAGAATGAAAAGAGTAGTATGTCCAAATTCATGATATTTATAAAACAGCAGACGAAAAGTATGCAAAGTATGATTCCGACGTAAGCATCTGATAGAAACTGAAGTGATGCAACTGACACATGTAAGTCACATGGCAAAAAACAACATGACTGATGTAGTACGTCCGGATTATATTCATTCTACACATTTATCCTACATAGAACACACTGTTTTATTTAATTGAATTGAATCGGAATATAATAGAATATTGTACCATTTCTCGGAAATTTGACTTGGAAATAACAGTGCCAGAACACAACATTGGGCTTGCATAACACAATACATACCAACAGACAAAATAAGCAACACCTAAATACATTAAAAACCTACAGTATACCAATCTAAATCTCAGTTTTGTAAATCTCTATTTAAACCTGTTCAATAATATTTCCATGAATTATTACAGGGCTATGATCTCCCACAGACCAGGGGTCGAAGATCATTTCAACAGTCCTCATCTCATTTAAATCAAGGAATTATCATAGCACCACCCTACAAAACCTGGCAACTTAAGAAAAATACTGTGTAGGTGTTCCTATTCAATAAACTCAATATTACTGTATCATCAGAAAATATAATGAAAAAAGTATTTTCCTGACCAGCAACACACTCAGTGTATAATGCAAATAAAATGTGTGAGCCCCCGTATTATAAGTTTTCACCTCCGAATAAAAATGGTTGACCCTGACTTGTGTACGATTTGCTAAAAACGAAAAAACCACTTGAAGCAAAAAGGATTCACTTTTAACTCTAATAGCTTCCTAATTTTGGGGTTTAGGTGTATTAAACGCCGAACTAAAGTCTACAAAAAGTAAACTTGCATATGCATGGGTGTCTTCTAAATGCCTAAAATGGCACACAATCGCACAAAATGGACTTAAAATGGCTGCCGTGTGCGCATGTCCCTTACGTCCATGAGACCCGTAGGGTGTCACATTTGTCATTTTAGGTTTCAGAAGGGTGCTCGCAAGCACCCCCTTTGCAGTCTTTCAAAACATTTCATAACATTAAAGCCACGGGTCTAAAAATCACAATTCTCAACAGGGCAATTTTTCTTGGAAACTGGTGTAATTATATATACAGTGAGGAAAATAAGTATTTGAACACCCTGCTATTTTGCAAGTTCTCCCACTTGGAAATCATGGAGGGGTCTGAAATTGTCATCGTAGGTGCATGTCCACTGTGAGAGACATAATCTATAAAAAAAAAATCCAGAAATCACAATATATGATTTTTTAACTATTTATTTGTATGATACAGCTGCAAATAAGTATTTGAACACCTGTCTATCAGCTAGAATTCTGACCCTCAAAGACCTGTTAGTCTGCCTTTAAAATGTCCACCTCCACTCCATTTATTATCCTAAATTAGATGCACCTGTTTGAGGTCGTTAGCTGCATAAAGACACCTGTCCACCCCATACAATCAGTAAGAATCCAACAACTAACATGGCCAAGACCAAAGAGCTGTCCAAAGACACTAGAGACAAAATTGTACACCTCCACAAGGCTGGAAAGGGCTACGGGGAAATTGCCAAGCAGCTTGGTGAAAAAAGGTCCACTGTTGGAGCAATCATTAGAAAATGGAAGAAGCTAAACATGACTGTCAATCTCCCTCGGACTGGGGCTCCATGCAAGATCTCACCTCGTGGGGTCTCAATGATCCTAAGAAAGGTGAGAAATCAGCCCAGAACTACATGGGAGGAGCTGGTCAATGACCTGAAAAGAGCTGGGACCACCGTTTCCGTTGGTAATACACTAAGACGTTATGGTTTGAAATCATGCATGGCACAGAAGTTTCCCCTGCTTAAACCAGTTCAAGGCCCGTCTTAAGTTTGCCAATGACCATTTGGATGATCCAGAGGAGTCATGGGAGAAAGTCATGTGGTGAGACCAAATGAGACCAAAATAGAACTTTTTGGTCATAATTCCACTAAACGTGTTTGGAGGAAGAAGAATGATGAGTACCATCCCAAGAACACCATCCTTACTGTGAAGCATGAGGGTGGTAGCATCATGCTTTGGGGGTGTTTTTCTGCACATGGGACAGGGCAACTGCACCTGTATTAAGGAGAGGATGACCGGGGCCATGTATTGCGAGATTTTTGGGAACAACCTCCTTCCCTCAGTTAGAGCATTGAAGATGGGTCGAGGCTAGGTCTTCCAACATGACAATGACCCGAAGCACACAGCCAGGATAACCAAGGAGTGGCTCTGTAAGAAGCATATCAAGGTTCTGGCGTGGCCTAGCCAGTCTCCAGACCTAAACCCAATAGAGAATCTTTGGAGGGAGCTCAAACTCCGTGTTTCTCAGCGACAGCCCAGAAACCTGACTGATCTAGAGAAGATCTGTGTGGAGGAGTGGGCCAAAATCCCTACTGCAGTGTGTGCAAACCTGGTGAAAAACTACAGGAAACGTTTGACCTCTGTAATTGCAAACAAAGGCTACTGTACCAAATATTAACATTGATTTTCAAATACTTATTTGCAGCTGTATCATACAAATAAATAGTTAAAAAATCATACATTGTAATTTCTGGATTTTTTTTTTTAGATTATGTCTCTCACAGTGGACATGCACCTACGATGACAATTTCAGACCCCTCCATGATTTCTAAGTGGGAGAACTTGCAAAATAGCAGGGTGTTCAAATACTTATTTTCCTCACTGTATATTTTTCCACAAAGATGGAATGGTATGTGAATCTGAAGATTTCTGAAAAATAGGGCAGAATGCTGGAGTAAGTTCTTTGGCACAAGTTTTTAGCAAAAAAGATGATTTTCCATCAGGTCCCGTAGATGTTTTTTGTACGTATGCCTCTAAATATGTAGGCTATTCCTGCTTTTTGTTGGTCATTGCTAGTTATTATGAGCCTTTTTCAGGGGGACTAATTTTGGACTGATTGTAATAAAATTTTATCTTGATTTATAAAAGCCAACTTCTTCCTATTCAAGCACTCCTTAACCTCTCTTGTTATACGACTTTTGTTATTAGGAAATACTGTTACAGTTTCCTTCTCAACAAATGTGTCCACACAAAAGTTAATTTAGTCAGTTATTGATACAGTTAATATCCAGTTATTTTAATGGCCATGAAGTAATTAATTCAATATTCAAAAGTAGTACCTACTCAGAGTGTAAGATTTTAGATGCATAAAACACGGGCCTGACAGATGAATCTGCGAGTGTAATTTGCATAATTTACTTCCAAATTAGCCCAACAGTGTTGTCATTTCTTCTTAACAAGCAGTAATGACCACTGACGACTAAAATAAATAGAACAGCTTACTGAAGTTTATAAACAGGATTACACATTCACTTTTTTATTTCAGCGCCCTCTCGCCCACAACGCATTATGGGTAGACTTTTCTTAAAGCTGAACAACCTAATAAATCAGCCTGGTCTCATTGTTAATACGTAGTATTTGTTGGAGCCATTCGGTGTATTGGGATGGGTTGGCGCTGTGTTCTGCCACAAGTCTACTTAAGACAGGGGCTAATTAGAGCAGGGGTGGCACACAGCGAGGTGCATGGTTTTTGACCGTGAGACACGGCGTGTAAACATGGAGACTGACTTGAGTTAAGTTTATTTTAGAAATGTTTAATTTTTCGTTATATTAATAAATGGATTGGCATATCCGACTTTAAGTTCAGACTTTTGAAAGTTTATTATTTTTACCGTATTTAATTATTTAAGCCACAAGGAAACAGCACGTCGAAAACACGCGTGCAAAACAACTTAAATGTGCGCCAACATTTAGTCAAAAACCACCTCTGTATGAAGAAAAGACTGATCAAGTTTAAACGACACGGTCCTTGTGCTGTTCGTACACCTTGTTTTCGACGGTGAACGGCTGAATGGGGAACGCTGGCGCATTGGACAGTGAGGCGGCCAGGAAGCAGTGATGACGGGCGGAGATCGATGACGGACGAGCGGAAGTCGGTGACGGAGACAGCGGAGATCGGTGCCGGACGAGCGGAGGTCGGTGACGTAGACAGCGGAGATCGGTGTCGGAGACAGCGGAGATTGGTGCCGGACGAGCGGAGGTCGGTGTCGGTAGCGGACGTCGGAGTAAAACGCTTTGAGCCTCGCAGTGGATAGTTAGGTGGTCTGGACGCGGTGAGGACGGACGCAATAGACGACGGAAGTTGGTAAGCGGCCTCACACTGGACAGTGAGGATTGGACACTTTGATGCAGGCACGTCACCAAGTGGAGGAAAGTTCTTTTGGACCTTGAACGAGTAAAACGAGGTAACGGCAGTTAACACACACACATAAGAAGATGTATGAATTTTAAGAGCTGCAGTTATTAAAGTGTAAACAGCAAGAGTGACGAGAATACATTGACATTTGTTTTAAAGTAAACGAGGACTTGAAATAAGAGACATTTGGGTCAAATTAATGTGTTTATGCTTTATTTCTGATTTCTCGTTTTCATGAAATGTAAATGAAATGTGGGGTTTTTTTGGGGTAGTTGGTTGAAAATGAGGTAAAATGGATGAAAATCATCAAGGTAAAAAGGTAACTCACTCATGTGGTGTCGGCTGACTCACAAAATGTTAATGAGGAAGAAGCCTCTGTGAAAAAAAGGTCTATAAATCTTACAACAAAAGCACTGCTTTCTAAACTATGTGACGTAGAGACACTAAGAAAATCCAAATTAAGTAAAGCTGCCAACATCAAACAAACTGTTCAAGGTTTAATGTGTGAGTCTGGTTATGAAGTTGAAATTAAAAGTAGCTTCAGCAAATATAAAGTCTTGATTAACGACGCAAAGGTTGCACATAACAATCTGCTTGAGTTGCTACCCATGGATGAAAAGGAAAAGCATGAAACCTGGTTCAAAGCAAAGCTTTTAAGTGTGAACAAATTTTGCCAGTGTGTGGAAAATCATTTTAAAAGTACAAATAATGGTACTACTGAAGATGTTCACCTTGAGGATGATATAAAACCAACGGACAGTGTATCAAATGTTGGAACATCATCATGCACTAAAAGCCGCACCAGTGAAAGATCAAATCGATCAAGCAAAGCTGCATTTGAAGTTGCACATGTGCAAGCAGAAGCCAAGAAAGCTGCACTCCTGGCACGCGCAGCAGCACTGAAAAAGAAACATGAATTGGGAAAGGAGGCGGAATCAATATGCAAAAGAATGGAACAAGTGGAAATGGATGCTGAGATTGAAGCCTCAGATGCAGAGTTGGCAATACTGCAAGCATTTTCAGATCAGGATAGAATGGGATCTTACTTTGAGAAGCAAAATTCGAAAGAAAGACCTGACATTCCTGATGCAAAGTTTTGAGAAGTCTACCAGATTGATGAGAAATAAAGGCTTACCTGTTGCAGTTGCAAGATCCACTGAAAATGTTGCACATGCGGTTGATGACAATTCTACACGACAGATTCTGCAAAGGCAAAATGAAATATCCGAGCTGCTCATACAACAACACAGAGCGAGCCAACTGCCACCAAGACAAATGCCTGTTTTTGAAGGTGACCCACTGAAGTTCAAAATGTTCATGCAAGCTTTTAGGCAATGTGTGGAGGAGAAAGCAGCATCTAAAAGTGATTGCATGTATTTTTTGGAAAGGTACACCAGAGGGTGCCCACACGACCTTGTACAAAGCTGTTTACATATGAGTGCGGAGAGAGGCTTTGAAACAGCTAAAGCCCTCCTAAAGGAACACTTCGGTAATGAAACAAAGATCACAGCAGCATATATGGAAAAGGTTCTCAACTGGCCTGTGGTGAAGGCTGAAAGTGTTTCGTTACTACAGGACTATGCATTGTTTTTACGTGGATGCAATAATGCAATGTCAGATTTACAGGACATGAAAGAGTTGGACATGTCTGCCAATCTCAAAATTATTGTTTCGAAACTCCCTTTTAAATTGAGGGAAAAATTTATAAGTTCTGCATGTGATATTCGTGAGAGACACAACCGCAGACCTAACTTTAATGACGTTGTACACTTTGTGGAATATCAAGTCAAAATCTTGTCTGATCCTATTTTTGGTGATATTCAAACTACTGAAAGAGAAAAGCAGGTTAAAAGGGATGTGTATACAGCAAAGTCTAAGTTGAAGCGAGACAACTTTGCTACAAACGTCTGTGCTGTTAGCAAAGTACAACACAAGGACACACAAGAAGGTAAACAGAGGGACAGCAACATCAGCATCAATTGTTTATTCTGTTTACAAAATCATAGTCTGGATGAATGTCAACGATTTGCCAAGAACAAACATCGTGAAAAGATCAACTTCTTAAAGGAAAAAGGAGTATGCTTTGGGTGTCTTAACACTGGGCATTTGAGCAAAAATTGCGATAAGCGTAAAATCTGTGAAAAATGCAAACAGAGCCATCCAACAGCTTTACACATTCACGTCAAACAAGTGGACAAATCAATGAACACCAGCGGCATCTACCCCAATGAACCTAAACCAGCTGTAAACCATACGCTTGTGTCAGCTCAGACATTTGGGAGCCAGACCGGGGCCGGTAGCAATGGAACGCTCTCCATCCTGCCAGTTCAGGTAAAAGCACAAAAAGGCAACAAGGTAATTCAGACCTATGCATTTCTGGATAATGGCTCAACATCCACATTCTGCTCTGAAGCTCTTATGCGTAGGCTTTATCTCACTGGGACAAAGTCAAAAATATGTTTGTTAACGATGAGCCCAAAGACATCAGTGTCAACATACATTGTGAATGGACTTGAAATAGCTAGCCTTAATGGAACAAGGTACTACAGTCTTCCAAATGTTTACACACAGAAAACGATGCCAGTAAATACAGCAAACATCATAAAACAAAAGGACCTTACACAGTGGCCTTACCTTGAGCACATTGAAATCCCTGAAATTGATGCTAACGTGGAGTTATTAATAGGTACTAATGCTTCAAAGTTGCTGGAACCATGGGAAATTGTGAATAGCCAAGGTGAGGGTCCTTTTGCTGTTAAAACCCTATTAGGGTGGGTGATCAATGGCTTAGGAAAGGATTGCAAAGACAACATGAATGAAAATGGCTGTCATAGTGTTGCTGTAAACAGATTATCTGTGGAATCACTTCAGCTGCTATTGGAGAAGCAGTACCAAAGTGACTTCAATGAAAAAATTGCTGACGACAAAGAAGAAATGTCAAGGCAGGAGGCAAGATTCATTGAAATAATGGATCAATCTGTAAAATTAAAGGACGGACATTACAGTTTAAAGCTGCCATTCAAAGCCCAGGAGGTAACACTGCCAAACAATCGTTGTATTGCTCAACAACGCCTCATTGGACTAAGAAGGAAAATGGAAAGAAATGAGAAGTTCCACCAAGAATACGCAAGCTTTCTTGAGAATGTCATCAGCAGTGGCTATGCAGAAATAGTACCACAGGATGAATTGCGTTGTGGAGAAGATAACCTGTTCTATATTCCTCATCATGGAGTGTATCACCCACGCAAAGGCAAGTTGCGAGTTGTCTTCGACTGCGGAGCTAAGTTTAAAGGAACTTCTTTGAACGAACAGCTTCTGCAGGGTCCAAACCTCACAAGTTCCTTAACTGGGGTGTTTTTACGATTCAGACAAGAACCAGTTGCTTTTATGTCTGATGTGAAGTCTATGTTCTATCAAGTCAAAGTGGCTGAGGAAGACAAAGACTTTCTAAGATTCCTATGGTGGCCTAATGGTGATCTGTGCAAGCAAGTTGAAGAGTACAGAATGACTGTACATCTCTTTGGAGCAGTCTCGTCGCCTAGTTGTGCATGTTATGCTTTAAGGAAGACTGCAGATGACAATCAGAACAGTTATTCGGACGAAGTGATTGACACGGTACATAGAAATTTTTACGTGGATGACTGTCTGAAAAGCTCACCATCTGTGCAGAAAGCGGTACAAATTGTCCATGACCTGGCTGACCTTTGCCAGAAAGGAGGTTTTTCATCTTACGCAATGGATCAGTAACAGTCGTAAAGTCCTTCAAACAATTCCTGAGAAAGAATACTCTAAAAGTGTGAGTGAACTCAATTTGGACATAGACCAACTCCCGGTAGAAAGGGCACTTGGGCTACATTGGTGTATGGAAAATGACAAATTTAACTTTCGTATGAACTGCAAAGAACGGATGCAAACACGACGAGGGATTTTATCAGTCATTAGTTCAGTGTACGATCCCTTGCGCCAATCCTTCTTCCAGCCAAGCACATTTTACAAGAGTTGTGCAGAATGAACTATGGCTGGGATGAAGAAATTCCACAAGCTTTAAAACAACAATGGATAAATTGGTTGACTGACCTGAAAGAGATCTCAGAGTTCAGAGTGAGTAGGTGCTTGAAACCACACGACTTTGGAACACCAGTCCATGCCCAGTTGCACCACTTTGCTGATGCCAGCGAAAGGGGATATGGCACGGTAACATACCTGAGGTTACAGAACAAAGCAGGTCATGTGCATGTTTCCTTTCTTCTTGGAAAGGCCAGAGTAGCACCTCTTAAACCCATAACCATTCCTCGATTGGAACTCACTGCTGCTGTTTTGGCTGTTCGGATGGACAAGATGGTAAAGTCAGAGTTACAGCTTTCTTTATCAGGATCCTGTTTCTGGACTGATAGTAGTACAGTCTTGAAGTATATCAGCAATGAAAACAAAAGATTTCGAACATTTGTGGCCAACAGAATAGCCATCATTAGGGAAGCTTCAGACCCAGCACAGTGGCGGTATGTTCACACAAAACAAAATCCTGCAGATGACGCATCTAGAGGACTGACAGTCCATAAGCTTCTGAACAGCAAAACATGGCTATCAGGTCCAGAATTTCTGTGGAAAGCAAGAGAAACATGGTTACAGTATGAAGTAGAGTCCACAATTGAAGAGGATGATCCAGAGGTCAAACTGGAGATCTCTACAAACACAATAACTATTCAAGAGGATAATGCAACCAATCAACTCATCACATATTTCTCTGACTGGAAAAGGTTGAAGGTTGCAGTTGCATGGTTACTCAAGGTCAAAAAGACTCTATTGGAGTTGAGTCAAAGAAGGAAGCAACTTGTGAAGGTTGAAATGGCTGATCTTTGTTATGTTGACAAGAAAATGTTGGAAGCCAGAAAATCGTTGCCACAAGACAGTGTATCAACTGAGGATCTATTAGCAGCAGAACATGCTATCCTTCAGTTCTGTCAGAGAGAAAGATTTGACAAAGAGATTTGTGCACTAAAGACAGGAAAACCCGTAAAAAGGTGTAGCCCTATCTACAAGCTGAATCCTGTTCTAGAGAATGGACTGTTAAGAGTAGGTGGAAGATTGTCCAGGACTGCAATGCCCGAAGAGAGCAAACACCCAGTCATCCTGTGTAAAGATCAGTACATCTCCATGTTAATTCTTAAAAATGTTCATTAACAGACGAGGCATGGTGGGAGAAATTACATCCTCTTCAAATTGAGAGAAAAGTTCTGGGTCACTCATGCCAATGCAGCAGCAAGCAGAAAATCTTGTCAAGTTGTGCTTTTTGCAAACGTCACAAAGGAAAAATGTGTGATCAAAAAATGGCTGATCTCCCCAAAGAAAGGATTACTCCAGACTTGCCTCCATTTACTAACGTGGGAGTGGACTATTTTGGGCCCATTGAGGTAAAACAAGGACGTTCCTATGTGAAACGTTATGTGGTTATCTTTACATGCATGGCCAGCAGGGCAGTTCATTTAGAAGTGGCACACTCATGAGACACAGACTCTTGCATCAGTGCTATTCGTCGATTCATATGCCGAAGAGGACCAGTAGCACACTTTCGTTCAGACAATGGCACAAATTTCACAGGAGCAGAGAAGGAGCTAAAAAGAGCAATTGCAGAGTTTAACAACAAATCAATTGAGAAAGCTTTAATACATGACAACATCAAGTGGACATTCAACCCACCTACAGCTTCACATCATGGCAGTGCTTGGGAAAGCATGATCAGACTGGTCAGGAAGGTCTTAGTATCTGTTTTACATCTACAGGCTTTAACCGATGAAACCTTAGTCACAGTCTTATGCGAAGCCGAAGCAATCTTGAATGACCGACCAATTACGAGAGTTTCTGAGGATCCTAATGATTTAGAGCCACTGACACCTAACCATCTTCTTACTTTGAAAAGGAAACCAGTTTTGCCTCCAGGTCTGTTTGATCAAAGGGACCAGTAAGTAAGACGAAGGTGGAAACGGGCTCAGTATCTTTCAGATTTATTCTGGAAAAGGTGGACAAAAGAGTATCTTGTTACTCTACAGGAAAGACAAAAGTGGAACAAAACAAAACGTAATCTTACGGCAGGAGATATCGTTTTGGTTGCAGATGCTACAGCACCACAAAATTCTTGGATGATTGGAAGGATTATTAAATCCTTTCCAGACAAATCAGGCATAGTCAGATCTGTGCAAATCAAAACCAAAACAAACGTAATTGAAAGACCAGTGACAAAATTAGGCCTATTGGTAGAACAGTCAATGTAAAATTTAACAAACACACAAAAGAGGGGTTTATTTGTTTGTTTATTTGTTTGTTGTTTTTATTGTAAGATGTTTTTTGTTATATTAATGTCTCCATTTATGTACATGTTTATAATTGTTATGTCTTGTAGTGCCATGAACAATTAGGGGCCGGTTGTGTTGGAGCCATTCTGTGTATTGGGATGGGTTGGCGCTGTGTTCTGCCACAAGTCTACTTAAGACAGGGGCTAATTAGTGCAGGGGTGGCGCACGAGGTGCATGGTTTTTGACCGTGAGACACGGCGTGTAAACATGGAGACTGACTTGAGTTAAGTTTATTTTAGAAATGTTTAATTTTTCGTTATATTAATAAATGGATTGGCATATCCAACTTTAAGTTCAGACTTTTGAAAGTTTATTATTTTTACCGTATTTAATTATTTAAGCCACAAGGAAACAGCACGCCGAAAACACGCGTGCAAAACAACTTAAATGTGCGCCAACAGTATTAATACGTAATTTTAAAAGATAGAAAACGTACGTTTTGTACGTTTGGATAGATGCTGAAACATATGATATGGACGTATCTGCAACAATTAAACGCAACATTATTACGTTTTTACAGCTACAAAACGTTAAATATGTACAAATCTTTCATATCATTAAGATATCTGTATAATTTACCTTTTACCGTTTTATAGATAAATGGAAGATCCCTTAACCCTACTCCCAACCTAAACATAACGTTACCCATTTTATACTGAATATAAAAAGGATAAAACGTACAGAGATGTGTAGGGAAATGGCAATTTTATTAACAATATAGCATTAAAATATTTTTTTAGCAGCTAATCCTACTCCTACCCCTAAACCTACCCATAACAATTTCTTAAAACTACATAGGCTACAATTATGAAGAAAAACAACATACGTGTAATCACAATAATTTATTTATTGCGAAAATGTCAAAACCGGTACCAAAAGTCGTTCACATGACGATGTGTTGCAGTCACAGTCCTCTCTTTCAGTATAATAGTTTTGAATGAAGTACAGAGCAGAATTTAAGTTATTAATCCATAAAAATGTTAATCCGGCTTCGCTCTGTGTGAAGGCGCGCGCGCTTTTCCATTTCAAATGTAGTTTACCGACTGAAATACGGCATGTCGCAATCTGTGACGAACATAGACGAACAGGCGAGAGCCAATGAGCGTTTGATATCACTGCCGTAAAACATGTCGTAACGCTTCTTGAGGGCGCAATTTTTGAATTTGAATTCATCACGAGTGCGGGATTTGACAGTTACGGACTGCGCTGCTGTGATAGCCTGTGAAATGGAGATGAAGATCACTCACTGGATAAAGGGCTGAATTTGGATCTCTTTCTTGCAAACGTATAGATTCTTAAAGATTTGATTTATATCAAGCTAATAAAATTGATGTCTTTTGTGAATTTATGTTGGGTTTTGGTGTATTATTGTTCTATTGGAGAAAACGCATTTTGTGTCTCACTGTAAATAAACTAAATATTACAAAATGGTTACGTTAAACGATTTAAAGTGTATTCTTGTTTAACTGCATGTAGGCTAATCCTCCGAAACGAGTTTGCAGCAGAAGGCATGAACAGAGCGAAATGTTATTAGCCTATTTCTTGAGTAAACTGCATTTAATAAATGCGACTGAAAACGTAATTGATAAGACATTTGAATGCAATAGAGTCAAAACATTAATGCCACTATTTTAATATGCATAAATAAGAATACGTACAAATATGTACGTCGGTAGAGTTGTTCATACGTAAATAATTTACGTTTTTGTGCTGTTAATACGTAAATATTTTACGTTTTAGTGCTGTAAATACGTCAGTATTATACGTTTCTGTGTGTATAAAACGTAAGTAAATGTACGTATGGTAGAATAACACTTTACGTACAAATACACACGTATTCTCATGAGATCACATTGAATAAATGGCAATTTAAACTGTTTCCGTTATTATTAAAGAGAATTCATTAAAGGGGTCATATAATGTCATTTTTGTACAAGCTAATATGATTCTTTAGGGTCTAAATTAAAAGTTTGTAATATACTTTAATTAAAAATTATCATTAGTATTGTAAGAAAACACTCATTTTACCTGGTCAAAAACAGCTCTGTTTTCAGCACGCCGTTTCAGTGCATGTGTCTTTAAATGATAATGAGCTTTGCTCACCCCGCCCATCTGTTCTGTGCGTACACCGTTTAAAATAATAATACAAAAACCATAACGCGTTGTTCATTATAAACGTGGGATTATGAATTATATTGAGAACGTCGTACATAGAAAACATGCCATAATGTACACTGAATGTAAAAATAGCCACATTCATCTTGAAGCGTGCAAGCTATTTGCAAAGATTAATATAAAGATTAATATAAAGGTCAATAAAACGTTACACTCACTTGTTCTTCTGGAGGTTCAGCAGGAACACGAATAGTTGGTAGGCTACTGAGCAGCTGGAGCAGCTTCTTAGCAAAAACAGCTTTATACTGACCCTCGTTTGTAAAGCAGTCTGGTGAAATGATTCGCGCAAACATGACAGCATTGACGTTGATCGTGGGGAATATTCCCTTCGAAAACAAACTCAGCCACTGCGTCTTCAGCTGTACGGATTTAGAAACATCATCAATATGACTGCTGTGTTCGTTATTACACCCAAGAACAGAACACCACAATCGTTAGACGCCATTCTACTCAGCACTCCAGCTATCAACAATGAACGCGCGTCGGCGCGTGCAATGATTGACAGCTCGCTCACGAGGGCGGGTCTGTGTTTGAAACGCTGCTGTCAATCAACCATCGTGGGAGGGGCGTCGATATTGTGACGTCACAATATCGAACAGCTTGATTTGAGACAGGAGGAAACATATAAGAAGATTTAAAAAAAAACACTGGATGGATTTTTATCATTTTATGATGGTTGTGTACAGGCACTGCCAACACACATTTCAGTACAATCAACTTGTAAAAGTGCATGTACCATTATATGACCCCTTTAAAAATTCTAACATTACTAATGTTACTCTAATTCACAACATCCAGTAGATATATGTTAAATAGTGCTATAGAAAAACTGTTTTATCTTCCACCAGAGAATGTGAAAATGCCTTTTGCTCAGATAGCATGAGCCACACTTAGAGACGTAAGTGTATTATAAAAAGAGTATAGCTAAGAATACCTCTTTTGAAGTGCTGGAGGTCTCCGAAGTGCTTGTAAAGGCCATGTGTGCTTGAGTTACGCTGTGCATAACGTATTAATGTAAAGCTCTCCAGAGATACATATGATCTTGACACCTTTCATTGTACTAGTGACCAGCTGGTTGGCAGCTTTTAGCCCATAGTTGTAGTGTGCTCCTCAGGAGGACTTAAAGAAACAGGCCCAGCACAGCTCAACGTTCAGGCTTTGATCACAGAAGCCATTACAGCCCTCTCGGGGCTAATTGGTGAACCGGACTAGTGCTGATTTCTGAGAGCTGCTCCCGCAAGTGGAATAGGTCTTCTGGGATGTAATCATGAGCTGTGTCAGCAACCTTTCATCAGCTTTAAAGGGGGAACATACACACATTTACTTTTAACCTTGAAATTTAAAGAGAGGGATACACGTGAAGATACACGTGGACATACTCATGCAGAGTGTGAAGGATTTAGAGGAAAAAAAGGAGGTCAGTAGATTTCATAGCACTGAAAAAACATACAACTTTCTAGCCAAAAAAACATTCTACGAGAAACACTAAGCAAGAGCGAGTTGAAGCACACTCCTATTATTCTCTCATATACTGTATATTGTTTAGAATTTTGATTCATTTTAGTGAATTGGTTTGTTTGGATGGTTAATGAATTTCCATTTATATTGTGCTATTTACCAGGTTGCTCTTATTACAAAACAACTGACAATAGTGTTTAAAGGGTTAGTTCACCCAAAAATGAAAATTCTGTCAGTAATTACTCACCCTCATGTTGTTCCAACCCCGTAAGACTTTTGTTCATCTTCGGAACACAAATTAAGATATTTTTGATGAAATCTGAGAGCTGGCTCACTCCTTCATAGGCTGCTAGGCAGAGGTGGGAGTAAGTCACACATGTGCAAGTCACAAGCAAGTCTCAAGTCTTAACCTTCAAGTCTCAAGCAAGTCCGAGTCAATTTTGTGAAAAGCAAGTCAAGTCAAGTCAAGTCACTGCTTTATGTCAAGCAAGTCAAGTCAAGTCGTAGCTTGGGTCACAAGTCACTGGCAAGTCATACAAACGTTTGATGATTTCACTGAATTTATATATTAAAATAAGTTAAAACTACATAAGCTGTGGACTATGGTTTTATTTGCAACATTTTTTTTAAATATGCATTTCCACATAGGCTACAGCTGAGTGGTTACTACAATAAAAATAATAATAAAAAAAAAAAAAAATTCAAACTACATAGCCTAAAATGTAAATGTAACTGAAATTAGGCTAACATTAAAGCATGACAAATAAATATGCCTCAAACATTGCAGAAGACCATTAAAAGGTATTAAACAATTCACAATTCAAGTATAATGGTTCCTATGCCACCAAATGGCATTCTTCAAACTGGCATCCCCTTTATGGAACATGAACACATCCCAACAAGTTAGATCTATCCTTTTAAAAAAAAAGAATAACAAGAAAAAAACAATAATAATTGAATTGACACAAAACTTACACCTGTCAATCAGGTGGATTGACTATTGTACATTATTAATCTGTGCGAGTGAGTGATTTATTAATATTTGTGAATGAATGTGTGTGCATGTGTATGTGTGAAAAGTGTATTGTTTGCATGTCTATGGTTGTGTTTGACTGTGTGTGTGTGTGTGTGTGTGTGTGTGTGAGAGAGAGAGAGAGGTGATTTGATTGAGTGTGATTGATTCATTAATATTTGTGAGTGAATGTGTGTGCGTGTGTATGAGTGAAGAGTGTATTGTTTGTTTGCATGTGTGCATGATTGTGCTTGCAAGTTTGAATTTTTGTTTTGTTTATTTGTGTATGCATGGTTCGGTTTGAAAGTCTGTATGTTTTTTTTCTTTGTGTGTAGGTGTCTTTTCACAATCTTTTAGTGGTATTAACTAGCGATTTCTTTTTACTTATATGCCCTATATACTAGCGTTATAAGCTAAACAGTTTTTAGAGATAAAACTCTTTACATTCGATTATCATGAAAACAAATCCCAGAGAACGGTAGACTGTATAATGCATTATTAATTATTATTAAATTACAGTTACATTTTTTTTTATATTTCTTTTAACATTCAAGTCAACCCTGGGATAGCAGACTATATTGGTAGCATATAACTAGACAGTACAAAGGGATGCATGCAGGTAAGAAAAACTGGAATATGGCATATTTTAACATATTTTAACCCGATTTTCATTTTCATTTTCAAGAAAATATTTTTTCTCTGTGCTTTTGTATGTAAGGGATTATTCAGATCATAAAAAAAAATCATTAATCCACTCGAATATTATTAAAAATATATAGAAAGCCTTTATTTTATCATGGCTTTAATATTTTAAAATCAGGTGACAAGTACTTGCACAACTATGCGTTGTGGCTAATGAGCCTTTGTCAGGGTGTGTGAGGGGCGTAGCAAGCTTTTCAAAAGTGCGGGGGATGGATGTGATTTGTTTATTAACAATAAAAATGATGAATACAATGACAGGTGCAAAAGGTATAACATACAAGATATAAAAAGCTTCCCATTTAAATGAGTGATACTAGAAAAAATAAGTCAAAACTCTGTTGTGAAAATACACAACAGTAGACTTGCTAAAGAATCAGAATCAGAAATACTTTACTAATCTTTAATATATAAATAATATATTATGTTTTTAAAAGAAGTCTCACCAAGGCTGCATTTATTTGATAAAAAAACAATTAAAAAACAGTAATATTGTGAAATATTATGACAATTTAAAATGACTGTTTTCTATTTTAATATATTTTAAAACGTAATTCATTCCTCAGATGAAAGCTGAATTTTCAGCATTATTACTCCAGTCTTCAGTGTCACATGATCCTTTAGAAATCACTCTATGATGATTTGATGCTCAAAAACATTCATTATCAATGTTGAAAACAGTTGTGTAGCCTACAATTTTTTTTCCTAATTTTTTTTAATGAATAGAAAGTTCAAAAGAACAGCATTTATTTAAAATAGAATATTTTCTAACATTATAAATGTCTTTACTGTCAGTTTTGATCAGTTTAACTCATCCTTGATGAATAAAAGTATTGATTTATTTCATTTCTTTCCCCCAAAAATAAAATTAAAATTCTTTCTGACCTCAAACTTTTGAGGGTAGTGTTTAATGTTACAAAAGCTTTACATTTCAGATAAATGCTGTTCTTTTGAACTTTCTATTAATCAAAGAATCCTGAAATAAAAATGTAAATAACTGTTTTCAACACTGATAATAATCATTAATGTTTCTTGATCATCAGATCCTCATATTAGAGTGATTTCTGAAGGATCATGTGACTCTGAAGACTGGAGTAATGATGCTGAACATTCAGCTTTAATCACAGGAATATATTACACTTTACTGTATATTCACATAGAAAACAGCCGTTTTAAATTGTAATAATATTTTACTATATGACTGTTTTTGTTTGTATTTTTAATCAAATAAATGCAGCCTTGGTGAGCAGAAGATACTTATTCTAAAAACATTAAAATCTTACCAATATTTTTATATATATGTATATATTGTTCATCAGCTAGCTAAATTCGGCTGGTCAGTTGGTTGCATTTATATAGGATATATATATATATCCTATATAAATGCAACCAACTGACCAGCCAAATTTAGCTAGCTGCTGAACAATATCCCAATTAGCATTAGTCTAAAACACAAAATATATTACCGAAAACACTTGACATGTCAACAAAACATAAATAGAACATCTTCCCAAAAACATATCAAGCTTATTTAAAAACCTCGAAAGCATAAACACTCATTCAAATTACCTGGAAAAGGGAGATGTAAATAACCATAACAATAAGTTCCCGCCTCCTCAGCGAGAGCTGACCGATAAATCTAACACACCAAGAGAGGCGGGACTTAAGGCAGAACAGCCAATCATCAGCCAGTCACACTCAAAGCCGGTGTCATGTTTGAGAGGGAGGGGGAGAGGAGGCAGCCGCAGCGAGCGCTGACACAGAGCGGCCAGAGAAACGGAGGAGCGACTGTAGTAAGGCTTTTGTGCAAAAATGCGGAAAAAATTGCAGAAAAAGTGCGGGTGTTGAACCCTCTCACCGGGAAAAGTGTGGGTGTTAAAACACCCACATCCCCCACGGGTGCGACGCCCCTGTGACCAAAACCCCTTTCACACAGAGATTCCGAAAAAAATACACGGATAAAGTGACCCAAGATTTGACCCGGGTTCGTTTGATTTAGGTTCATTCACACTGCCAGTCTAGCAGTGCCAGTGATTTCCCGGAATCAGAGATTGTTCACACACAACCCGTAAAGACATGTAATGTCTTAGCAGCGTCTTAAGTTTGCTTATGAGCTGCGACCACGCTTGTGCATTTTTTTTTCTCTGATTCGATCATAAACTTGCGCATTACGTACCGTTTCACAGCAGGCGAACGATCCCGCGCTTCAGCGTCATCACTACGACACTGCATTATTACGGCTTTTGTTCACACAGCGCGCGTTCCTGCTGCGTCACGTGGTTGTTGCGGTGCGTTCAAATACAGATATTTATTTTTAAAAAGGCAAGTTATTTCGAGTCATTTACCTCAAGTCCGAGTCAAGTCTCAAGTCATGAATATCAAGTCAAAGTCAAGTCAAGTCTTTTATTAATATTTGTCAAGCAAGTCTCAAGTCCTAAAATTTGCGACTTAAGTCTGACTCGAGTCAAGTCATATGACTTGAGTCCCCCATCTCTGCTGCTAGGTAATCGATATCTGCCATCCCAGAAAAGTTAGTAAAGACATCGTTAAAATAGTCAAAGTGACTACAGTGGCTCAACCTTAAGTTTATCAAGAGACGAGAATACTTTTTGTGTGAAAAAACTATTCATTTTCTTCTGTGTGGGCCTCTGAGTGAGTTCACGTAGTGTAACTCTGGGTTGTACGTCAGAACGTAGGCTCACTATTGGCTGACGCTGGTCATGCGTGTGATGCTGGGCCAATAGTGAGCCTACGTTCTGACGTACAACCCAGAAGCGCTGCGCTGTTACACTATGTGAACTCACTCAGAGGCCCACACAGAAGAAAATGAATAGTTGAATAAAGTCGTTATTTTAAAAAAATATTTGCGTACAAAAAGTATTCTCGTCTCTTGATAAACTTAAGGTTGAGCCACTGTAGTCACTTGGACTATTTTAAACATGGTCTTTACTAACATTTCTGGGATGGCAGATATCGATTACCTAGCAGCCTATGAAAGAGTGAGACAGCTCTCAGATTTAATCAAAAATATCTTAATTTGTGTTCCGAAGATGAACGAAAGTCTTACGGGGTTTGAACAACATGAGGGTGAGTAATTACTGACAGAATTTTCATTTTTGGGTGAACTAACCCTTTAAGGCCTCGTGGAAATGAATCAAATCTAATGGAAATTTCTATAGTAAATATGCAGTTTTATTGTTATGCTCTGATCCTTGATATTGCTCCTGACTGCAAGACATAGTGATGTCAGATTTGTGACCCAGTTCTTGTCAATGAATTCAGTTGAAATGATAAACAAATTGGTGTGATTCATTAACAAATCAGTCTGAATTTAAATCATTTTTGTAAATATTATTCAATAAATTCTAAAAAATGAATGAAAAAAAAAAAAATGGAAATCAATGGAAAATTTATCAAAATGTGGGAACCCTATATTGAGGATATTCAAATATAGTGAAAATCAATAGGCTTGAGTTGAGTATATATCAATTACATAGCAGATAAGTTTGCATTATTTATAAGTGACAGATAACAGCAGGAGATTATCTGTGGTGGGATGTGATCTTCCAGCCTGGACTAACTAACAACCTACTTCAAAAGCGTAGCTTGACTGTAGTTTAACTACTTAAAATGGCTCGAGAAGCTAAAGTTTCAGTGACTTCCTCAAAACTGCTTACATTCAGGGAAACATTCAGGGTCATGTATATAAGGCAGAAATAATGAGGCATTGCCTCGGCGATAGATAACTCAAACTCAGGGCAGAAGTTTCCTTATTCTTTTTCTCTCTCTGTGCATATCAGCTCAATCTGTCCATCTCTCTCCCTGAATATCTCTCCCATCTACAGTGCAAGAAACTAGGCCATCAATCACCAGAGGGAAAGTATTCACAGAACATTCTGCTATTTCCACAAACATTTATGCAAATTTATGCACGCTTTATCACTATACTAAAAGTAAATACTTAAATGACACTGATACATCCATCATTATCATTTGCACAGGCTAACAAGCGACAGTTTGATTGTGTGTAAATGCCAAACTAAACCATCGTGAAATCTTAACTCATTTCCGTTCTTCAGAAAATAGAGTTTTCCAGCAGGGTTGCCAGGCCGCAATTACAATCACATTCAGTGTGATTACACAATTAGTGAGGTGCATCCCTACTGCCACATTTTCATTGGAATATTTGATATTGTTTAAATTTAATTAAAAAAAGTGTGTGCGTGTGTGCGTGTGCGTGTGTGTGTGTGAAACTAGTGTATATTATTTACTATATACTGTTACATGGATATACTATTATTTACCAATAGAATGTTTATTTTAGTAGTAGAAGTTCTTAATTTAGTTAACTTCGGTTGTTTTTAATGTGCTTATTATAGTTTTATATAAGTTTAAATAAAATGTTTCTGTTCAAAGTGTAATAAAATTTTCAATGTGGACCCAGACTTTTGCACCACAAATGTAATTCTAATATATAAATGGTATAAATTACTTATTATTTTCATTGATTCTCTATTAAAAAACCTTCAAAATGATGTATGATTTGTTTGAATCAGAAACAACAACAAAATGAACGAGCTACACTTTGAAGTCGATAGAGTCAGCAAAGTCAATTTTGAGAAAAATCGAGTTAAAGTTTTCTGAAGGTTCCAAAACAAAACAGCAATTTTTCATGGACAAAGGAAAGGTACTCCTCTCAGAAAACATACAAATAAAAGATACTTAAATCTGCTTTTCAGATGTTTAATTGCTTTTTGGAGCATTGGGATCGCTAGGCGAGGGCTCATTTTTCTGAAAGCCTCAAATTGACATTTTCACTTGTTTTGCCTGTAGCTTGTATTTAGCCCGTGTGCATTCAGACTCATTTTGCCAGCACGGGTCACACACACACATATACACACATTATGTATATACAAGTCATAGGAGTGCAAGAGTTGGCGACAGAAAGAGGGGAAAAAACGGCGTGGTTGGCAGGCAGTGCAGGAGGGCTCACAGGATGGAGAGGTGACATCTGGAGGGTGTCATAATTATAGAAGGGAGCCAGGCTGAGGGAAAAGGGACACTTCACAGTTGGCTCTGACACACAAGTCTCACTGCATAAACACCAATGCAGAATTAAGTCAGACCCTCTCCAGCAGGCCACCTGGGTTGTTAATCATTCACACCAGAGCTATTTAGATTATTTCAGACTTTCATCTGCAGCTGTTTTTTTTTTTGTTTTTTTTTATTCTTAGAATGATGTTTGGATGTGGATATAGCAACAAGTCTGTCTGTCTATCTAGGACAAATGAGCAGGCACACACAAAGCAGGAGAGTTAACTACCCTATGTCAGTCTGTGGGACCCACCTGAATGCTAATACAGACATACTGACCCATACACACTCACACACCACCAACAGTCTCTAAATCACTTTATCGGGGCAATGGTAAAGATTTTTTTTTTCATCCAATTATACATTAAGTGAGCGATTTGTATGAGTGTAAGTATTGTTTCTGTTTCAGTTTGTAATAAATTGATATTTACAGTTGTTTCTAAGCCAATGAGTGTTTGAGAAACTTGTTTGAAAACAGCCCTTTCTGGTACCCGATTGGTACCCCAAATTGTGTAGACATTACACACCCCTTTAAACTTATTAAGAGCTGAGAAAGAGTGAGAAAGAAGAATAAAAGTCCAAAGTATCACAAAAACCATGAAGCTCTTACACAATCTCAGAATTCTGGAGATTGAACAAGGAAAATCACAGACACAGAAAAGAGAAGAGAGAGTTTTTCTCGATTGCTTAAACACTATAACCAGGCTTTTGAACTAAAATTTCAAAACCATAATGCCATTTATCAAAGAGCACACCCATTTCACTAAACTATAAACACTATTCCCTGGTTTTGACACGAGTCAGATTTGTTGAACTGTCAAAGCAAATCTTAACACACAAATCCCTTCATTTCTCATTGCCTATGTGGTCATTTAGAAAGCACTAGCATGCAGTATTGTTCACTCAAGTCAGCACAGATTCAGCTCAATTAGCACACAATTGCCCAAGTGGAAACACTAAGAGTCAAAATTGAACACGCATCAATCAGAGCCTTCAATAGATAAAAGGGCCCGAATCAGTTTGTTGAGTTTTGGAAAATTGATCCACAGAGAAATGAAGCAATAGTGGTGGCAAACAAAATTCTATCTCTGAATAAGAGACAAGCATTTCCAACTGTCTTTGATGAGGTTTATTTTTCTTGCAAGAAAAGGCCAGCAGTCGTACAGTCACACAGAGTGGCTGCAGAGTGTGACAGTGAAGGGAGGGCATCCTTCCTCTTTTATAGTTTTGACTCCCAGAATGTTATCTTTCTAGGCCAATGATGGTATTTCAACCATACGTGGAACATTCTTAGACTTGTTCATCATATTTTATCCTTGAGTGGAGGCCCTCCTGTCACGTACTGTACCAACACTCTTTACCATTCCAATACAATTCCATATTACAGTTTTTCTCGATTGCTTAAACACTATAACCAGGCTTTTGAACTAAAATTTCAAAACCTTAACGCCATTTATCAAAAAGCACACTATCTGCCAGTGGGGTAAGGAAAATAATCTTGTTTCAAGATTTTTATTATTTTAATAATCTTAAAACAAGATTATTTTCCTTACCCCACTGGCAGATAAGTCTGCTTGTTTTAAGCAAAAACTCACTTAATTTTGATTAAATCCCCCTTAAAACAGGACATAATATCTTATGTCATTTTACTCATAGTAAATACATCTTGGTTTAAGAATTTGTAGATATTTGGACTGGAAACAAGACAAAAAATACATTTTTTGCAGTGCATCATGTGAAAAGGTTTGTGAGGGGGGACCACAAGCAACATAACTTACCAGTTTTGGAAATGTTGTTTTGAATTATTGCACCAGCGTCTTAGACTATGTTGTAGTGTGTGTGATTTTGAGGGCTTGTGTGTCCTGTCTGAGGGCAAAGTTTGGTTTTTCAGCAAGAGTGAATGGTTTTGAGTGTAGAGCTTCATTCTGACCTGAAAATAGGATGTTTGGGGAATTGGGTGAGACGTTATGGATTTGTGTTTATAGTTTTGAGAATACGATTCATAGTTTCAAGAAATGTGTTTAAGCAATCAAGAAAAACTGTAGAATAAGGTTTGTGTGTGCTCTTTTACTGTCATATGATGGTCATACACATCTTAAGTAAACATTTTTTTATTTTTTTTTATTTTATTATGTTATGTTACCACAAGCAACATAACTTACCAGTTTTGGAAATGTTGTTTTGAATTTATTGCACCAGTGTGTAAGACTATGTTGTAGTGTGTCTGATTTTGAGGGCTTGTGTGTAATGTCTGAGGGCAAAGTTTGGTTTTTCAGCAAGAGTGAATGGTTTTGAGTGTAGAGCTTCATTTTGACCTGAAAATAGGATGTTTGGGGAATTGGGTGAGACGTTATGGATTTGTGTTTACAGTTTTGAGAATACGAGGCATAGTTTCAAGAAATGTGTTTAAGCGATCGAGAAAAACTGTCAAATTTTAGAAAGATGAACAAAATATCACAAAAGCCAGGGTGTTAGAAAACAGCTAGACACACTGAACGCAAAGTATAGGCTATAATAAAGGATAGAGAAAATATTAAATCAAACACGAAAATAAAGCAACTAAACGAGGAATGTTTCAAGTTATTTAATACAGATTAAGCCTAGTTCCTGAATGATGAGATTTTAAAATGATTCACAGAGTAAATTAGTGCATAATTAGGTTTAAATAATTGAATTAAGAACATGATATGGCAATTAATTAATCGAGATATATCAAGATTCACTGAGAAAAGCTCTTAAATGAAGACAATTTTAAGATATTACATTAGTAGGAAATCACAAAAAAAGGCTTTATTTTTTATTCTTGTATTCATGTAAATATTAATCAAGGGATGTCAATTTTGCCATAATTTTCATAATTAATTGAACTAAATGATTTAGTTAAACTGAAGCACAAATTCAAACTGTAGACTTAATTTTATTAAAATGGGGAATTTTTGAAAGCAGACTCTGAATATTATGACCTTCCAATCCATATTATAAGAACTCGTCACTTTATTGCAAGCAATTGACCCTTCGCTAAGCCACGCCCGAAAACCACCACAGGCCAATCGTGGCTTAGCAACCGTAACTAGGCGCGGGAGGTCTGGCAAGCTTTCGAGCAAGAGGGAAACATGCCGCGTTGTGCGTATGGATTGTGCAAATCTGATACCCGGTATCCTAAAATTTTGGACGGGGTGGTGGATTTTGTTCCCTTCCCGAAACCTAAAACCCAAGGGGAGAAATGCCGGGCGTCATCTTCATTTATATAGCGCTTTTAACAATGTAGATTGTTCCAAAGCAGCTTTACATTGATAATAGGAAATTAAAAGTAAAGTGTTTTGGCTTTATAGCAGCTCTAGAATAAAGTTATTGTCCAGCTCGTGGATCAAGCAGTGTGATTAAAGGCAAGACGGAGGCTCACTGACATAATTTAACGGTACTTAAAAATATATTTCAGCATTTTGTTAATCGACGGCCAAACTAGTAACGTTACCCCAATCCGATCGCGACTCTCCCGGTGTTAGTTCTAGTAAAAGTAAAAGGTAGTTAGTAAAAGGAGGGAACATCAGGGGGCTTGCCGGAGATCTCCAAGGGAAAGTTTGGTATGCAAACTTAATCAGTTCATAACAGTAGTCACTAATGTGACCCACGACGTGTGAGCAGTAACGTTAGCCTGGCGCACTACAAATATAAGCGGGAGAATGTTATCATTGCAAAGTGGTCAGGCTAATGTCTTGTGTTTATTCCACAATACATATGGATAAGCTGTTTGATTTATAAATATTAGAATATTTTCACATTTCACTTACCCTGCTATGCATGCACAAAGCTGTTCCTCAATTTGTGTGTTTCCCATTTGAATGGTCAGCGTATGAGGCGGCTGCTGCTTGCGCTGAGACTAAACGTTATAGACTTTAGCTTCAATTTTGATGAAATTATTCTCTAATCGTTTGCATATTATGTCGTGGATATAGCCCTCGAATGCATACTGCAGTCTTGCTCTCTCATATTTTCACCTGTCCGCCAAAAATGAGTAATTATCTCCTTAGGAATGTCTGAAACCAGTGCATACATACAGTAATAGACGTGCCAGGCGCAAAAGCTTGACAGGCGTAGCAACAGTAACTAAGGAGGGCGGGGCAACCTAGGACCAGATCACCAACCTAGGACCAGATCAAGGTCCTAGGTTGCATTGTCTTACATATAAATCGAGGGCCTTTTGTGTAGGATTTCTTATGATGGTTCTAAATAGGGAATCAAATTCCATCATAAGAAATCCTACACAAAAGGCCCTCGATTTATATGTAAGACAATGCAACCTAGGACCTTGATCTGTTTGCTTTAATGGTCCGTTCTCACAGTCAATTAAATGCATTTCCAATCAATGGCGGAAAGAGGGTGATGAGGAATGAATTTTTGTTTAGTTGAACACTAATAGCATGAATTAAGCAATAATTATGGCTTCATCCATTCAACATAATGTGGCAAAACCTTTCCCTGAAACTGCACAAAGAATTAATTGCACACAGAATATGCATACACGTCTGGCGTCCTTACAACAAACACAAGCAAATTAATACACCTATACATCATTAATGATTAATTTAAGCCTCTAGCATGAGAAATAAATAAATGAAAATGCGCTCCCAACGTGACAAGGCATTTATCTCAAGTGTACTTGCACATTAAAAGAACGATGAATTCTGCGTCAAATGAGGAAAGAATGTATGGAATATGCATTTAGAAAATTAATCCAATGACATTAAATCAACAAGTGAAGCACAGTAAATGCTGTGACTGGTTTTAATGTGTCTTAGGGCAATCCGCTTTAAACTCACAGTTTTTGTTGTGGATTTTGGAACACAACGGAAAGCTTAAATGTCTGCTTTGTTTATGGCATGTGATCTACTGTTGTATAAGTAATCATTTAGCAAAAATTTATCCAAAGTCACTTACAGTTCCCCCTGAAGCACTCTTCAACAAGGAAAGCTCTTTAAAAGCCACTTATGATCTCTATATACATTTAAGTCACATTTTAATCATAAAAAGTAGCAAATGCAGTGGTAATCGTGGAGCGTACACATACACCAGGAGGGCTCAGTCTCGCTCCTGGAGATTTGCCTTCTTGCAGTTTAGAGAAGGATCAAGGGAGAAAGTGCAGAGAATTATCCTAAAGTATGAATACTGTGTCAGTATTTACTAAATTAAAAGTTAATGTCTCTAAAAAAACGTTTACAAAACTAACCGCATGTAATTGCAATTTAGCATTTAGAGTCGACATGAAACAGAAGTTGCAGTAGACATTTCTTCATCTATATCCGAATGAAACGGCTTCCTGAACAAGAAAAAATGTAGGGCAGGATTTTTAATTGTGTCCATTGGGAATTGATTGGATCATTGGACCGGTTGTCCAACATTGAATTGTTGACAGGCTGCAGTGTTTTCAACCACATAAGGTTTATTTCAGATATTTAAATACAGTGGATCGTTGTAATGTATTTATCCATAAATACTTTGTACTTTTAACATTTTGTACAGTTGAATGGAGCAATTAGCGGCTACGTACGTGCTCTACAAATGATGGAAAGATTTTTGAAGAATCCCGCTCCTGTAAGCAGTTCGTGTCTGACTTGGTGAATGCTAAGCAAAAAAACAAACAAAAAAAAGACAAATCTTACATTATGTTTGGTTTTATCTTCATCGTTCCCTGAGAGGTGTGAAAAGCGTCATATTTGGCATCGCTCCACATCGGGCGTGCTAAGAAGCCGCACACAGTTGGCGAAGCATTATTATTACCAGCTACTAAAGACATCATCAGGAAATTATTGGGAGAGGAAGCGGCACCAAAGGTAGATTGTGTGCCTTTGTCGGATAATACAGTGAGCAGATGCATAGGTGAGATGGCCAATGATATTGCATGGCAACTTTTAGAACAACTGCAAGCCAGTGAATAATTTGCGCTGCAGTAGGAACTAAGATATAGCGAATCAAGCACAGCTAATGGTCTATAGCCTACTCGTTTCCTCTGTAAGGATAAATTTATCGAGGAACTTCTTTTTTGTAAACCCCTTGAAGGCAGATCCACAGGGCAGGACATATTTAAAACGATGGATCAATTCATGGCGGACAAATCAATAGACTGCTCTCGGTGTGTTGGAGTGTGTATCGACGGTGCTGCCGCTATGACCGGTAAGCGCAGCTGCCTTGTGACTCTGCTCAAGATAAAGCCCCGAACGCTGTTGCCACACACTGTATGCTTCACCATGAGGCTCTTGTGGCCAAACGCATTGATGATGATTTGCATCAAGTGCTGAGGGATGTAGTAAAACTGTGAACTATGTAAAAGCACAGCCCTTGAAACACAGACTCTTCAGTGTACTCTGGGCTCTGATTACGAGGGTTTGCTGCTCCACTCAGAAGTACGCTGGGTTTTCCGCTGGGAACTGTTAAGTCGCATGTATGCGCTGCACAAAGAGCTGAGAGAGTGTCTCTCTGGTGAAAAGTCAGAGCTTTCCAAATGCTTTGAAGATGGCTCATGGATACTGAAGTTGGCATACATGGCAGATTTTTTCCAGCATCTCAATGTCCTCAATCAGAACATGCAAGGACACAATGTTCACATACTGAATGCACAAGATAAGGTGCTCGCATTCACACAAAAATTACCCTTGTGGAAAGCAAACTGCAAGAGGGAGTTACACAAAAATGTCCTCTCTATAACCAGGAGTGCATCTCCTCCACTGCTGACAACATCAACGCCCGTAATTCAGTCTCAACTGTCACATTTTAAACAGTATTTCCCTGATTTGAACAACACCCACCTGGACTTTGTTAGAAACCCATTTGCAACAGCACCCCAAACTGGAAATTGCATATCTGTAGCTTTCCTGTAGCTCAAACAGTAGAGTGTTGCTGCTTGCAATGCCAAGGTCATGGGTTCGATTCCCAGGGAAAGCAAGAACTGATAAGAATGTAAATATATACCTTGAAATGCAATGTCGCTTTGGATAAAAGCGTCTGCCACGTGCATAAATGTAAATGTATATCATCCGTAGAGGTTTGCCATTCTGTTTTCAATATGCCAATCTTTCAATTTGCAATAAAATAAAAAATAACAATGTTAACAAAAATCAAATAAAAACACCACACACACAAGCCAAAATATGTGCCTGGACAACTGGGCATAGATCCACTCTGGCTCTTTCTCCCTGGAGTTTGAGTGAAATGCGAAAGCTTGTGGAGCTGCTCTCCACAGCAGTGAAGAATCATGCTGGAGAGCGTCCATTCAAAGCACTCCAACAGAGTAGAATGAGAAGAGTTATCATCCAGAATTATTTAATTAAACCCCATGAACACGCAGCACGCCAACTGCGTAATGGGGATCAAATACTGGCCAGCAATCAAAACCTTGATTACAACGTGCTTAGATGTACACGACACTTTTCCATGATTTCACACCAGAAGTGACAGCCAGCGGGCTGCTGAAAACACCTTTTATGTTAACACCTTAACGCATCAGGCTGTAGGAGAAAGGGGCACATAATAATACTGTAAATCTCTAATAATACTGTCTCTTGTATGTATAAGAGATCGGTTTACTTCTGTAAACCATCTTAGATCCTCTTTACAGCATTTTAATTGACAATGACAATTGATTATAATGAAATGGCGAATGGAAATAGATATTCGTGCTCATAAAACTATGTACTGTATAAACTCAATTACGGGGGAATCGGGCTTGTAATTATTAACCTGTCGACTCTCTCAACATTAGATGGAGGGTTATTCCAGCAGGGAATTCAATAGCTTCTGTGCTTTACAATAAAAGCTCATTGGCTGTCATTTCTGATTCTTCCTTGTCATCCAGTGTGCACATAAAAGGCAATTATAGTGTCATTGTCTTTCTTTGAGACAATTGGGTTCCTGTCTTAGGCTCTTTTCACTAAAGTTGGGACATAATTACTAGAGTGGTATTGACATGAAGGAAGACATTGCCACAAAGAGAAAGGAGTGAGTTTTCCACACATTTTCTCGGTTCTTTCCCCTTACTTTTCCTTAAATCACTTTGTTCTGTGGGACAAGTACTTTAAAACTATCATAAAAGAGCCTCCCTGTTGATCAACTCGTAAAGACTGCGGCCCAACTGCGAATCTAATGTACACAAACACATGCCGTAATGGAGGGCCCATTAGACAGAATCATCAGAGCGACCCACTGCTGAGATTCTCCATTTTGCAATAATTCATAGTAATGATTATTTCTCAAACTTCACTGTATTCACACTATCTTCAAAAGCACTGCCATTCAGTCATAATGACGTGTGCGCAGTCAGCCGAGGCATACAAAATCACTCGAGAGAGAGAGAGAGAGAGAGAGAGACTACACATGAAACAGTTCAGAAACTATTAGTGGAAGGTGGAGTTTGTGTTAAACTTCTGAAATAAAGGTTTTGTTCTCTCAACAGCCGAATGGGTTAGGCCATGACTCATCGCTCGCGACTCTGATGTAGGTGTGCTCTGTGCTGGAATAAAACGTGATTCTTTTCTGTTGACTCTGAGTGTGCTGATCTATGAAATGACTCATCATTGCCAGTGATAGAATTGAAGAATAGGCTCTCTTTGAGCTGATTTGGCCACACCTCACAGGAAGTTAACCTGGATTGACAGGAAATCAAATTGAAGTGAAACTCAAAAGTTAATTTATTAAAGTGCCCCAATTATGCTATTTTAAAGGTTCCCCATTTATTTTTTGTGGTCTCCTACAATGGATTTCCATGCATCAAATATCAAAAAACTCCTTAATATTCTCATAATATACATTACACATCACCTCATTTCTCAAAGAGTCTGAAAATGGTTCGTTCGAAGATTATGTCTCTCTAAACCCCTCCTTTCCATGAGCCTACTCTGCTCTGATTGGTCAGACGGTCAAGTCTGTTGTGATTGGTCTACCGCTTACAGTGCGTGTCGGAAACGAAAAGCACATTACCATATCTGAATTTCAGCACTTGTATGCACAGTGATACAAACAGTAACAATGGCATCTTTTTCCCCTGTATCAATTCCAGCAGGAGTTCTCATCCTTTTGAAGTGCAAGAAAACAACACTGAATACAACGTCTTCTCGACATGTCGACAACACGAACCAGACTCTTACAGGCCTCAGTTACAACTACACTGATTGAGGACCAGTCAAAGTAGACATTATTTGCGGGCAGCCAGTGAAGACCATAAGCTGACATTATGCAAATTGTTTACATTGTTACATAGGTTTGTAACAGGAAGTGAGACTGGAATTGCTGATGACTCTCTTCGGCAGTTCAGAATCGATTCTTTCTTTTGGAAGACTCTATTTGTCGTACACTTTGATCTTTAAAACTTTACAGAACTATTACATTCACAAACAGCTATATTATATACCGCATTAAAGTTAATATGCGAGAAAGCATAACAGGGGCACTTTAAATATTATTTAAAGAACTAAATAAATACACTACCGTTTTAGTGTTTTAGTATAAATACATAAAAGCCGAATTTTCAGCAACCATTATTCCAGTCTTCAGTGTCACATGATCCTTAAGAAATCGTTATAATATGCTGATTTGCTTCGCAAGAAAAAATTCTTATTATAAATGTTGAAAATAGCTTTGCTGCTTAATATTTTTTGGGTGAACAGTGATGTATTTTTTAGGATTCTTTGATGAATAGAAAGTCCAAAAGAACAGCATTTATTTGAAATTAAAATTCTTAAGCACCATTATAAATGTCTTTACTGTCACTTTTGATCAAATTAATGCATCCTTGTTGAATAAAAGCATAGAATTTGGAAAAAGCATTTTTGAAAAAAAGGAGAAAAAAAACGGAAAAAAAAACAAAACGTACTGAGTCCAAACTTTTGAACGGTAGGATGTACCGGAGGCTCTTTCATATTCTCAACTCCACTCTTTCTCCTTGTATTTTTGTTGTATTTGTTTAAGAGACAGACTACTTGTTTCAGCTTCTCCAGTTTCAGCAGCTCAAAACCATCTGGAATTTTAATACTCTTCTCATCTTGAGCCTTTATCTTTTTAATGTTTCAGGCCCTCCTCTCAGAGTTACAAAGCTCACTTAATAATTCATGATGAAGTCTTTATCAAAGGGATAAAAACATTGGTGAGGACACACTGTGCAAAATTAATCTGACTTGAATAATACAAATGAATTTATGCGATAACACCAGACCCTTAGTGCAAACTTTATCATACTGAACAAACAGAGACTATAAAGAAGAGAAGAAGAAAAACTTATGTAAGAACACATGATTCTTCAGTCTAAGGGCCCTATTTTAATGATCAAGTGCACTTAGGGCGTGTCTGAATCCACTTTTGCTAGTTTAACGATGGGAAAAATGGTTGGCGCGCCCGGCGAACAGTCTAAAAGGTTTGTCCCTATTCTCTTAATGAGTAATGGGTGTGTTTTGGGCGTAACGTGCAATAAACCAATCAGAGTCTCATCTCCCATTCCCTTTAAAAGCCAGTTGTGCTCGCGCCATGGCGGATTGCTATTTACATGGCGAAATTTGCAAGCGGAAAAACTGAACACTTCTTCATAGAGCAAACGGATCTGCTCGTGCGCGAGGTTAAAGGGCGCAAGCAGACCATCTACGGGACAAGCCGGATTCCACCTTATCTTTGTGTACACGATATTAATCTTTTACATTGTAATCCTTTTATTTTTAATATTTGGCTAGTTTGTGTGCTGTTGCGCTTCCCTGTGTGTGTAATAAGCAGAGTGTACGCGCGTTGTGGACCCGCCTATAGGTACACATTACTAACGCGCTCTTTAATAACAAAAAAAAAATACTGCGCCATTGACTTTAGACCAGGTTTCAGTTGGTCAATGGCGCAGTCTATTTCAGTTGCCTCAAAATAGCAACGCACCAACAATGCACCTGAACACACCTCGTTTTCAGACCAGCACTCCCATTGCCGCACAACATGAAATGACATGAAAATGACATTTTCAGTGGCCTGTTGCACACATGTGAAATTCAAAATGGAGGTCTGCGTTATGGCTTAGACGTTAGGGGTTTGTTCTGCAATACATGTAAGACAATAGGTACAGGACAGCCAGACACTTCCTCTCTCTCTCTCTGAGTGTGGCGTCTCTGTTTTCAGGATGAGCTACATTAGTCACCACTGAACAGGAACTCAGTGTCAGAATGATTTGATATGTGGCAGCCTGGATTAACTTCGGCAGAAGGTATCCATCTCTTGGTGGATTTGTTTCTGAATGTGTGTGGAAGCAGCAGTTCAGTGTTTTTCTCCACTTCCTTTAAAATTCCTAAAAAGTTTGCGGCAATAGAACAATATAACTCTTACTAATGGCACACAAGCTCACGCAATAAAGTCCATGAAAAACACAATTTTGTAAAATCGCATTAGACAAACCTTGTCTCACCTCATTCTGAGACTTTGAGTTTCAAATCTGTAGGAAAAGCTCAGAACCTAGGAATACAGAGTGGAATATCAACAAAAACCAAACTACTGAATCAAATATTGACCACTGGCTGAGATGAAAGTTTTACTCATAACCTTGGTGTGTGTTTATTGATTCAGCCATAGAACTTCCTTCACTCACTGCATGCAACCGATGCAATATCAAAGAGTTTAGAAAAGTCAGTACACACACACACAATATTTTTTTAAAGAAATGTAAGCTTACCTATACAGGAATATCCAACGGTGAATTGCAATGCAGAAAAAAAAACAGAAAAAAAAGATTAGAAATTAGTTGTCAATAACAACAGACACATTTTTTTTTAGTTTTGCGAAAAAGGTACTGCGAATGAACAAAGTTTCTCAAGGAGACGTTAGAGCATTGAAATATATATCAGATTTTTTCCACCACCATGTCCTTTTGGGGGCTCCGAATTGAACTTGTTTCATAATTAATGAATTTTACACAGTTTGAACTGAATTGAAATAACACTGAACTGAATTTAGATGAATAATGACATTATTACCTTGTCTCTTATTTAATAAAGTTTCCATCATAATTCTGTTAATTTCCTGTTTATTATTCTGAAGCTGCTTTGAACCCATATTTATTCTTATAAAAGCGCTATAAGAATAAAGGTGACTTGACCATTAACTCTTTCGCGTTTTAACACCAGAGTTTTTGACCATTTTCACAAAAATTTCTTGGCCCCTTGAATATTTTGTTGTATGAATATCTGAACATGCAACATATCAAAAGCAAGAACAGCCCCTCTGCTTTTAAACAACAACAACAAAAACATTTTATTCTAGCTTCATGCACTTTTTTTTATCAACACTTTAATGTGGGTAAGTTTAATAAAAAAAGCTAAATTTTAGACTAGCCTACATCCAGATCGGATTCAGAACAATGATCAAACATACTGTAGTTGGAGTAGATCGGGTCCATCAACACACCTAATGCTTGCAGTCCTATAGCTTATCCTGGGTCGACATTTCATTTCAGTTTTGATTTATATGTTATTTAATATTGATGATCGCGTTATTTTACACTTGCATTTGATTGCATATGATATCGTTTGTTTCTGCATCTTCTTCACTTGTGTTTTCATCGGGAGATTCAGCACTCTTTCAGAAGATGTGTCAAACACGTGAAGCTGGAAAATTCTGTCAATGGGGGTGAAGCGTTAATATACATAGTTCCCACAGGCCAATTAATGTCACGTGACCTCCCCGGAGACGCCATCTTTGAGGGCATAAGCTGCTGTGTTTACAAGGTTTTACAAGCAAATTTCGAAGATTTCTTCCTATTTATAATGTTACGAAAATCATGAAAAGACAAAGTGACAGAGATTATAAAGACACTCTATTAACACAAGACAGAGAGAGGTACAATGCGAAAATTTCAGTCATAAATGGTGTTGATCCGTATGCGCTAAACTGAGCACTGATTTTGCAGCTTTGGCTCAGATACTGTATTATCCATGTGTACCATTATCTGGTATTGGCTAGGAGTTTTAAAACATGTAAGCAATTCCGAGCCTGGAAATATGTGCATGAATATGAATATACACGGTATGAAAATAAATAAAACTCGCGTGCAAATTAATGTAACAGTTAATGCAGAACTACTTTATACGCGGGTTCTTTAGGGACATAATCTGAGATTGCAAGGCTGGAATGTGTGTGTGTGCGTCAGTCTGTGTCTGTGTGTGTGAGTGAGTGAGTGAGTGAGAGAGAGAGTCGCGGGCGCGATCGAACAGTGGAAACAATGTTGTTTTTGTATGTTTTTAATACCTCGTCATTTTGTACATACAGGACATCATTCAAACTGCAAAGTGTTAACTTATATTTGTGTACACTCGCAATAAAAAACAACAAATTCTTGCGTGTTTTGAGGGAGTTTCTTTCCTGTTTATCCTCGCCAGCCATAACCTCCATCGTTGTTCTGACAAAAGCTTCGTCTTGTCACATTCATGAAGTCTAATGACGGGTATACTGTAAAATCCAAATTTAACTGAACCTCCGGCACGATTTGAACATCCATTGACCCAGCAGGAGATGACCATTTTCACTTTTTATCACGAAATTAACTCGTTTCAGCTTCTTCGTCTAATGTTCTGCCCACAGCATGCCCACAGAAATGGCGCCGGGTCGGCAAATGCCCGTATGTTGTGACGTCATGTGGGAACTATGTATTCATCTTGTATCTAATGCTCATGGAAAATGCCAATAATTGAGTGTGCTGTAAATAGAATTTCCCTCTCATTTTTCCTTTCCTCTGCTTTCTTTTACTCACAGTTCCCTCACCGTGAATAACAGTACATCTCCTTTCCACACCAACCTTTTATATTCTCTGTTTTCAAAATCTCCCATTCCTCCTATTTTGCTTCCAGGAAGTTCCATTAGACACTGCAGGGCCCCGTTTCCCCCTCTCACCATCTTCCGTGTCTGTATTTAGCCTTCTCTTTCTCCTCCCTTCTATTCCTCCGCTTCACTCCTGACCACTGACTACTCGCAGGATGCCAGGAAGAGACTGCCACCATATGCCGACAGACGCATTAAAACAATGTTAATTAACAAATGCCACCAGAACAACATCTGTAAAAATGGCCTTTCTAAATTTGCCAACACTTTTAAACAATTAATTTCAGAATTAATTACAGTATCACATTTGAACATATGTCGCTTGTGCATGGCCAATTAAAGAATTGTTAGATTTGGAAACCGAGGGCACTGGTAGGAACTGACAGACGCCTCGTTGTCCAACCGAGTCCCACAAGCTACTGACATTAGTCACCGCAAAAGCGCTGAATGATTTGACAAGGCAGAGCTGATGGTACATTTATTATGGGAAAAAATACAGTAGCCTAATTATGTAGACAAGAAATAGACAGAGGATACATGGTGCTCGACGTCTTGATGTCAAGGTTTGGGCGGCTTACTGGCCCAAATCAAATCACACTATGATATTCAGGTCCCTCTCAAGTCACGCTCTTTGACGGAGGTCAACTTGAACGTGGATGGAATGGAAAGTATACGTTAGTACTGAGGTGAAACTGAGCACTCGAGAAGTTATTTTGAACTAAAACAGAAGGGCCAAATCAGAGCGTGGGCACTTTGAGGAAGTGAATGTGACACATGGGCTGGTTGCTATTAGAGGGACGTGTTTGTAAAGTACGCACTCAGCAGGTGGCTCTGGATGAAGTAGGGTATGACAAAAGCGCAGGAACAGAAGTATGCACTCAGCAGGTCAATACGAGGGCGTACATTAGCATGGGGACAGCAGTATGTACTCTGCAGATGGTTAGGAGTGGTGTAGGATACGAGGAAAGTGAATAACAGCAGATCCTTTTTTTTACAGGTATCGTCACGGATTGATGCTAGCGTGTGTCTCCATCTGGTTGCCACCCCTGAGCTGTCCTTTTTAATTACCCCAAAGGAGTTTAGAGACGGTCATCATATACTGTACACACAAGAAGCAATAAAGTGTGTTCATGTGCATTTTGTGTGTTATGTGGAATTGGGAACAAAGCCAATAAACAGTTCCATTTAGTCTGCTGTGCTTTCCTTCATTGTCTATTCATAGATCTAATTAAGGCTTTCTTGCTTCCTTTCTTTTATGTAAGTGCCGTGTTTTCAGGAGTGGAAATTAGGCCTTTGCTAAATTAATATCATAAGTGCTCAAGCAGCTATGATCAAGCGTCCTATTAGAGTGGGCTCAATTAGATGCGTGCAAATGTTTTTCTTGCAGTCGATTGCCTTTAAATGGGTGATTTTCCATTTTTGCATTTTCAGCCAGTTGACAAATAACACATCCCACCTGTTCCCTAATTCGCTATGTTAAATATGACAATGTCCTCTCTCTCCGTCTCGCTGGTGTGTGATTAGTCCATGGTGCAACTAACAAAGATATGAAAAATCGCAACGGTTACAGTTCAAATAGGCTTTTAAAAAGGCTACACAAAGCTCTTTCAGTGCCAATGTCATCAATCAGCTTTAGTAGAGGCATTACAGACGAAAAGACTCAAAACACTTCAAAACGTGTCGAAAAACAGGACAGTTTGATGACATGTCTATGTCTGAAAATAAATGTCACCATTAAAAATAACTGCTAAGTAATTCAAGCTAAAATATTTAATAATAAAATGATTAAATAATAAACTTTGAAAAAATTATAAAATAATAATAATAATAATATAGAAAATGTGTGTGTTGCAAAACTCACGTTATGATACTGGGGTAGTTTTTAGCATGTTGCTATTTGGTTGCTAGGGCATTACTCAGTAGTTTCTCACATGTTTTAGGTGGCTGCTTACTAACAGAGCCCCTAAAGGGACATAGTGGTGGGGAAAAGAAAAAACAAGAAAGAGATGGTAGGGATAAATATATTTAAAAACTTTCTCAACAGAGAAAATTTGCATTTGCTCACAAAGCTTTTTTGTTCTTTGTAAACGTTTCCAAGGGAACGCAAAGTTTCTTGGGGGAACACAAAACATTTGTGAGAGAAGAGAACCCAAAAGCATATATATATAATATTGTATACAATATTATATATATATATATATATATATACAATATTATATAATATATGACATATAATATTTAGGTGCTCTGTACTTACTGGCCAGAAGAAAAAAAAAAACAGAAAAAAAATCAGTAACACTTCAGTGTAGGGTCCAATTCTTACTATTAACTAGGCTAGCTGCGTATTAGCATGTATATTATAAGACATTGGCTGTTTATTAGTACTAGTACTATTAATTAAGCACATATTAATGGCTGTTTCTGCATGACCATATTCAACATCCCTTAATCCTACCCAATATCTAATCTTAACAAGTACCTCACTATTACTCAGCAGTGATTCAGAGTTTATTGAAGCAAAAGTCATAGTTAATAGTTAGTTAATAGTGAGAATTGGACTGTGTGACAAACAGTTAAAATAATACAATTGTAACATTTTTATTTTAGCAAGTGTAGGCTATATATATATATATATAAATATATTAGTGATTTGTTACTAATATATATATATATATATATATATATATATATATATATATATATATATATATATATATATATATATATATATATATATATATATATATATATTAGTCACTTTTGTTGCGTGATTAATCGTACACTTATCATGAAATTAAGCATACACTATTTATCTTGTTCAACACATTCATTTTGTCCTCTTTTGCTATATCCAACAGAGTAAACAATCAGATTGAAGGCCGATTCTCGCTTTTTTGCAAGCATCAAGGAAGCTTGGAGAACGACACCAAATAACCAAAATACCAAATGATATAAGGAGTCCATATAATTCTATAATAAATTTATGCACACCAAAGCACCCATGCTTTTTCATTTTAGACGAGTCAAGCTGCAATACCGAACAGGACCACATGGAAACCCAAAAATAAACCGCCTTGACTTGACTGCATAAACCTACGATTACTAAACACAGCAACGTAACGTTACCCATGACAACTCAAACATTAGCCTATCTTGAGTGTGTGGAAACAATGCGAATGTACTGAAATGTGTCTGTACATAAATGCAGCGTGCGATCAGTGATCGAGAGGTTTGTAGTTTGTGCATCAATATAACAGACTCTCACACGCTTACTGTAGCCCACGACTCCTGTATACGTCACCAAAATTGCGCTCTTCAGAAACAGAATAGCTCGTGTTTTAAAGCAAAGCACACACTGGAATGAATAATTCAGTAAAAACGCAATGTGAGACTATTCTCTCGTCTCTTATATCTCTGATGTAATCAGCCTGGCCTTCTTTACATTAGCGCTGTTTTGGACAGATTGTTTGAGTGAATTTGAATACTGGACCACTGAAAACTTTCCCAGAGTTTAACAGCTTAAAATGTCTGATCACAAACAGAAGCAGAATCGGGTTAAAGGGTTAGAATGGAAATTTCCTCCTACCAGGGTTACAGGTGCTTGGTGTGATAAACTCCTGACTTCTAAGATCATCTAACTGCGTGACGTAATTTACGTTAATGACGCAGTTTTTGTTTTCCACTAATAATACAAAATATTCCACTAATAAAAGTGTTTGTCAGAGTGAAAATGTCAATGATGTTTTAGAATTATGTTTTAGACATTAATGTTCACACATTACCATCATTACTCACATAATTAAGGAGTAAAAAAAAAAAAAAAAATAGATTAGCTTACATGAAAAAGGTGAAAAGGAAACCGTTGAGAAAAACAACAAAGCAGCATCTAATTTAAAGGTGGGGTATGTGATTCTCTTTTTTGTCCATTTTTTCAAAATCACTTGAAATCCTATTCCTAACCCACTTCTGAGTTAGAAGCACTGAAATGAAAATTAAGCAATTTAATCATCTGTGGAACGGGCAGGACTCGAAAAACTCCAGCCAATCATTTCCAAGACCACCTAGAATCATTGGACAGTAAGTTCGTCAATCAGTCGTACCATACCCCCCTCCCCCCATCCCCCTCCCTCCACATGAATGGGTGGAGTCAGGGCCAGCGTTGGAGGAAAGAAGGTAGGACCATTTGAGTTGTGTATTTTCAAAATCTGCCGGCCGTTTTGCAAATCCCATACCCTACCTTTAAACAATCGCAGAGCTCTGTTCTCTCATACTGCGTATGTGACAGCACATCTAGGAGAAGTGGATAGGATGGAGGAGGAGAGAGGAGTTGAGCTTCTGATAGAATGAGGGGTTTTTTTTCTTTCTGTGACTTCCTCTAAGGAGATTGCTGAGGGTGTGTGTGTGTGTGTGTGTGTGTGTGTATGTGCGTGTAAGAAACACACAGTACTGTCAGTCAATACAACCATCAGCTCCTCCACTCTCCCTCGAAGCAAGAGTTTATTTCCTGTCCCAGCTACAATATGTCATGCCTTAAAGAGTTAGTTCACCCAAAAATGAAAATTCCGCTTCTGGGTTGTACGTCAGAACGTAGGCTCACTATTGGCCAGCATCACACATATGACCAGCGTCGGCTTAGTGAACCTACGTTCTGACGTAGTAGTCACTTGGACTATATTAACGATGTCTTTACTAACTTTTCTGGGATGGCAGATATCGATAACCTAGCAGCCTATGAAGGAGTGAGCCAGCTCTCAGATTTCATGATGTACTAAAGATGAACTAAAGTCTTACGGGGTTGGAACAACATGAGGGCGAGTAATTACTGACAGAATTTTCATTTTTGGGTGAACTAACCATTTAATGAGAAACCTCATAGCAGGATCACTGGATCTTTCGTAAGTTGTAAGTAACACAAACAATTATCAGTTTAAACTAAAGGTTGGACTCGATGAGTTTTTTTGCTCATGCCTCATGTTTTTTTGTTGAAAACACGAGTGGTAGAATATGGAAAAAACTGCACGGTCTTGAGACACGTTTATTTAAATTGTAACTTACCTTAAGATCATTAAGGTCATGCGCAAAACCCTGAAAGACATGCTAGACTTGTGGGTGGTCAAAGTCATCCACATGTTTACAAAGAAAACCAACGGAAAAGTAGCTCAGTGGAGTGCAAAAAAGCACTGTGTGTGAACAGCCCCATGCCGTTCCAAACCTGAATGACTTGTAACACAAAAGGACGTTTGTTTTGAAGAATGACCACAATGTAGTTCCTTTGTCCTGCGTCTCATTTGTTCTTCTGCACATTCAAACTGTGCATATCTCAATTAGTTATGAAACACACAGGGACCAAACAAGAGAGCTGTACAAATTACATTTTAAGCAAATTATGAATTTCAGTTTGTTCTTCACACACTTTTTTGGATGGAATCTGACAGCTCCTGAACATTCTTCAAAGAAAGTCACACAGGGTTGGATCAAAATGAGGGTGACTAACTGTTTCTGAAGAAATAACCTATAAGAGAAGGGAACACAACGCTTCAGGAAAATGGAGGGAGAAGCACGCCTGTGGCCTCGAATGCTCATATTTGTGCACCAGCTCCCCTCTATGCTCCAGTGGAGAAAGGGTGTCTGTTCAGCATGACTGGCTCAGACTGACCAATCACCTCACTCTGTGTCTCCGTGTCCTCTGGGATCTTTGCCGGGGCCCCAGCTTTGTGTCAAAGATAAATTGCGGCTCTGATTGACCACTGAAGGGAGGTTTTTACAAAGTCTGATTTGCTATTCATCAAAGCCTGAAACATTCACTCTCTCTCTCCCACGGTCGTCTCTGGTTTCTTTCTCCTTTCCAGTCAGTTATTTTTTTTCAATTATCTATCTATCTATCTCTCACAAACTATCTCCATTTTCATTTCTAGTCCTTCATTCTTTTTTTTTTTTTTGCTTCCTTCAGAATGTGTCCTAGCCTCTTGTCTGAGGTGCTTCTGTCCCATTTCTCTCTTAACTTTTCCTTTTAATGTTCATCTCAAGTGCCTCTCTACTACTGGCATCACAAACACCCCAAAACAAACAAACTAATTAACTGTCCCCCATCCCACACTGCAGTGAATAAGCACTGATGACGGAGAGTTTCGTCTGTTTGCCAAAGACGGGCATAAATCTCAGCTAGTCAGAAATGCTTATACTGCAAACTCTCTAATGACTGTCGTTTGGAAAAAGATTACAGGGCACCTGTCTGAAACCCCCGCAAAAAAAAAGCCGCTGAGGGAGCCTCGCCGTAAAGCCTAATCATCACTTACACAGCCAGCTGTGCGTTCCATTAGATCATTTAATACACCAGAAAGTAAATAAATGAGAACTCAAATAAATAAATAACAAACATTTGTTCTGCGCTGCTGGACGCCATGTTGAGTGTCACAGTCTTAGCCTGGATATTTCCATCAAGCGTTTGAGACAACATCACTGCGGTCACAGAGCTGCCAGTGTAAAGGAATATCCGCTCATTATTTACTCACCCTTATTTCCTAGACACTCTTCTCAATATAATGAAAGTGTAAAAGGAATGGGTCTTCAAAACAGATACAAAAGCAACATAAAAGTATCATGAAATATGACTTGTACATTACTTTCAAAGCCAAGCATATGATAGCTGTGGCCTTATTCATTTATTTATTTATTTATTTATTTATTTATTTATTTTTGCCAGGATTCATAATATATACGCTAGGTTATTATGGTAGATATGGAACATATTTAGACAGATATTTTAAATTTGTGTATGCATGCTCATTTTTATGATTAGATTACCTCTATTTTTGTATGACACTATCTTAAATGTAAAATTTTAAAATGTAATAATACTGTTTAATGTAATCTTTAATGAATATAAAATTTTCAGACTGTTTTAATGTTGTGATGCCCAAATTCACTTTTTAACAGTTCCTAAATGGGAATAAATTTTAGAATTTACATTTATATATTATATATACATATTGGCCATTTATTATATATCGACCATAACATGAAAAGCAAGTTATCACTTATATTTTCGTTATGGACAGAATTTTTTTATCAGCGCATCCCTAGTGATTTATGCTAGCAAATTCTTCAAATATTCATCAAGTGTTCCCTGATATAAATAAAGCTTTGGATGAGGATAAGGAAATAATGACAGACTTTTTAATTTTTGCCTTAAATATTCCTTTGAGAATGATAGAAACTAGCGCCTAAACCTCCATAACGGCAGTGCACTACCTCTCAGCAAGATGAAAAATAGACAAATGGAGACGTTAATGAGCACACACTGTAAACTGATGCGCTCTTACAACAGCTGAGGATGCAGTCAAAACAGTTCTGATTTATGGATGCTCCCAGTATTGCCGTAATGAAGCACTTTCTGTCTTTTCACGTTAAGCATGATAGTATATCAGCAGGGTCTGTTATGACCTAGTTGTCAGTTACGTAACAGACCCTGCTGATATATTATTGCTATGAGTTTTGACTTTCATATGTTTCAAATCCTAGCAGTTATTTTAAATGTATGGAACACAGCATCAGACTGTTTTAACAAATCACGCAACCTTACTACTTCAGACATTACCAAGCCACGATTTCAAATCTCTTCTGTCACCACATTTGCATACTCAACAGCCATCAAAAATGGCATAATCACCAGAATCCAGGTTCTGTGAAAAAAGAAAAAACAACAACTTTGATCTCCAGACAGACCTGCTGGAAGTAACAGGCGGATGGGACGGGTCGGAATGGGATGGGATAGCTGCTGTCAGTGCTTGAGACAGGATTGTGCTGGTCAGCCTGATCCCTAATGGTCAGTTCTCCCCGGGGAGTGAAGCAGTCACGGCTGAGAAGAGCGAGCCACAGCACAACAGTGGATTATTAGACACAGAGTCAGAGTCCAAAGGCCCCAGTCCACAGAGGACAGAAATAGACACCAAACTACTGCAGCGGATCTGAGAGAGAGAGTGACAGGAATCATAATGATGAAGATAAGAATGCAGATATTTTAACTATGATGATGATGATGATGAATAGGGTGAAGTTCTATAAACTATGATAAAGATAATTGTGATGATGATGATGATGATGTTGATTGAAAAATAAAGATTTTTCAACAATAATGATGATGATGATGAGGAAGAGGAGGAGGTGGAGGAAGATAAGTGGGATGTGATCAGAATTACTATTAACAATGATGAAGGTGAAGGTAGGAAACTTGAAATATTTTTCAATAATAACAATGAAGATAATTATGAGAATATTATTATAATGAAGACATTTAATGATGATGAGGATGCGGATTTGTGATATAAACCGAATCCAGATATGGATTAAAATGACTGATGATGATGATTGTGGTGATTGAGGAAGATGAAAATCAGAATATCGTAATTCTGATCATTCTCATAATTAACATTCTAAAGATATTTCAACAGTGATGATACTATAACAATGATGATTGTTCTGATCTACATCTTCATCATCACCACCACTAAGACATTTTGAACAATGATGATAATGACAGTCAGCACCAATACCAACGACGATGATGATGATGAAAACTACGATTTTTCTACAAAACAAAATTGAGAAATGCACATCAAAAACACACCCACATCCAGAATAAAACAAGTCTGTGTTTGTGGATTCTCAACAGTCGTAGGAGTAATTGAAGCAGCAGTAAGTTTAGCACAAGCGTGAGCTCCAGAAGACATCCAGAAGTGTGTGGGAGTGAGGAAAAGAGTGCTGTGTCACAAACTTTCAAACGCAATCAGAGGTCGCCATTAATTGAAGGCAGCATGCTATTAGTTACAGTGGCAGTGTAAGTAGTGAAATTACTTTTGAACTTCTGAAGTATACATTGACTGCGCTAATCGCTGGGGAGTCATTGGTAATTTCCACAGAAACCGCAGCTGATAACCATGAAATACTTGGTAGAGACGCTGTGTATCAAAATATTCAGTATTTCATATAGCTTGATGGAAAATTGGACTGCACTCTGGAATACGGGTTACTCACAAATTAAATTTTCTGGTCGTTAAAAAGCAATTCCAAAAAAAAGAAAAAAAAAAGGCAGGGGGGCAACAGTCATCAAAAACTCTGGGATAATTGTTATTCATTGAAGCTTTGAGAATACAATTGAATGTTTAACTGACGAGTCGTTGCCATGGTGCCATTCATGTTGAGAAAGAACCCAATCCTCTGGCTCAGTGTGGAATGAAGCTTTTGCCAGTGAGTGGAGAGAGGGGAATGGCGTGGGAATTGATTCATTGCTATTTAGATCAACATTATTTACACTGGTGAATGCTGCCAATGGCCATGGTTCACATCCAAAATAGATCGGTTCTATAGAACATTTAGTGCTGGATCGTGACAGCCACAGGATTGTGTCGAGAAATGTTTTCCCTGCATTTTTACAGTGGTAAGGAAGCCATCACAATGCCTCTGCTGTGACTGACAGGAAGGCTTGTGGTTAAGAAGTTATGACTGATGTGCAACGCTTGAGTTTTCAAACACCTCATGGGCCAAACTTTTACATGCAGGCAATGCAGGCAAAAAATAACACCTGAAATAGATATAAAGCTTGTTAAAGAAATGTTCTGAGTTAAATACAAATTCCATACAATGAAAGTCAATGGGGTGGTTTTGGACCCCATTAGCTTTCATTATATGGACAAAAACAGTTGCAGTTACAGTTGGGGGTCTAAAGAAGAAAAAGTCATACATGTTTGAAACTATGAAAGTGAGAAATTGATGGCAGCATGAGTTTACATTTTTGGGTGAATTATACCTTGAAACTCAATCAACAGATTAAACCTTGTGTTTAATTAAAATTTGTGTTTACCGTAATGCAGTTAAAATGTTAATTCACCACCTAGAGCAGTAGTTTTACTGCTAAAAGTATGATTTACACAACAATAACACTTTTTTGGCCTTTTTGCCATTTCATTGATGAAGACAGTCAGAGAAGAGGCAGGCAACGAGCAAACATCAATTGTAAGTACATTACTGTGCACATGAGAGATTCTCTCAATAAAACTGAACTTGTTTTGAACCCAGAACGTTCATTGTAGGATCGAGCCGCTGAGGTTCAGGTCAACTTAATTTAAAGGTCATGATGAATCAAGTTAAAATGAAAAAAAGTCTGCAGTAGAAAACAGCTGTCTGACTTCAATGAGGGTCTTAATGCAAATTATAGGCTATCTCAGTCTGACTTGACGCATCTTAAGAAGTCTAAACATAAGAAGGCTTTAATTATGATTTTCAAGCAATACCAGAATGACTTTATACTTTTCACAGGCTAGTTTCACATCTTAGAGCAAATTAATTCCTTGTTCTCTTTTTTTCTCCCCATGTTCCTAAATTTATTACAAAGGTTAAAGACTGATTGCAAAAGTCAACCAATCTAATGTCTTAATTAGCTATGTACACTGTGCTAAATTCATTTCAAGATTTAAAGTACTAAGCTCGTTTTCATGTTCACTTTATATGCACACTGCAAATCAAGAGTAGGTCAAGTTGTTAAACATCCTACAGCTGATGCTCTGAAGAAAAAGAAATAGAATTAATGTCTTGTTATATTCATATGCATTAAGTTCATCACATTTGCTCCAACGTACTCTCTAAAGTGAGCCAGATTAAATTGTACTCTTGCTCTGTGCTGTACTTACAACACAGTACATCAATAAAAAAAATGTCTTCCACTCCTCATTAGTATCTGTCAAAACAGCAGAAAACCAACAAGATGCATTTACTATATTGACTATACTGATCTGAGAAGCGATGCATGGTGGGACATTACTATTTAAGCCATCATAATCCAACAACATCTTCTTCCAACGAAATGCAGCAATGTATCTAGCAGGATGTTTAAAGCCAATCAGAGCTATTCATTATTCCGAGCACTAATAGTAGTATCCAGTCTCCTTGATGAAATTAGTTAGGTAAAACACATACATTGCAAGGTCACGCATTTGAGATCTTAGAATATTAACCAAGGTCTCCAGTGGAGGAAAAGCTTACATAAAGTTAATTAAACTTTCATAGCAATCATTTATATTTCATAGAGCTGGTTGTAAGATCTGCTGCTGCAATTACCAAGGGTGAATGATACTACTGAATGAGAAGAGGGTTGAGTGTTTATTTAACAATTTTACTCTAAAACATAGCCTTACACCGGAGCGACAGCTGGCTGCTGTGTCTTCCTATATGCTTGGGTCAATGACATAAGTTTGTAAAAAAGAAAAACTAGATTAAAAAAATGTTTAAAAGGTGTGTTTTAAAAGTTTAAAACACACATGCTTTTTTTTGTCCATGTTGGTTTTATATGCTTTAGAAAAAATGCTATTTTCAAGAAAAGTCTGTTGGATTACTCTAAAAAGTTATGTGGTGTTTCAGTAATGTAACAAGCTTTTTTTCATATTTAAAATATAAAAAAAGAAACAGAGGATCCACACCATTTGACATTTTACAATACACTCTAAAAAATGCTGGGTTGTTTCAACCCATGTTTTTGTCAAATTTGGACAAACCCAACTGTTGGTTTAAATTTTTTGTTTAAATTTTAAACCTAACGGTTGGGTTTGTCTATATTGTCCATATAAACCATACCTTGTATCAGTTAAATTATTGATGTTTTAAGAGACTAATGTATGATTAGTGTATGTTAGTTTGATCATGGTTCTTTTAATATGGAAAAAAAAAATACATATTTTATTCAGAAATTAAAAACCAGCTCATCAAAAAATAAGCCTTGTGTCAATGACAACGTTTATTGCGATTTGAACAATGTGATTCTACTAAGATTTAGGCAATATTGCGATTAAACTTTACCTCATGTAAACACAAGTTTGAACAAATTGATGCGATTAAGCTCATAATCGTAGCAACCATATTCTTTAACTGCATCTATTTAGCCCAAAGTGCGCATGTGCATTTTTGGGGTGCTGTAGTAACTGAGTTCATGTTGACAACATTGAGTGACATGAATATAATGCAGTATACTGATGGTTGAAAACACTGAAATGGAGACATTTTTAAGCACATCACAGAAAAAAATGACTATGACCAGATACCAAAGAACCGGGAAACTACTGTATTCGAGTTCATCATTTGTGCTGTGCATTGGGGTGTTTAAATAACGGCAGAACATAACCACAATTCTTAAAGAATGAACAAAGAGAATCAGTCCTTACTCTGATTATTGGAAATAAATCACATTATTGGTGCACACGCAGTCATTGACTCACCTACGTCCAGTTTACAACCGCCTTGTTCCAGGAATCTGATCCCCAGATTTCTCTTGGACTCATTGTTTATTGGGCACACGACACAGAGAGTGAGTTTTATTCACAGACCTCATTATACACAGAGCCGTTTTTCCCGCCTGCTGCATCACCATTACTGTAATTAATGGTGTAGCAGATTCCTCTGTCACCCATCTCCCCTGTTCTAGTCTGAGCCTGGCGTCTCTTAAGAGCCCATGCTGCTGACTCATCTGCTCCACCATCAGCCGGGTTGGAGGGTGGCAGGGAAAAAAATCATCTTAGACCTGCAGCTAATTTCAATAGGGTTGATATATTTCTACAACTCGCAGCCTGGCACTTTAATAAGGGATGGCTATAATCAAAAGACAGGCAAGAAAAAAGAAAGCGGAAAGAAATTTTCCCCTCGCCCTTCCTCTTTTCTGAATTGTTCCCCGTCACCGCAACAGTGGAATGGCCAACAGCCATA